>NC_142204.1:46004893-46334893 GCF_049639895.1 Pseudopodoces humilis | reverse complement strand
TAATTTCACAATTACAATGTAGAATTACCTGCTTGGATATGAATTAACAAATCTGTAAATTATATTAGCTGGTGATATTGCAATTCTGAGAAAACATTAAAAAATATCCTAGAAATGCTATACATAATTTTCTATCTTTTTCTTTCCATTCTTTTTCTTAGTTACATGCACTTTATTTTCTTTTTGTCAGTCATGCACATAATCAAGTTGCAAACCACTGATGGGACCCTGCCTGTTACAGGTTTTCATGTATAATAGAACAATTGCATACTATATTATAATAAATTGCTTAAAGGAGTGACAACTTAATTATCAAGACAGAGCAACAGGCTAGAATTGAAATACCTCATACTTGTGGATAATGACACAGTCAATCTTATCAGAAAAGTATCTGGAAGACAGCAGTCTGATTTTTGACACCCAAATTAATCACCCCAAAATATCTGCCTGAAAATGCAAACAAATGTTGATATACCATTAAGAATGCAGGTACCTGGCCACAACAAAGAAAAGTGATATGGTTGCATAGCAGATACAGTGTAAATGAAGAACAGGGGAAATGATAAATGGTATCTTAATATACACTTTGTGGACTCAGCTCCCTCCCTTTTTTATATCCAATGCCTTCCTAAATCATATCTGAGTTTCTTGGAAATAATTTTTCTATTGAATCCACTAAAATTTCCATAAAATGAAAATTATTAGGAGTGAAACATCATTGCATACATAATGTATATGAGGAAAAATAGTCGTCCTGTATCTACATTGACACATGGTTTTCCAAGGAAGTGACAGAACAAATATTGTTAATCTCCCTATAACCAGTGATGAAGGTATCCCTGAATTTTTGGTCAAGAACCTTCAGCTTCAAACTCCTGTCTGCTAATGTCTGAAATTTGAGCTTGAAATGTGAATGTCATTGTTGACATGTGTGTTTTGCTTAAATGACTATGACATGTACTGTACTTTTCCTCTTTCTTTCTGATTCTGCAGCAGCCATAAGAAGAGATGTATTGCTCAGATCAAGCTCAGACACTTCATCACCATGGATTCCATACTGCAGGCCAATTGGTGTGAGACAGTGTAAGGCAAAGACACAACTGATGCTATGAAAAATGAGTCAAAGGCATGGCAGATGGAAAACTTCTTGAGTAAGAAGTTAAAAAGTCAAAAGCTACTAGGTTTATTCAGACTGCTGTTCGATAGGACATTTAAACACAGTCAATTTCATGCAAAAGGTAGCTTACTCTGATTACGTAAAACACTGCAGGTAGATTGAAAATGGAATACTTCAGCATCTTCAAAGAATTTCAGATTAACATATTTCAGGTTCAGAATTAAGTATTTTACTTTCCTAGTTTATAACTAAATAAAAAAGGTTTTGTTTTCTAGACTATATTGAATAAAACAGGCCATTTGCCCCAATGTCAGATTTTAGTCTTTGGAGTTTCGACAGCTTAAGGACTATTATCTAGATGATATCAAGTTTTGATTTAAAAACTCAGAGAACAGGGGCACACTGAAAGTGTTAGCAGAAGTGTCAAGGCAATGGGAAATTCTGTGGGTAATTTGCTTACTTATAATTTTGTGATATCTGTTACAGTAAGACAGCAGGAATTGTGGGAGAATGTTAGTCCATTTAATTTTTAGTTGTTGTTCCTTTTTAAGCATGAACTATCAGTAATATTAGCTTCTAAGAACTATTCATGTAGATAGACAATTTCTGTAAAATGGTAAAATATTTATTGACTATATTATAGATGACATTTTGACAGACAGGAGCATGAGATAAAAGAAAATCTTGTATTTCTTAATTTAATGTTCTGGATGGAATAACATGATTCTAAAGTCTTATTCTAATACATGGAAGCAGTTGCATATTAGTTTTCCATTAAAACAATTTGAGCCAGCCCATTTGTAAACTGTTGTTGTTAACACTACAGTGAATTGCATTAAGAAATAGTCTAAGGTTGTTGCAGAGTACATGTTAATATTTAATAATTATGTCTTATTATTTAATTCTGCCTGAACAAGTTTAAACAACCTTAGAATAGTCCTACAATTTGGGAGGAATATTACAGGAGGATAAAATAATCTTAATGTTAAATTCCAATTCCACAGCATAAAAGATCAAAAGAAAAATCCTAGATTTTTTGAGGAAAAAAACAACTATAAAAGAAAATTTTTGTCACATACTGGAAATCTAACATCTAACTTATGCTGACTATGATTATGATGAAGCAAGTTGTTAAGCCTAGTTTCTCATTACCAAATTATTGTCACTATGTATCATATCACAAATTTATAAAAAGATAACTGTTGGATAAATTTATGACAACTGCATTTGGTTACAAATCTCCCAAGTTTATTAACAGGAGATCAGCCCTCACAGAAATACAGTACCTGGTAGAGACATCAACATTACAGTCTACTTGAGATTATACCCTACTGCATTAATTAATTCATGTATCTTAGAGCAGAATCAGACCCAGACAGTGGATTTTTCTTTTAGTTTAGCAAAGGAGGCACATGTCATATGGAACTATGACTGAAGAAATATCAAAAGCTCATTTAAAATTTCCCAAGCCCTATGGTTCCTTTCTTCAGAGAAAAGCTTTTGAGTCTTGGCTAAAACTATGTAGTTCAGATATCCAGTAATTATTCTAGCTACCAGAGTTATTCCTGCCAGCTGGGCAAATAATTTCCTGTGAATATTCACTGCTAAATGAATCCTTTCACTTGTACTGACGGCTTTATGTTCGCCTTCTTGTGAATATTCTAGCAAATGGGTTGTTGGAAGGAAGATGTGCCAATGAGAATAATTTTCTATAGCAATGACAGATTATTCAAATTAAATGAATAGTTAATTCAACAACTTAAATATTTATACTTTCAATTCTGGGCTTCTCAGGCCCTGGAAATTATTTGTGTTTCAGAGAATTCCTAGTGTGTCCCAATTGCTTCAGTTGCTTTGTCTTCTACTCACTGATGCAAGAGGACTTTTTTTTCCTATGGATTTGTACCCATGGAAATTAGAACAGAATTGTAATTTTATCTTTAAAATACATTCACAGTCCTTATTTTGTGAACATGTTATTCACCACTCACTACAGAAAATAGTCTTTGAATGATTACTGTATTTGAGAAATATGGTTGTGAATAATTCATAGAGAAGAAGGAAGATAAATTAGCCCATATGTCTAATACAAATAATTAATACCAGACTCTGAGTTTTCTGCCTGATTAGAAAAAATATTGAAGAAAGCATGATAGTAATTATTGGTCAAGAAGAATCATATAAGGAGATTCACAGTTGACTGTATTTGCACATGTAAATTTTTATGGTTTTTTATCTCAACACTTCTACATGAAATAATGCATTTTTTACCATTATCTTTAGATTTTATGTTTTTTGAGCATCTTTTTTTTAGAACTGAGTTTTTCCTTGTTTACAGGAACACTAATAATAATAAGCTAACAATTGTTAGGTTGAGTTTAGGAAAAATGTTAATTACTTAGTAAGGTCACCTTTTTGAAAAATTACTTGTGGTGATAACAAGATTAAAGAAAGAAAATAAATATGCAGGGATATGTAAATTAAATTTACATTAGTTACATTTCTCTGCATGACAAGGACTAATCACATTATTTTAAAATGAGACAGTTACTCTTGAACTAGTGTTTCACAGCTGACTTTAATTGTTGTGGTAATTTCATAATGAAATTTAATAATGTTATATTCACATTACCAGCATATCTTTCAGGTATGAGTGCAAAAAAAATTACTATTAGTCTCATGACTGTGTTACTTTTTTTGTACATAACAAACAAGAAAACAGAAAACAAAAAGCCCTAATTTTTCTCAGAAACCAAATATAAACAGAGGCATTTTTCTAAAAAGTGTTCTTAAAAAGTTGAATGCTGTCTTTGTTTTTGTTGTCTTTTTTTTCATTTGCTGTCTTGTTTTTTTTGAGTCTTGCAAATTTTTCTCACTCGTTTGCAATAAGAATGCTTTCACAAAATCCTCCCTCAAAATAATGCAAAATGATCTGATTTTTCCTTCATTTTTTCTGATTTGAGTAATGGTATGGCCAAAATTAGAAAAAAACATTCACAGCATCAGACATATATAAAACCAATGTTTTAAAAAAACACTAATCAAATATAAAGTCTTAATTTAATGCAACCCTCCTTGTTTGGGAGAATGTGCAACTGTCCAACCTGCAGAACAGAAAGTCCTGTTTTTAATTTTAAATTTTAAAGCCTGTGGACATAAGTGGTTTTTGTATCCCCTAAAAATGGAACAGCATTGTTTGAACATAAAAAAGTGTGTATGTTGGAAGACAAAGAAGTCTTGTGGACAGTAAACCTTCTGCATTTCTCTCTCATTTAAACTGAGATGTTCATGGATGTTGAGCCATTAGTGACTGTACATGTAAGATTTTTTTACCTTAAATTTTAACAGGAACTCTGGTATTTGCAGATTTTTGCAAGAGTTTTTAGTTTGGTTTTTTTGGTGATATTTACACATGAAAACACTGGTCAGTACTGGAAAACTAGTCCTTTAATTCAGGTAGGTGACTATGATGGTTCTTTAGAAAGTTAACCCTTACAATACTTTTGGAAAAAAAGTACTTATCACAAAAGGTTAAAAAAGTAATCAAATAATTTCCCCCTTAATCAATTCATAAACATATATAAATATGAACTGTTCAGGTAATCCAAAGCTTCCTATAATTGGGAATTTGCTCTTTAAACTACTTATTTTTTTCTCTTCAACATTGTGTTCTTAATTTTGCTGAATAGGTGTAATTGACAGACATGATAAATGCTGTCAAATTGATGCATTAAGGTTAAAGGTATCCACAATTCTCTTTGTTTTGATTAACCTGATCTGTAGAAATATTCTATCTTTAGAAACATCTATCAGTGAGTACCAGAGGAAGAAAACCTCATCCACTTAAGATTTCATTATGATATAGATATAGGAAAGCTCCTCTTTATTCTTTCTTTAATTTACATCTTGTACTTTTGCTTCCAGCCCTTAGGCTTAAAGAACATCTCTTTAAAAAGATGATGAAGTTATCATATTCATGTTCCCTTTTCACAGAAATGTCTTGTTTAAACAAGCTGAGAACTTACCAAATAAAATGAATCTGTTCACAGTAACAGATGAACTTAGACTGAACACTTGAGACTACCTTCTCTGCAAGAGACACTGCTGGCAGCAACACCCTTATCACAGTTGTGCATCCTCCTGTGATCATAAGAAATAAATGGGATTGCAAAACTAGATTAATTTTCAGAGCCAATTTTGGCAGAGAAAGATAAGCAACCTTCAAGGATATAAAAGTTCCTCAGTCTAGTCATCTGTGAAAGAATTCACTTGAAGCAAAACAAAAACATCTCTAAAATCCCTTAACATGACAAACCTACATACTCATCCAGTCACTTGATACAACTGCCCACTTGTGTGGGCAAAGAGAACATAAAAATTATCACTGTAGGCACACATGGGAATCAGTGTCTAGAGAGATATAATGAATCCTAGATTCTATTTCTGAGAAGGCTTGCTCCTTAAAGACATTAGTTGATGATGGATGATTCCCAGTTCTTCTGCTTAATCCATTTTCACAGTTTTCAGGTTGATACAGATACCAAATATCATACAGCAACAAGAACAGGGTTGCTCCACCCATGGGAACAAGCCACAGGGATGGCCCCAGCGTAGTGGAAGCCTCATCAAAAAGCACAATGGATGGAGCCTGGACTCCTCTCTCTATGGGGCCACAGGTCCTGCCAGGAGCTGGCTCCAGCACAGACTTCCAATGGGGTCACAGCCTCCTTCAGTCATTCACTTGCTGGGCATGGAGCTCTCCAGGAGCTGCAGGTGGATCTCTTTTCCAATGTGGGCATCCATGGGTTGCAGAGGGACTGCCAACTCATCATGGGCTGCAGGAGAAACTGCTCAAGAAGTTGCAATTGTTGTTGTGAAGCAACTTTTCCCCTTCTTAAATCTGTTATGCCAAAGCCACTGCTGCTGTTACTGATGGGCTTGGCAATGGCCAGTGGTGGGTCTGCCATGAAGCTGGTGGGCACTGGCTCTGTTGGACATGGGGGAAGCTTCTGGAAAGCTTCTCACAGAAGCCACCCCTATAGCTTCTTTGGACCAAAACCTGTCCATGCAAACTCTGCACAGAAGACTGAGCTTACTGACTTTTTTAAAATTAATTAATTTTATTTATTTATTTATTAGTTTTTTGTATAACTGAAATATACTGTGTTACAGACTTAGAAATGTATTTTTACTTTTAGGTTCCTTCAGGAACTTATTTCAAAATTGTCCTCTAAACTCTTATGATACTTTATCTTTCTCAATACATTTTCTACATAGTGTACTAGGTTTATTCTGATTCCATGCATCTCTTGGACCTATTTCAATTTCCTCTTCTATCTGAGAGGTTTTAAGCCTTTCAAGGGTGTAATCATGTCCAAGGAATATGACCTTTTCATTGCTTTTACAGACTAAGGAGTCAGCTTGAATTTGCTTTTGGCCATAACATACAAAATAAGCCTAGGCATCTCTCTACCTGCTATGTAAATGTCCCTAGGACAAAAATTGGCAGCCATCAGCATAATATTTAAGAGCCTTGGAACCAGTAATAGGTTTACTATTAAATCCAAGTAGAAACAAAATTAAATGTGAATTTTATAGGGAACTGCATTACTTACTCAGGGACTGTGGCCAAATTTGTATGAAGGTTCTAAAAACTGCAATATATGAGAAAATAATTTTATAATATCCTGAAATCAAAATTGATATAATCAACAGGTTACTAATTGAACTGAATACCATAATATATTCCCCAGCTCAAAGACAACCCAGCTTAAAAGAAAATGGAACTTTGATCTTGACAACAACTTCACAAAGCTCTAGAAACATTTGTAACCTCATAATGCCAAATGCAAGTAAGAGAACAGTCTTTGCAAGAGCAGCAAAAGTCTCAGAACTATCAGGCTTTCTCAGGACCTCCTTAGCCCACTTGGAGAATGACCAGATGGCCATTAGACGTTTAGTTTAGCTGTAAATCTTCTTTGCCCAGTGGTGTAAGGTGATGCCTTCTGTTACCATAGTGTTGATATATTTATGTAAGTAATGGATTGTTTCAGTCTAACCCCAACCAGCAGTTCAGCCTCATGCAGCAACTTAGTCCTCTGGGGGACAGGAAAGACAATTAAAAGGGTAAAAGTGAGAAAACTTGAGTTTGAGAGAAACACAGTTTAATAGGTAAAGGAAAAGCACTCAGGCAAAGCAAGACAAGGGGTTTGTTCACTGTTCCCCATGGGCAGGCCAGTGCTCAGCCATACCCAGGAAAGCAGGGCTTTATCACAGGTAAGGGTGACTTAAGAAAAAAAATGCCATCACTCCCAAACATCTTCCCCCCTTACCTTCTCCTTCCCCCAGCTCTGTATGCAGAGCACAGCACCACATGCTCTGGGCTATCCCTGTGGTCACTTGGGGTCAGGTGTCCTGGCTGTGTCGCCTTACAGCTCCTTGTGCACCCCCAGCCTCCTCGCTGCTGGGGTGGGGTGAGATGTGGAAAAGGCCTTGGCTCTGGGTGAGCTCTGCTCAGCAACAGCTGGAACATCCCTGTGTTATCAGCACTGTTTTTGTCACAAATCCTGAACACAGCTCCATGCCAGCTACTGTGGAGAACATTAACTCCATCCCAGCCAAAACCAGAACATAACTAAAACCAACTTGTAGCTATGGTGTGATTCAGAACAAGCTATCTGTAACACTAGAAAAGGATTGTCACATAGATGAGCAGAGCCAGGGGTAACCACAGGGGCCTTGAAAGATCAGACCCAGATCCTCAGCTCTACAAACTAATTTCAAATGGTCAACAGACGATCAAACCAGCTTTAGGGTAACAAAGACAATAAAGAAATAATCAACATATAATAAATAATGATTACATAATCTAATTGAGACCATATGAAGAAAAATCTGATGGTTTTTGCAAGCATATAAAAATAATCTTATGTAGATGGAAAAGCAAGTTGGCATCCAAAGTTATGTCAAACTTTTTGGATTTGTGATACTGATATCTGGCTTTACCAACACACTGGAGGAGTGAGAAAAAAATAAACTAGGAAACTAGGATGATGAACTGTATTATTAGTGTGAATTAGCTGTAATAAATGTATATTTTGGCCTATTGGTATTAGCATTAGTTTAATGGACTAATAATAATTTTGATTAAATTATCAATAATGTCGCCATTTTTCCTTGCAGTCTGTCAACTGCAAGTGCTGTAGTGCAACACACCAAAGAAGTATCTTTCAAAAAACAAAAAACCCCAACACTGTGGGAAAAGAAGGGAACATAAATTAAGTATATACATATACTATACGAATATACTGTATACACATTAAACATAAACATATACATAAACATATACATTAACTATACAAAAGGACTAAAAAGAAAACACAGAGGTATAGGAGTAAGTCTCTGCTTCCAAATTTATAATTGTGATATTCCTGCTCAGGACTGTAGGAGGTGGGTAAACTGGACTTAATAGAAGTTAATAAATTCTAAGTAATTTAATAAATTCTTAAGAATTAAGAATTCTTAATTTCTTCTTAAGTAACTGCTATCAAAAGAGATAAAAAGTACTACATATATAGATACACATATGTGAAAGTTTCAGGTGAGAGAAAATCCCAACTACTAAGTAACATAAAAATAATAAGGGAAACCACATTATGGTTTGACTGAATATTGAATTAGAATTCTAGTATGATGATCCTTTTCATTTTTCAAAAAATAAGAGAATGTGAATTTTAAAGAAAAAACATTAGAGGAGTCATATTTTGGCAGAGAACTTAAATATATAGATAATACTATGTTTATTAGCATTTACTTAACTCCCCTAGATGTCAATGATAGCGTTTCTGCTTAAAATTTGACTGATTGAATTGGCATTGTCTGATTATATGTGGTTTCATCATAAAAAATTCCAAGTATATATAAATAGAACAAATGCTGAAATAAGTGCATTGCAACCTTTGAGGAAAAAGAAGTGTCTGCCATTTAATTAGCACAATGAAAATGCCTGCTTAATGTACAAAAGAAGAAAGACAATGCATAGATTTACAGGGAAATTATTAGAAAACAATGATGGCAATATTATATTGCCGTTGTGAAAAATAAAAGGCAGGTTTTACTTTTGAACCTTCCCAGTCAGCATGTGTGCTGACATAATACATCTTTTCTAGCCTTAATAAGTTTAAGAAGAGTAGATCACAATAATACTACAAAGGAAGAATATAATGTATTTTATGTGTGTGTTAGAGTGGGCACTCCCTTTTTGCATCACCAGATGTATAGTTGAATGGTATAGCTGTTCTGAAAAATTAGCTAAAACAATTTTTTGTCATTTCTATTTCTGTAATTTCTCAAGCCTGTAACACACCAAACCTAATCTCCAGTCCTCTATGGCATAAAAATGAAAGTGTAAAGCTTTTTATAGTTAAATATTTCTAAGAATGGTGAAATACAGTTCACAGACTTCTACAGTGTCCCTGCCTGCTCTGGTTCTGCAGCAGTATTTGAGTACGACAGCCCTGAGAAGCTGCAGCATTATCTACCCTGGTGTAATCCTGTCTCACTCGGCTGCCATGTGCCAAAAACACTCTCCTTGAAGAACAGAACAAACAGGGTTTATCCTTCCTGGTAAAACCAACAGCAGAGGCATATACTCCGATTTTCCTTAGTGAATTTCTCATTTTCATTTATGTCAAAGACTGCTTCTCAAAAGATTACTATCATATGAATGTTCCATTTGTCCAGGCTTAAGACAATCAAACTTGAATTTACATGACTTATTAAAAAAAAAAATCTTTCCATGTTTTTCAGTCTTTAACTTCAAGCAAGTTAATTTAAAGGATTTGACACTTGGTCCATGCTCAAGGTTGTCCCTGCCCTGCAGTTTTATTGGATTCAGATTCTACAGAGCTTGGGGGGTTTGTGTCTGTTTTCCTAAGCACAGGAAAAGAAACTTCACAGCCTTCAGTCCAGAAAAAAACTGAATTTTTAGCTTAAAATATTTTCTGGTATTTTAACACAAAAATGTCAATTTCCTTGATCAGGTATGGCATTAGACATTATCAAAACTAGCAGTAAGCCTTCTTCCAATCAGTTTTATAAAAATGTTTAAGATACTAAATTTGTCTGCTTTTACCTCCAAATATTCATAAAAATAAATCCATTAGCCTTCTAGGACTTTTGAGGTGATACAATAAAAGAAACTTTTAAGGTGAGACAAGTTGGTGTAACTTGGTATAACTGATAAGAGAAGCAGCAGACAAATGTGGGTTGCTGTCTCGTAATTCATGGTTCCCAGTGAATTTTACAAATAGTTCCCTCTTTATCTGTGGCAAAGCAATATTTTTAGAAGGAAAATAACACTTGTCAGAGCATGAAATAATAGAATAGCCTTCCAACCAAAAAGTTTAAGTGAGGTAACTAGCTGATTTTTAAGTGGGTCTTGACAAAGAGATGCAGGGGATTAAAATGATATAACTTCATGTAAGGGCTAGCTAAGGAGATCTTTTAGATCTTCTTTGTTCCTTGTACCATTTTTGGACAAGTGTAACATCATCAGTAATTTTAAAAAAATGAGGAAAGCTTAATCTAATGTAAAAACTTAACATAATATAAAATAAAAGCAGTTTGCTTGTGGTTGTAAATGTGGTTGTATTAAGTTTTGGAGTATAAATCACAAGAATTTTTAGAGCATTCCACATTCTTCCTTCACTCAGGCATTTAGTGAAAGCCTCTACAAGGTTTGCAAGACACTGACACCTTGTCCATAAATTAACATTTATGGTCAGGCTGTAAATATGTGTCTCTTTGCTCTGAAATGAACTGACATGGAGAACTAATTTTTCCTAAAGACTCCCTCAAATGAAACGCAAGCCTTTTCCCTTGCAGTGGGAACAACTGGACTGAAACATAGTCTAAGAAAAATTCAGAGTCAAGACCCTCTATTATGTACCAGTTAGGGCAGAAATTTAATTGAATTGTCTCTTGTCACAAAATCATGCAAGTCAAAGACTAATGTTCTGGGATAAGAATTACAAGTCAGAGTTGTAGAAATACTTTATTATTTGTTTACTAAATAAATACGCTGTGAGAGTGTGTGTGTGTGTCCTTGATAAATAAATACTAAATAAATACTAAGCAAATGTTGCTATTAAGTAATTCAGAATATCTTCATCATTTTCAGGCTGAAAGAGAAGAAGATAATTCTCTGATAAGTAGGTAGCTACGGCAATCGGTTGATAAGTAGCATATTTTGAACTCCCTCCCTTCTCCACAATATATGAAATAATTTTAAAAAGAGCAACTGTGATAGGAAAGCAAATCACCTCTGCAGACTCTAAAGCATAGGGAATTCTCTTGGGAAGTGAGATAATTAGTTATTCCCTAACAACATTAGATGGGAGGGGGAAGGAGGACAGGTTGAGGAAGAAGGAAAAAAAAAAAGATAAATAGAAGGAAAAAAGTTAAATAGAAAAAGAAAAAATCCCAAATTACTTACTACAGATATTTTCTTAGCTCAAAATACTTTCTTTGTTTTTTTTACATTTTAAAATTATTTTCAATTGACCAAGAGTACAATTTCAGTGAATGTACTACTAACTATAAATAAGACTATTGAAGAAAAATTGCTACTTCCCATGATTAGAACTTAGGCATTTAAACCTGAGAGGAGCTGAGCTCTACTGACAGGAACAACTAAATTACAAATTAAATATAATAAGTCAGTGTAAACTTTGCCTGAGTAGTTTTGAATTGGTTAGCTTAAAGTTAAAAACATATAATAGTCATAATACTTTTCAATTATGCACTCCTAAAACCATAAAAATGGTATTGTCTTGCTATACAGTATTTGTCCCATAATATTTTTAAATTATTAAAAAATCAGGAATAGATTTCATTTCCAGTTATGATAATGACTCTTACCTTAAACATCAGCAGCATCAGAACAATGGACTGCATTCTGCTCTGAAGTTGCAATTTTGAGCACAGCCAGTAATTTTTGGTTGTCAGGGTCAAATAACGGATACTGTATTTTAATTAAGAGGCAGTATAAGTAAAATATATCAATTATCCAATACATAAGGGAGTACACTTGGAATAGAAGTTATATAAATATATTAGGAATAGCCTAATTTCCAGCGAATATAATTTTTCCTCTATAGTAATCATAATAAGAACATCACTGAAAAATATACTTTTCTCATTTTTTTTCCTTTTTTAATTTATCAGCTCTACAGCTTTCAAATCACTTGCACTTTTCACATATTATGAATATATAGGATTGAGATCTTCCAGGAACTATGTATGGCATATGGCTTGGCATATGGCTATTGTCTCTATTTCCCCATTTTTTCTCTATAATTTCTTGAAGATTTTTTACAACCAAGTCTTTTATTTTTCTGTGAGCCAATGACTTGCACCCTAGGGATAAAGGCTACCTCTTCATTGCCAGAATTATCAAGAATATTTAGCATAATTTTTATACAACATATGCATCTTTTATTTTAAAAATCTTCTTTGTATTAAAGTCATTTACAAACAGTTCATCTATGTGTATTTACAAAACTTCAAACTATCCTGCTTGAATTCTAAAGAGAATTAACTTAAGTCTTCTAATATATCGTTTCTCAACCAACTTAGCTCTGCATCTGTGTCAATTGCTCATTTGACTTTATATGAGTAACCAAGCAGTCAATTTGTACTGTAACTCAAAGGTAACCCCCTGAGAAGTTCTTTTTCCTGAGAAGAGGCTTTTGGTATCACCAAAATCTATTGTGAATTTACCAGCTTTTACTTAGACAGTAAAATTAGCAAACTATGCAACCACCAGATACTAGCTTACTTGTAAATACACACATACCACATAAGATGTTACGGTGCTTCCTGTTACACTTCAGAATTATGAGTCATAAATCAATAAAAACTTAAACTTCATCGGTTTTTTTGTGAAATATTTGTGGTGGGTGAAGTTTTTTGTGCAAATGCTCACACTCTGTTTTGCCCTAGATTTTCAGAAAACTTGATTTACTGGTTACTAGCATATCAGATACTCTGATTTAGGGTACTTTGTTGTAAACAGGCAATAGGGTGGAGTAACATAAATGAATAACTACTAACCTCGTCAAACTTATATGTTTGCCATTTCAGCTGGTGTCCCTGGTTTCAGAATGGAGTAGGTGATACTGTAAGACTATTGTAGGTTCTCTTCTTTTGCACCTATCTTTCCCTCTTCTTCCATGCTGCCATCCTAAGATGTCTTAGTCTGCCCAGTTACATACCTCATTAAGCATTTCTTCATATCTAGTCATGATGGCAATTCTATCACTCTAGGCATATCTCATTTTCTAATGTGTAGTATTACATTTGATTGTGGACATACAGGACTCTTAGCTTGCACCTGTTAAGCTAAGGATATAGCATAAAGGTGGAGAAGGTCTTGTCCCGTTACTGCAGAGCCCATACATTCAGTTGGCCATATTTATGCTTGGTAGGGTTCCAAAATACCAAGCCGTGTTTTCAGTTATAGTTTATCCTTGATCACAACTATGTGGATAGTGTGTTCTCTCCTTCCTCCTACTATATTATCTAGACTTGTGTGTTTAATACATGAAACAATAATGTTCTAGTCTGTACCATCTTACCTTGTCTCAATGTTGAAATAACTGAGTGACTTTATTGGACTTTACAAGTGTGTAATACCGTTGCTTTATAGATATGATAAGATACAGCAAAATGTAAATGCAAAACATCTAAACCTGAGAATTACTATATAGACTAAATATAATTACCCACTGACACTTGAGAATTTTCAGGGCATCATATCTGAGCTAATATTAACTTCTGTAGAAGAGTACAGACCTTTTTTTATGTCTTTTGTCCCCTCTGAAGGATAAAAATTATATTACATCTGAAGAAGTGTTAGATAATGTAAATTACCTATATCTAGGCAGCTTAACTGTGTTGTAGGTGTCAACATCTGAGTTAACCTTTAAATTTCCATAGTGATCAGTGTTTTTGTGAATATAGACCTTCAAAGATACCTGCATGAAGTCGGCAGATAGGAAACAGGATTAAAAGGAGATTTGTGGTTTTCTGATGTAGTAGCTGGAAACCAGGAAGAATATATTATTGTCATCTTAAACATCTGTCTTAGGCAACCAAATTGCTTCCTTAGTCTATTCAATCAACTCAGCTAAGATTTGCTGCACCCTTAAGAAACACCTGGTGATCAATCAACTCAGCATTTCTCTATGGTTCCCTGACAGACCTGTGTCTCCTCACTGACTGTTGTGGGAGCCCTTAGACTGTGATGTCATTTAACTTACCCCTGGAAAGGAGAGTTTACATGTTAGAATCCTAAACAGAATCCCAGTATACATCACTGTCCTAGATACTGGAAAGCAGGTCTTAAAACTAAATGTGCAGTATTTTATATTTAAGAATCTGCTGTGGATTTGAACATCTGTGAGTTTACTGCTGTGACAGGAAATGTAATTTATCTGTTTCAAGAAAGGATTAATATTGAGCTAGGAATGGATGACCTCTACTGGGACAGATGCAAAAAGGTACTCAACCTTTTGTCATAACAGTATCTAACTTGTGCTCCTTGTGATACAGTGCATAAAACCAGAACAAAACAAAACACCTCGCACATCTTCAGATTTTTGTGGCTAGAAATTTCACTAGGAACAAACTTAAAACTATTTATCCTGATACAAAGTTAACATTTTCCCACTGTATGAGTTTTATGCTACACTGTGCACTACAAGGCTACTAACTGCTTCAACATGTCCCTAAATTTATGCACATGGGGGATCTTAGCCTAACTCCAACTGACTGCACTTACATGCAAAATCAAGCATGTTGGTTTTACGTTTATTTCACCTAATCTCCCCATTCTGATATCTGTAGCAGCTCCAGAAGGGCCTCAAATCAGTAAAGCAGCATGACCACAGCTCCTCTCACCACCTAGTGACCTGTACTAGCTGTCTACATTTGATCGACTTATGCTACTGAATGAAGAATATCTAATAAATATAAAGCAACAACTTCAGTTTCTTCACTGAATAATTACATGCTCAATAATGCAACAATACCATTGTTTGATAATATTCTAAAATAAAAGTCAGAATTTCTACAATAGCTAAGATAGATCATATCTCTGTGATAACTAAAATATTTCATGCCAGTAGCTACAGGACTAAGTGTTGCTTTAACATAAATAAACTTTAAACTGTTTTAATGCAATTCACCTTGACATTCTTTCATAGGAATGTTTGAACCTACAAACCTGCATTCAAGGAAAGCAAATGAAAACCTGGGTGATTTTTTCCTGTGGAATGAAAACAGACTTTACTGATCACAGTATTTGATTGAGAGAGTCAAATACAGAAAGAGCTTGTATATGGTGAGGCACTTAGAATAAGAATGTCACTACAGACTGTAAACTCCAAAAGAGTAAATCAGAACTAAAATAGAAGTAGCCGATTTTATCAAGCTTTTAATATAAAAATAAGATGCTGTGTAGCTAAAATTTATTATTTCATGTTTCATGTTACAATTAAGACATACTCTGAAAGCAAAGGTTTGCTAATTTATTATGCTACCATATGGTAGAGGGTGTTCTCATAGAGAAACCTGAAATGGTTTCTTAGGAATGCAGTTACCATTCATGGAAGGTATAGAATAAAAAATAAGGAGACTTGAGAATCATAAAAAAAATGCTATCAATAAATATGCATATATTAGTCCATTTCCACTATTCATATCATATATTTATGTGAAGAAACTAATAAATGATACATGCTACTCCCCACCATAGACATTCTAATTAACTACAGGGCATTAAAGTAGAAGATGACATATTGCTAATCAAATTATTTTTGTAAATGAAAATAGCCAGTCAGTTGGTACCTGAAACCCTGCCTCTTAGAAAATAAATTCAGCAGCATCTGAATATAGCATAACAGAAAAATGATTGAATGAGACCTCTGGAGCATAAGTCTACTCAAGGTCCAATGGGATTATCACTTCCGAGGTTGCTGGTGGAAATAAAGGTGCAGAATATCTCAAGGCATCTCATAATTTAGTTTTGGAGACACCAATTTATCCACACTGCAGGGCAATGAACCAGAAAATGTCTTAGAGCATCCTTCTGATTCAAATTCCAGGGTATTTTGTGCTTGGAATTGACAACATTTCAACATAAAGGGCAACATAATATGGCATTTTAAACCGATTGATTATATTCTTTATCCTCCTCTGCTTTTCCCCAACAGACATAACAAAGTTTATGCTGGTACATTATTTCAAAGTGTGTGGCCAATTGTAATAGAAAAAGAAGCAAAAAAGAATATTTTTCTCACATCTTTCTATATATCATCTTGTTCCCACTGTATTAAATCTTGTTTTAGTTACAGACATCCATGAGAGACTTTCCAGAGATTTTGCTGAGTTTAGATAAGACTGGACATGATTAATGTCACTCTTCAGCTGGATGCTCAGTGTAGGGGTATACTGTCTGTATCAGATTCCAAGCCCACACACAGAATTTTCCTCCAGTCTTCTCTGCTGTCATCCAGGAAGATAAAGAACTACTTCTGTTAACTCCCTCCCTGATAGCTAATAAGATCTTTTGCTTGCCTAAGGAATTAAAAAATGCATCTCAAGGAGTGAAAACAGAAAACAAGAACTGAATATCTAAGTGTTTGCACTGGATCTGATCTGGGCTCCATTTAACTCTGTGTTCTGACAAATGAGCAGGCAAGCACTGAATACCTCAAGGGAAGGTATAAAACAAAGCAGCCCTTTTATAGGTAAAAATTGACTAAAATTATGAGCGATATCCTTGTATATAAAAGTAGCATTGAATACTAAGTTTTGTTGGCTTTCTTTCATTATTTTAAGTTCTTTTTTTTTAAACTTTACCATGGTTACCTCCTTCTGTGACCTCTGACACATGGATCTCAGGTATTTAGTGCCATTTCTAATACCCTGTTATGCTGGAGACAAACATTTTGTCACAAATGTTTGTGGCAGGGATCCACAAAAGGGGTGACTCTTACCTCTTTTTTTTAAGTTCAGTTGATCTCCCCAGAAGTTTCTCCATTATTCATGGAAAATGTCATGTTATATATATATGTCACATAATATTTTACATATTTTATACATATAAAAGTGCCATGATTCTTATTAAAATGCTGCCTCTTTTTCTATTCTGTTTCTTGCTCACTCTACTTTACCTTCTGGCCACAGCTGTGGAGAGGATGTTTATGCTGTGCATGAAAATAACTACATAAATGTTCCAATGAATGTACTGTTGCTGTTGATCCCAGCCTTAAAGGTATATGTTAAGACCACTACTTAAGACAAGCCCAGTTACCTGTTTCACATATTTTCCAGGAATTCAAGTGACTATGTTAATGACTATGTTAATTATTTTTTCTAAGGTTATTACTTGGTATTTTTAAACCATAAGATTTAAAATGGTTTGTTTACTAATATTGCTGTTGGTTTTAAATGTTACACAAAGCCCCAGAGAACAAGTAAGCATGTATAATTCAGAGAAAAATAAGTACATAATTATTTTAGTATGAGGTAAAACTATCAAAGTGAAGTGTGACATTCTTTCCATGAAAATTGGTCATGCAAATTGATCAATACATTAATAGATTATTCAGTATATATTTCAAATGTAATCTGTTAGGTCAAAACAAGCAGTAGATATACAATGCAATCTTTCCAGATTTTCCAGCAACTTTTCCAGTATAAAGCAGAACCCAATGATACGCATGATTCCAAAGTAAGCTGCATATCCCCCAACACAAACATAATTAGAGAATCCAGTGAAAATTTGCAATGACTTATGGCACTGAAAATATTCAATATACATGAACTTTTACTTCTGTTGAATACAATTACAGAAGATGGAGATTTTGGCAAAGAAGAATTTATAACAACAAAGTCAAAAAAATGAATGAGGCAGCTGTTTGGTCCTGTATCACACTTGTGAGAAGGAGTTGTAGGGAGCACAGGCTCTCTGCCTCTGCTCAGGGGCTGTCTTTAATCCCAGTCCTTCTGTAAGTTACGGTATGGCCATGTGTGTGCCTAGACTTGTACCTTTGGATCTGTGGATACAACTTCCCACATAACCCCAGACCTGCCAGGAAATCCCTGGGCTGGCTGTGCTCTGCTGCACTGTGTGCTGCGTGGCTACACCTGCCCATGTGGGCATTGCCTCTGCCACACTTACTCTCAGGGGAGGGTTGTAAGCAGCAGCTTTCCCTTGCTGCTCCCTGACACAATATCAATGAAATAGGATTTTTTTAGTTATGATTATTTTTATTTGGGAGATGAAGAAAATTAAATTTTGGGGACACACGGACTTTTTCAAGGTGAAAGAAACCACCACAGCTAAAATAAGCCTTTAAAGCTCATGACTTTTAAAAGATTAAACTGAAGGCTGCAAACCATGCATTTATAACTAGTATTGTTTGCTGAAGACTTCAGGTAAATTTTGTCACAAGAATAATAAACTTGGCTGAGAAATCTCAGCTGTGAGGTTCAAAAAGGTCAATGGTAACAATGGATAACATGGATTGGAAAGAAAAGATTTTGCTAAGTCTTTTGTGTTTGTCCTACTTGGATATGAAGCAAGCAGAAAGGCAATACACAATATGAGAGAGAAAAACATATTTGTTGTTTTCTCTTTTTTTGTTGGTTATTTGTTTTGGTTTTGGTTTTTTTTTTTTTTGGAACCCACCCAGGAGAAAGGTAATTGTGCAATTAATTTTCATTTGTGTTATAGATCTCTTTTGGTTTTATGGACTGCAAATAAAAGGCCATAAAGATATTTATGCTCTTGGTATTTGCATGCGATGGGGCTGGCAATGCCTTTGTTCCTGGACAATATTTTAGCTCACAGCGTTTGCAGCATTCTGAGCTGACCAGCCACTGTATGTAATAAACAGCTAGGCCTGACCATGGCATTTGAATCTGGAATTTGAATAGCCATGCAGGTGTTCAGAGTCTTTTTTGATGAATTCCCTAATTAAACCTAGAGACTGCTTCCCAGTTCTGAAAGTAGTTCAGGGATTCAATTTTGAATTATTTGATTCCTCTCAAGGTTTGGGCTTATTAATTTTCTTATTTATACTTATCTCACCATTCACTGAGGAATATAGTGTGAAAACTGTGCAATACTTCTGGTCTTCACCTATTTAAAATACAAATTTTTGTGGTGGATCCAAAGAGCTCTTTCTGGGACGTAATGAGGTAAACAGAGAAAACAAGCATTTGGTGTGCAGCAGCAGTTTGGCCTTTTCTGACTTCATTTGGTTGCCTCTCACCAAGGTTAGGAGGAGGGATGTAGAGAGAATAAACTTGCAAGCTTCAAAAACTGTGTTAATATTCGAGGGAAACCCTTTCTTCACTAACGCCCAGGCTAATCAACTGTGAAGTACTGAAAGTACTAGTTGTGATCTTTTAAAGACTTTTTTCTTTACCTGTAAATTAGACTCAAGACTGTAAGAAAGAAGCATCGTTTGCCAACCCATCTCACTTCTCTAATGGGCAAATTTCTGAATACACTGGATATAGAAGTTAAACTTCATGCACATATGTATTCATTTCAAATCTCACAATAATCCTGATGCATAATTCTTCCTCGTTATTCCAGATGCATGCTTCTAAAAACATCTTTGTGACAAAAAGAGATTAAGAAGAATATAAACAAGCTCTAAGACTTGTATGGTGCAAGACTAAATGAGGATGACAAATGTCCTTATCCTACTTTTTCTCCCCTTTATTTAATTTGATAGAACAGCACCTGCAGCACCCTGCTACACCTTAAACAGCCTCAGAGCAAACCACAGAAAACAGTCTGAATTCACTATGCACCATATGGAAGTCTCCTGGCTAATCCACTTGCCATGAGGAACACATTACTTGTTTTACCACATCATGTTATGTATATGGTCCCCAGGGCTCACTTACCGGGGCCAGTTCTTTTTAATATCTTTAACAACAATCTGCACAAGGTTATCAAGTGCACCCTTGGTGAGTTTGCAGAAAACAGCAAGTTGGGTGGGAGTGTCAATCTGCTGGAGTGCAGGAAGGCTCTGCAGAGGAATTTGGACAGACCAATTGCATGAGGTTCAACAAGAACTGCTGAGTTCCACTCTTTGGTCACAACCACGTGCAGCATTACAGACTGAGGCAAAAGTGGCTGGAAAGCTGTTTGACAGAAAAGGATCTGTTTGGCAGGCAGCTGAACATGACCCATTAGCGTGCCCAGGTGTCCAAGAAGACCAATCATGGTCTAAATTAGCAATAGTGTGACCAGCAGGACCAGTGCAGAGATAGTCCCTCTGTACTCAAGGACGTACCTTGACTCCTGTGTTTAGTTCTGGGCCCCTTACTACAAGCAAGACATTGAGGTGCTGGAGTGTGTCCAGAGAGGGTAACACAGCTGGGGAGGAGTCTGAAGCACAAATGCAGGAGTGGCCAAGGGAGCTGGGGCTGCTTAGCCTAGAGAACAGCAGGCTCAGGGGAAACCTTATTGCACTCTACAACTACATGAAAGGAGGTTGTGAAGTGGTGGAGGTTGGTCTCCTCCCTGGCATAGTTAAGACAAGAGAAAACAGCCTCTAGATTTACCAGTGAAGGTCTAGATCGGATATTAGGAAAAATTTCTTCACCAGAAGGGTTGTCAAATACTGGTGCAGGCTGCACAGGGAAGCGGTTGAGTCACCATCCCCAGAGGTACTTAAAAGACGCATATGGTACTTGGGGCTGTAGTTTAGGGGTGGACTTGGCAGTGCTGGGTTAATGGCTGGACTCAATGAACTTCAGGCTCTTTTCCAACCTATTCTGTGATTCTACCCTTAGGAATTTTATCCTGGAAATCTTACAAGAGCTTCCTTCCTAGGCAGCTTTGGCACTGCTAAAGCTGGCCCTTATGAAAAATAGTTGCACTTTCAGGAGGTCAAATTTTTTATAAAGAGGTTTCCATAGTTCGTTCTTTGTCTCATTGCTAACTCATGGTACAACTCCTAAAACAAGGCTTCTTTCAGAAGTCCCCATTTTGATTATATTTTTTATATCAACCAGAAATACACATGCTAAATGCTTCTGGTATGTGCACTTTAAATTTTAATGAGATTTCGATGCCCCCAATCTTTAAGGATAATCCTGAATTAATCAGTGAATTCTTGAGGCAGGACCTACCTGTGGAGGTGGGCAAGGAAGGAACTCTTTGGCCAAACCTGGCAGGTAGTGATAAAGAGAGGATCTGCCCTGTCCACCCCCAGCCTGGGACTGATGGCCTCAGGCTGGGCTGAAATGGGGTTTTGGACCATGGACAAGAGTGGAAGGAGGCTCCAGCAGAGCTAAGAAACAAATCTTTCCAAAATGTATATTCTAAAATAACATTATATTTACTCCTACGTGTGACTTGTTTGTTTGGTGTTCCAAGTCCAATTGAAGAAGTGTGTTCAAGTTTTTTAAACTTACTTCTGTATGTAATTGAATTAAGACTTTATTCATTTATCTTAATGGGTGATTTCTTTGTTTGGCTTGATTTTTTCATTTTTTTTTTAACATGAGATACACTGCAGTGAGATGAAAACTAGCATCATAAATGTCACCATAGAAATGAGGTATGGATTACAATTCTAGGATATATTAGAATATTGGATTATCCAGATTCTTTCCTGTATGAGACAGACAATATTTATACTTTCTGGCTTAACAGGAGAAAAAAAGAAATTATACTGTAGCTTTTATGAACACTGAACTCGGGCCTGATAAAAATTTGGGGGGAGATATTAAAACTGAAGGATTTTTTTTGTTCCTAACTGAAGTGATATTAGAAAGCCAAACCCACCAGATTTAAGATTTTATCTTATTTTATGTAGAGAAAGAGACACGGGCAGAATAATTTATCAAACTAAGGTTCAGATGGCTGTATAAAGTTGAAACCGTAAATATATTTTTCTGACAAAAAGCAACCTTAATTTTCTTTCCCCACTTTGTTTCTAAAACAAGTGAAAAAATGAATCTTCACACTGCATTCTAGATTGATGCTTGTCATTGCACATCAGACTGTGATAAAAAACAATTGCAATAATAAATCACAAAATCGATCAAGCCTTGGTAGGGCAAAAAGCTAATGGATGCTGGACTGTTTTAGGAAATCTAAAAGAATATTAAATGAAGTTTGGAAAGAAAGCTTCTAAGAAAAGTAAGCTGCCACATTTTGTTGAATTTATTAGGATGTTGTTTGACCTCAGAAGTACTCAACATTTTAAATATTTGCTTTTTTTATGTCCAGTAAAATGATAAAAATATTATTTATCATATATTATCTGTGCTGCTTCTAATTTTCCTCTGATCTTAGTTCAAGGTCACATTAGAACAGAAACATTTCTTAAAATATTGTTTCCATGGTATAGAGTAGCATAAGATAAGTATTAGAATACATGCAGTGTACAGTAAAATATCATGTCCCTTCATTTCCAAAAGGACATACAGTTCATATATACAATTTAAAACATATACAATTTACAATGTTTTACAATTGCATGGGAGCTGTGAAGGATGGTTGATATACACATTTACTGCTGTGTGCAAAAGTTAATTCACAGTATGTTCAAATGAAAACATATGGACCTAGGTTTCTTCTGGATAACATTAGAACAAAGTCTTTCATTCCAATGACATGCAGCATAGCTCATTCCTGTTGTTCAAGGACAGTTCTGAGGAAGTTTTTACACTTTAGAATAGGAAATGCTTGAAAGACTTTGAAGGGTACTTTATTTATCTTACTTCACTTTATATTAAAACTTCACTTTATATTAAAATTGCTGAAAAAATGAGACATCCATAACTGAAAATTGAATTTCTGCTTTAAGAAGAGATGTTTTTTCTTCATGACAGTTTGGATTTTTCTTGGAAACATAAACCACTGCTTTGAATTTCCAGCCAGATGACCCATTAATTCCACAAAATTTAATATTATTTTAGTTTATTTTCGGTATCCTATTTCTTGGCAGATTGAAAATTCAAATTGGAGGAGTTTGGAAGTCTATTTAAATGTGTGATAAAACTTTAGAGAAAGGAGATCACATTTTTCCTCTTATAGTTAAAAAAATAGTTTAGCATCAGACACTTTTGAAGAAAATTGAAAGACTAAGATTTCTCAGATCCAGTTAGTAAAACAAGTTTAAATAGCCCACCAATCATGATGTACTTGCCGCCAAATTAGAGGGTCCCCAACAGAGTCACAAACTGTAGGATTCTGCCTGTTTGTGAGTCAGCTGCTACTGCCTTCCCCACAACCACTGCCACAGGTGGTAAGGGTAGAGGTGATGGAGCACAGAGATGTGCATGAGAAGTGCAGGTTACAGAATAAGAAACCTGATGATCCTTTAGGAAACATTAACATATAGAAGAGTGCATTTAGATCACAGTAAACTGGATTGGAGACAGACAATGCCAGAAACCTCACCCTGTAACCTAAAGAAAATATGCTTTGGATAAACTGGACATTTTAAATTACTGAACTATGTTGTATTATTATATAAGATAATGTATTATTGCTTCATTGTAATTTATTCTATTATTAGCATTATTCCTCAATTTTCCTGAAGGAGGAATTAAGGCCAGAAAAGAGGAAGAATTAATTCCTCATCTAGAGGAATCTGAGGGTATTGGAGAAGAGAAAATTATTCTGAAAGAAAAAAGAACCGTTCAAAAAATCCACAAGGTCATTACTAAAAAGGAGTGCTCTAATGATACAGTTAAAGAGATCAAGGACAAAAAGGTAGCTAGGTGTTCTAGTTGCCAGATGTTCAGTAGTAAGGCTGGCTGGATGTAGCAGAATGAAAGAGCTGAACCATTCCACTGTCTGACAGAGCTACAAATACGATGAAGTGTGTACAGTACCACATCTTTTCTTTTTCTCTGGAAATGTCAGACACTGCTAAGGTGTTGGCTAACAAAAGCACACTATATGGAGACCATGTGAATTCACAGTATTGCAGTGGGGAAGAAGCAAGTGGAAGTGCATGGGGAAGGGCAAAGCCCTTTTAGACCTTTCCTTAACCACCAGATCCAGACCCTTCAAGGAAAGCAGGTCTTTTCAGTTACTTAGGAGATTCAGATTTGATAAACATGCCTGTTGTGATAAATGTTTGTAGAGTTGGAAATTGGATTTAACCTATTAGCCCAGAAATGAACATACTGTGTGTTGGATTTGTATGATCAGGTTTGGTAGAGAGGAGGCTATGGGGCTGGCTTCTATGAGAAATTTCCAGAAGCTTCCTGTGTCTCAGAGGGCCAGTGCCAACTGTCTTGAAGATGGACCCACAACTGGCCAAGAACAAACCCACGAGCATTGGTAGCATCTCTGTGATAACGTAGTTAGGAAGTGCGGGAATACCCAGTGCATATCAGCAACTGCAGCCACAGAGGGGAGTGAAAATATGTGAGAGAGACAACTCTGCAGACACTCCCAGGTCAGAGAAGGAGGAGAGGGAGGAGGTGCTTGAGGCACGGGAGCAGAATATCCCTGCCTGTGGCAAAGACCACAGTAAGGCTGCTCCCCTGCAACCCATAGAGGCTCATGGTGGAGCAGAGATCCACGTGCAGCCCATGGAAGATGCCCACACAGAGCAGGTGGATACCCAAAGAAGGTGGTGACTCCAAGGGATGCCTGGAGGCTCCTGGCAGGACCTGTGGGGGAACCATGCTGGAGCAGATCATGAAAAACTGTAGCCAAAGGGAAGGACCTGGTTGGAGTTTGTGCTGGAGTGTCTCCCATAAGAAGGACACTCCAGGTGGAGGGGAAGAATGTGAGGAGTCCTTCATCTGAGGAGGGAAGAGAGGCAGAGACGTGTGACAGACTGCAGCCCCTGTTCCTGCCTGACCAAGGGCTGCTGCACGGGAGTGGGGAGAGAATTCAGGAGTGAAGCTGAGCCTGGGGAGAAGGGAGAAGTGGGGGAAAGATGTTTCAAGTTTTGGTTTTCTTTCTCATTACCTACTCTTGTCCCAAAGGCAATCTCATTACCTGGTGGCAGTGCCAAGTCACACACCCAGGCGAGGTATTTCTATTTGTTATTGTAGTTTGTGTAAAGTAGGGAGCTAGGTGGTAACTCAGAAAAACATAGATCTCAAATTATCAAAAATTTACACTATTTATGCATTAATACAGGCAAATTTATACATTTATACAGGCAAATCAATCACACAGGGCAAATACCCTGCTGCTGAAGGGACATGAAGGGCATTTGAGGGGGAGGTAGGTACTCCTCGTGTCGCTGAGGAGCCGTGAGGGTGTCTGAGGCACCCTCTCAGACATACGGGTACCCTGCATGTAACTGAGGGGGTGACAGATGCCCTGTGTGCCACGGAGGGGACATGAGGATCACTGAGGGGAAAGCTGGTTTGCCGCACGTCTCTGAAGGACGTGAGGGACGCTGGGGTAGTTGCAGATGCGCCGTGAGGGACACGGGGCGGATCTCTGCCGGGCGGATGGGTCAGCGTCATGGCATTCCCCTCTGCCATGCCGATTCCCTCTGCCACACCGATCCCCTATGCCACGCCACCGGGAATTCGAACTTGCTTTTGTCCCTTTGTGCTCTCTCAGCTGGCAGCCTGCGTGGGGTGACCGCCCCGTTAGTGGGGAGTGCCCCAGAACTGGAGAGAAGGAGCCTCCGAAGGCTTTAGGGACCCTGGCTTCCCTGTAAGTCAAGGCCAGTGCTCAGGATACGTTGCAATCCAGGCAGCAGCCTGAGCTCCTGTAAGCAGGGGACAGCCTCTTTGGCCGCTGCTATCCACGCCCAGTTTCATCCTCCCTGGGGACCTGGTTCCTGGCACTGCATGGGGACAGGTTCTGCCCCGGACGTCGCTGTGGTGAGTCAAGCTGAAGTTGGAGGGTTTTGTGGAGCTGGGGGGTCTCTAGGTGGTGCTTGAGGATCTACCTGTGGGGCTGTTGGGTCGTGTGATTCCCTTCAGGCGCAGGAACTGGAGCTTTTCAGGCCTGATTGTGTCATCGTCCATTGCCAGGAGCCGTGGGACGCTGAGGCAAGAGTGAGGAGAGGAGATAATTTTTGACTAACATTCTAATATCCATATGGTTTAAATACTATAATTTCTTATGTAATAACACTTCTTTGCATTGTGGTTTTATACTTCTAATTTCCTCTTCCTCTCCTTTGCAAGAGAATACTTTGCAGAATACTTTCTGTGAAGTAAGATGCCTGAGGATAGAAAGTATAATTTCAGAGAATTTAAAACCTACTTCAAACCTACTTCAAGTTTTGAGCCAAACGCAAATGAGAAATTACAAGGAAACCTGTCTTCCAGTCAACCAGGTGTTCAATTAAAAAGAGGGTTACCAAGATGAATGTGTGTGCTTGTGTATCTGTGTGTATATGTATCAGTGCATATATTTTATACATATATTTTAGTATTTGTAAACCAGTAATTAACAATTAATAAGGCTGTTTTACAGTTTTGTTATACTAACTGAAGTTCAAAACCAGAAAATATTTTAGGAATGTCTAAGCCTTGTGAAAAAGCCAAATATTTTTCTGGTACTTTGGTTACCCTAATGAACTGGAAGTTACTGAGGTTTATTTAAATAATTTGTGACCTGCGACTGCAATTATTAAGCAGAATAAAGTGTGCATAAAGCAAGTTTCAAGGGATTGAGCCTGTCTGAAATGGAAAGGAAATTTTTTTACTTAAGACTTTGGCTCGGTGGTGTTTAAAATGTATTTATCTCTGCACACAGACATTAAATGACCCATGAATGAAGTTTGATTTTCATACTGAAGGTGGAGGAGGATCTTGCTGTGCTAGTCATGCACTCCACACTATCTTGTATTGCCCGAGGAGGTAGGTGTCAGTTGCATACATACTCTTGAACATCCAGCTATGAATCACTTAAATGATCAAAATTATTAACCTCAACATTTAAATGTCTAATGGCTCAAGACTTTTTTAAAGCCAGTAAGTGTTTAAAGTACTTTCACAAAGTGGCTGTCTCATTCTTTAGGCATTATTCTGTTGCAATGGGGAACAAAGAGACACGGACCCCCTTATGCATCCAAAGGAGATTGCTTTGGTGTAGAAATCACCCCCTTTTTATACCTTTAATCTCAACCAGGCAAAACCAAAACTTAAGAGAAGAAGGGCACCCTTTGGCTGGCTCAGCTGCAGTCTGCTGTCCATGAGTCGTATCTCTCACCCCCCAACCAACTTCCAACTGTCCAGCCTGCAGCTGTGCCTTCCCACAGGGCCTGCTGGTGAACATAAGCCGTAACAACTTTAACAATTATAATGCCATATCCCACATTATTTTTTTAACAGATCTCCCAAACAGCAGGTGGACTGGTAAATGGGAAAGCAGTTTGTATTTGCCAGGATGGTAACAAAACTCAGTTTTCTAAAGGAACTTTCAGGTGTGGTTATGTGACAGCAGTTCTGAGGGATTCAGGGGCCCAACACAATGTGTTAAAGAGCAGCCTCCTCCAGTACTTGCATCTTAATGCTCAGGAAAACAGGTGACCAAGGTTTGATGCAAAGAGGCAGTATCGAGGAGCTGGAAGCAAGATAGACACTAATACTTGACATTACATCTGGAATATTGTGTCCAGTTTTGAGCCCCACAAGTGAAGGACAACTACAAACTAGTGCAATTTCAGTGGAGGCTCCAACCTCTTGGAAGCTGGAGCACTCACCCAGAGAGACTGAGATTCTAGTCTTGTTCAGCATGAAAAGAGGCATCTTCAGGGATACATAACAGCAGTCTGCTAGTATGTAGGTGGATGTTATTAAGAAGAGCGGACCAGAAACCATAAGCCTACTGAAGCAGGAAAACAAGACATTGGTCATAAATTACAGCAACAAAAGTACAAATGTGTATTAGAACAAAAAGAAATCACTATGATGATAATTAAGCGTTGTGACAGTGTCCTGGGAGATTGTTCTTGGAGTTTACAAAAACTGATTAGTCCAGTCTAAATTCAAGATTGATTCTGTTTTGATCAGACAGATGTACTGGAGTACTCCCATGTTGCCTTCCAAAAATAATGACTGTGATTTTGTAATTGAAAATCTATTTACACGTAACCTAAAAGTAACCCAAGAAATGGGTGACAGATTTCAAATGTCATTTAGAAAATCCGGAGATTAAGTTCCCTGTAAGTCATCACCTATTAATCCATGTCCAGACTTCTGCTAATGACATTCTGCACTGCTTTTGTCTGCATTATCTTGGTTCATGCTTTGGAAAAAGGAGTTAAGATCTCCTAATGCTAACAGGCATGCATTCCAAATAGATGTGTTCATTAAACTGAGAGTGCTTGGCCACTTACAGCATCAGGTTAGGAGTAGGCAACATCATTTTAATACTGTTTTTTATATACTTTATATACTTTATATACTTTTATAATTTTTTATATACTATGGTTCATATGCTGTTCATATGTTCATATGTACCTTAGTTATCCCAAATTAAGAAGGCAGAAGAGTTGAGTTTGTCTTTGCTTGGTTTCTGAAATTTTCTTTTTTGAGGAAAAAAGAAAAGAAAAAATCAGGGCATAAAAAGAGCTACTTATTTTTCTTCTGCCCCTACACAGAGGATCTCATTCCTTTATTTGTGCAGAGATGTGAGGGTGGAGAGAGAATTGAGATCTTAACTGGGGCAGTGATTTTGAGAAGAGTGGGAATTAGCCAATATTTTGAACAGAGATAATGTTTCAGTGTATAATTAAAACAAACTTTCAGCTACAGTAGAGCATAAATTGGAGTTTTTATTAATTTGTTTGTTTCTTGTGGGGTGTTTTTGTTGGGTTTGTTGTTTTGTTTTTTTCAGCTTAGTTCTGTTCATTTGTTGGTTGCTTGCTTATTTAAATCTCCTGGCTCTATTTTTGATTTAATTTCAAGTTCATACAAAATTAACATGCTGGGTTTTTGCATCCAAAAACTTTTTAATTTGGGTTAGAATTTAATTTTTTGAATGTAAAGATGAAAGTAATTTCACCCAAGAACTGACACATTTCAAACTTGTTCATACAACAGTGGTAGAGAAGTGCATAAGTGAAAATGGACTTTAAGAGTTTGTAATTAGTAACAACTTCATGGCTGGGTTTGTCACTGGAAAGCTTGATCAGGAACTATGCTATTTTGCATTTCAGTGTCACGTGTTAATGGCAGTGAAGTTGAGTGTAGATAACTAAAGTCTTTAACAAAAAGTCATTAACAGATGCTAAATTGTTCAGGCTGAACCTTTGTGAATGAATGCCAGCTTTAAACAGAAAAGAGTTCTGTCTTTCTGTTCTTATCTTTTCTAGCTATTTCTGTGATAAAAATTTAAATTGCTTGGACACACCTTCCCAAAATATAAAAACACACCTCACAGTCAAAGAAACAGAAAATGTGTTCAGTGAAGCAAATTCTTAAAAATTAATCTTTAAGTTTTTAGCACAAATATTTCTCAGCAATTTCCCATCATTAGTGCTCAGTTGTTGAAATAAAGAAGACCAGCTAATGCAAGACCAAAACTACCCAGTTTAGAAAATACTAAAGGGACAATGAGTTATGGGAAATATTTGTCATGTTTCAAAGTTATTTTTGACTGTGTGGTCAGATGCTGCTGACTTATTAACCAAAACGATTAAGTCCTCAAATGTAAGGAACTTAAGTAGCATGATAGGCTAAACAAACTTGAATACTAAGGTGAATTCCAACACTGATGCAAGATCAGCAAATACAAATGCTGTCATCCTGTGTGGTAAATTATCAGAATTGTATAGTGTTGCTTGAAGATGGTGAAAAATTGATGAGACTGGTTGAAAAAAACATGAGCTGTTACTCTTATCCTACATCTGGCTGGATTAGGGCCTAACAACTGATTGTTGTCTGGAGTGAGGTGGAGGTCTCAAGCCTGGTGCTGTTTCAGTGAGACACAGAGTAGCACCTTGTGATAAATAGACACCTTTTGTTCGCCTAAACATATAGATACGATGCTTTGTTTGCAAAACTGAGCCCTGCGAAATCAGGATAAGGTTGAAGGCTGCTGACGCTTGTATAATCATTTACAGCCTTGCGAGCTTTCTTGAATTCCAGAAAGTTACCAAGATAAACCTTAAAAGGAAACAGCGAAGGAAGGTCAAAAGGATAGAACTGAGGAAGACTCTTGATCTTCATCCCGCGACCACCAGAAGGCAGAAAAAGACCCCCTAGCAACTGAAGACACATGCGCAGAGACACCCGAGAAAGGACACGTAACCCGGAAGCCATACCACTTAAAAGGGGGAACACGGAAATTGGCAGCGCGGCAGTTGGCGGAGCGGAGACTCCTGTCACCCAGCGCTGATTTTTGCTTATTGCTTGCTTGCTATAATTAATAAAATTTTCTTTAATTGAATCATATCACTCTCTTGAGTGCATTCATAACAACCTGGCCTCTGTACCAGCTAATAGCCACATACTCTTCACTGAGAAAAACAAGCCTAGTTATGAATCTGCTTCATTAAGGAGATAAGAATGAACTCAGAGACCCTCTGATGAAGGCCTAACCGCCTTTACTGCCACCTCAGTAGTGGAGGACCAAAGCATTTATTCTACCTTACTTGTCAACTATGGAGAGCTGGGTTCTTTTTAGCTGCAAGTTAATTTTTCCTCCAGGAGTCACTATCAGATCCAGCACCGAGAAACTGAACATATAAGGAAATTCAAAAAAAATAGAATTTTTTTCTTGCAAAAGTCTCATACAACATTCAGATTTTATGACATTTCAAATAAAAGTTTATATTTCTTTTTAAAGTTGAAAATATTTTTGCAGTGGAAAATATGTCCCATGTAATAACAATTTTAAATCGTTCAAGAACTGCATTTTTCATTACCATGAAAATAATTGTAAAAATAAGGCATCTTATCATGAATTTTCATAAATTTTGCTGTTGATATTTAAATGGTAGTTTAGCAGTTTTTGCAACTGCTGCTCTGAAGTGCATAATAAATTTTGTAAGAGACAGAAGTGCTTTGGTGGTAACTGGGAGACACAACATTTTTGAACTGATTTGTGTTTCTTTATTCATAGGATGATTACAGCATGCATGGTGTTGGATTCACTGGTGTTTCTTACCTGCACGTCAGAAATCAGTTTTCAACAGAGTTGATTTCACTTTTGCAGACCACATACATAGTGAAACCTTGGTTCACTGCCAAGACAATGCCAGGTTTTTTCAGGAATTGTTGCTCTAAATAGGCGTATTGATTTCAGCGGTATTTAAGAGGCATAGAACATTTATCCTTGATCAAACCAGTAGCTTAAATTTAATTACTCTCTTCCTGCTGAAAACGTATAACCTAAAAGTTAAATACCCTATCTTCCTCTTTTCTTTTTTTGTTAAATGTGCTCAATACCGTTGAACCCATCTTCTGCATGTTTGATCTGTAAACAGATGAATATAAAATGGACTTAATAAATCACTAGTGACAGGTTGAAGAGAAACCTGCAGTTGTTATTAGCTGAATGCTAAATGAATATGGTTAAACATATAAAAGGGATTTGTTAATGAGGTTGTATTGTTGCTCTGACCTGCTTGTAACCTTTGCCATTCTTGTGTAAATTTTAATAAAAATGTAGCACTGGCTATGTCACATTAAAATCAAAACAATCAAACTGCAGTCAGTTTGCCTTTTTTGCTGGTGTTTACCTGGTTTGTATGTGCTTCTTTTTTTCTTAACTCAAGTGAAGCCAAACTTCAAAACTTACATGTGTCTTTGGAGACACAGCAACTTCTGCTGCTGCAAACAGGCAGAAGGGGATTTAGCCCCAGTTTTAATTACCTAAAGTTGGCACACCCGAAGGGTACAATGCCCAAGTTCCCATTTCACTAAATGGAAATATAGACACAACTCAGTCACACAGGTCCAGCCCCAATCTTTCCATAAAGATGCAAGTCTTTTGCTCCTCCTGTCTTTTTTTCTCCAATTCTGTGCAAATGTCTCAGATATCATGAGGGCATTTCACAAACCTTTAGATGATAGCATTCGGACAAAGATCTCAACCTAATGTAAGGAGAGCTTGAGCATTAGGTGAATGTGCTCCTCACATAAACACCTCAATTTTATGTCATTTATATGAACTGATTCTCTCTTCTTGACGTCAAAGCTGTTTTGCCTTGGATTTCAGTTCTTAAACTCCAAGATGTGTTTTATCATGAGGTCTGTCAGCTGAGAACAACTTATAAAAATATTTTTGTGCCAAAATTCTGTTCAAAGAAATAGTGGCAGGTGAAGATCATCTTGCCCAAAAGTCAATTCCTTTTCAAGATTTGTAGGTTTTTTCATATTTTGAATACTGGACAAAAGAATCTGCATTTTTTTCAGACATCATTTAAATCCTAATTGATCCTGTTTCTCTTCTGCTTTTTTGAGTATGGGAAAGTAGGGTAGGAGAGAGCAAGTAATTTCTTGATTAGAAAAATGACCTTACGAACAACACATCAAACAGGTACCTGCACTACCACCTCTACAGAGTGTTCTAATGATAGGACATCAAGTGAGAAAGTAAAATTTATCATGATCAATGTCCACGAAATCTTAAAGGCAGAGATATTCTCACTGAACTTTCTTATCAAAGCATTAACTTTCCAAACTTCATTCCTTATTATTAACACACCATGCTCCTGGGTAGTTCCAAGACAAGGAAGCTGGGGATGTTACACCTGGAGAAAAGGAGACTCAGGGGTGACCTTATCACTCTCTACAACTTCTTGAAGGGTGGTTGTGGTCAGCTGGGGGTTGATCTCTTTCTCCAGGCAGCATCTAACAGAATGAGAGGACACAGTCTCATGCTGCATAAAGGGAAATTTAGGTTGGATATTAGGAAAAAGTTTTTCACAGAAAGAGTGATAAAGTACTGGAATGGTCTGTCCGGGGAGGTGGTGGAGTCACCATCCCTGGATGTGTTTAAAAAAAGACTGGATATGGCACTCAGTGCCATGGTCTAGTTGAGGTGTTAGGGCATGGGTTGGACTCGATGATCTTAAAGGTCTCTTCTAGACTAGTCCTTCTGTGAAGACGGGTTCTTTGACTAATGTTGAAAAGTGTTTCAGCATTGGACAGAATCTCTGCAAATTGCATTGACATTCTTCTGTATTATCTGCCTCATATTTTCCTTCTTCTGACTAGAAATCCACTTCAAACAAGTCTCGTACAAATATTTCTTTACTGATGTTAGGTCGCAACCAGCTATTTAACAAGTTATTGCAGTTACAGGATTAAATCATGTTTCACATATCCAGAAAGATGCCTCTTTTGAAAGTTGACATAAAGCTTCTCATATGTAACCTCCTTGTATTACAGGGGAAAATAGGCTTTGAAAACTGACTAAGAAGTTTTTCAATAGAGGCAGTAATGAAGCATGTCGTTCTTTGACTGTCCATTTAATATCTGAATTGTGATGTTACATTTTCCCGTGTCAAGTTTCTTACATTCTTCTATTACAGCATTTTAAGCTATCTTCTGTGTTCCTTTCTGGGATTCTGCCAGTTTTGTATGCAGTAATTTGGCCAGTTAATAAGAAGTGCTGATTGCCTGTCTGTCCTCTGCTCTTGGCCTCTGTGTAAACTCCAAAAAACACTTCACCTCACAGCAGCTGATAAGTTAAACCAATGACTGTGACCTTGTACAGGCTCTGTGGAAATTCAGTATTTTACAGTCTTGCTTTTCTGACTGATCTTGTAAATGTTCAGTAGCTCTCCAAATTTTGAGTGGGAGAAAAGGAATGGAACAAATGGACAAGAATGAATCCTTATATTCTGATACATAATAATTATGGGTGCATAAGTTTTATTTTCTTTGAATCGAAGACGTAATCTTACAAAGTCAAATTTCAAAAAAACCAAAAAAGTGTAGTAAAATGTTTAAAATCGTGTTCTATATTGGATCAGCTCTACCTTTGAGGAAATCTATTTTCCTTTTCACTTTTCTAGAGGTTCCATTTAGCTGCTCAGCATTCAGTTTTAGTTATACCTATCTCTTTCAGATTACATAAAAATATGTAAGCATCCTAACCAAATATGCATCGAGTCCAAAATTCTTTTACTATGACTCAGTTTTTTTGACATATATAACACTGATGTGAAATACTAGAAATCAGAATCTTAGTACTGGAGACTAAATTTGCTCTTATTTTTACTCAGATGTACTTTTTTCTCGACTCATCTGTGTGGAAAAATGTATCCACATGTCTTGCAACATGCAAGTATCTGTCTTTCAACAATAGTTTGCATCAACCTGTTGAATATTTGAGAGCAGCAGGAGAACACATTAATACAGACTTAAACATCTTAGCTTTACATAATACAACCTTTTTCTGAGTAATTCATTGAGTTACCAAGCAGGGACAATGCCATATGACTCACGTGACTAATGTAAAACATTAGCAGTAAATGGTAAATGGTTGAAGCAAACAGTTGGCAGGCACTCAGATGCTAAAAGGCAGAAGTTGAATACGTTCAGTTGGGGTAGACTTTTGCAGTTAAAGTACAGCAAGCAAGGAATATGACAGAAAGCAACATTATGCCAATGAATGAAATGTTAATTAACTATCTTTTGGAAGAATTTCAAAACCAAAATAGTCATACTTTCAGCATTCAGAGGTGTCTGCTCTAGCAGACTTGCCTTTAATTTCTAAATTAAAATTCACCTTTAATTTCTAGCTAACTGTTGGTGTTGGGTAAAATTTGACTCAAAAAAAATTAATGGCAAGATTATTTAGATAATTCTCAGTTCCTGGAAAAGATGACTTATTTTCACTGGCAATATGTAGTTTTACTAGCAATGTATCTGCAAATTTATTTTTCTCACTAGTAGCCATTGCAGACATTCACCAGTTATTTGGGTTTCACATAACGAAATAGGATAAGTAGCTCTTAAATAATTATTCAACCGACTGGAGATGATGCTGCTGAAATATTCAGTCAGCACAGCATTAAAACCGGGGACAAATTTATTGTAAGCTCCGTATCTGTCATTTTGCTATGTGACTAAAGGACCCATAAATTGAAGACATAATAATAATAAAGACTTTGATAAATGTGGTTTGGGGAAAAGGGAAAATTATTCCCTTTAAGGGGAGTTTGTTTGCTCAGTGAATATGCCAACTATTTTGAGCAAAGAGAAAGATGGCAGTTATCTATCTTAGCCTTTTATAAAGTCTTGCATTACTCTCACATTTCAGAAATTAAATCAGCAGCAAAGTCACTAAAATACTTCAGAGAGTTTCTAATACTCTTGGTTTGAGAAAGGAGCAGAAAAGCCAAAACCTTTTCCTAGATTACTGTCACCTCATCTCTAAAAAAATGAAAATATTTTGTTCCAATTCTTTTTCCTACCATGCCTTTCACTATGTCCTAAACTTCAAAAGTAAAAATTAAAACTTTTGCAAATTTCAACAAAACTGAATGTAGGAAGAGAAAACTGCAGGGCTGACTGATAGAACAGTCACAAGAAAATTTCATACCCTGTTCCGCATAACAATCCATACAGAGGGTAAATTTTTTAGGAACAGATAAACTTACCTTCTTAAATTCAAGCCTGAGCCAGTCAATCACAAGCCGAATCAAGATAGTTTCCAAAGTGCTGCATTTTCTGGTTTATACCTCTTACAAAACAAACTCTCTTCCCTTTCCTGAATTAGTAATTAAGTGTCTGAAATTTGAAACCCAGAAAGGGAAAAACAGTCATGAGTCTGTTCCCTTTTTCAGTTTTTCTAGAAGCTGCATGGATTTAAGTGCAACATTTAGGCTGCCCTTCAAAAAATCCAAATGCTGGTGTGTTTATGACATCTATTCTTACATAAATTACTCTTAGTGCTTTAATTTCCCAAGCTTGAATTTCCAGGTTCATCTTTCAAGTGTTGGAGATTCTCATGTCTTTGTCTGCAATTCTGAGCACTCGCACTATCAGATCTCTTTTACTTGAATGAGGATCTGTGCTTTGATTAAATCACCTTTGACCTCTGCAGATGTGCTAAATTGATTGAATTCTTTAAGCCTCAGATAATAAGACTTTTTCTGATTCCCAGAACCCTTTTATGTCCATTCTTTGAGCTATCTTCAGTATTTTCATATTTGTCTGGATGTAGACACTGGCAGTAGACAATCCTGGCAGATTGTCTACTAAGTCAAAATTATTTCCTTACTTTGACAGTCTTCTCTCACATGGACAATGCCTTCTGCTTCAGTAGGAGACTAAAATGTTGCAATAAGGAGATTCACTGATGATTTCAGGTAGCTTTCTGAATAATTACTTTCTGAGGTAATGTCCTCTTCTGTAGGCATAGATCTAGTTGTCTCCTTCACTACTATCCATAATGAAGTCTGTAAAAATACATGTTGGTAGGTTGTGACCATTTCTTTTTATGACTGGGGTAACTGATCACTTGTCCTCATTAGTTCCAATTCCACACCTAAGTACGTCTAGCATACAGTTCATAACACAGTCTAATTCATACATTTAATAAAAATTTCTGTGTGGAATCCCAGTCAAAACAGCTCCAATTACTGATCCCTTTACACTTAGAAATACTAGGTTTAATCAGCCTTTAATGTGGTTTTAAGCTTTTTATTATTTTCTACAAGTTTTTAATCAAGACATGGTATGATTCGATGACAAAAACCACTTTATTAACGCAGAAATTTCTCACACTGAGCTGTATTCCTTATAATAAATACGTAACTAACAGAGGCATTTCTGTGAAACTGAATCTGATGTAATTTGTTGCATGTCTGACCTACTTTTAGTTACCAATATGAATGCATACTTTGCATTGTAGTTCTCTGATCTCTTTGTTGATAAAAAGTTAACTTAATGCAGCTGAATTTAACAAGAAAAAAAGGTTACTGGTTTTACTGGAAAGAATTTCCCTTATGCCTTGTAAATTTATTTGTCCAAAGAGTCAAACTTTAAGTTATAGTGGATCTAGTCCAGTGCCATTATCACACAGGCTTGGTAAGAAAAGGCCAATAGCAGCATATCTCTTACAGGGGAAAGCATACTAGAGGAACAGGCAAGGCAGCTTAGCAGTTCAAGAAGTGTATAAATTAGCCTCATGGTAACTCAAGAGCTCTGCAGGGCTGTAAACATAAATGCCTCCTGCAGTTTTAGGTGCCAAGCTGTTTGTTACTGGGTGTTAAAAAATAGCCCACATCATGTCAAAACAAGATAAGCCTACTCTTCATAAAGTAATGTTACATACACAAACATGCATATATCCAAACACCCACAACCTGCTGGAGAGTTTCTGAACAAAACAATGCACATAAGCACATACAGATACTGTGGTCATCCCAGGTTTTCTCATGGACTGAGCCTTGTTTAGTGACTGAGCTAGAGACATAGGGATCAAATTTGTAGGTTCCAGTTACTTTTTCTGTGTCTATTCAGGACATGAGTTTTGAGTATTATATAGCAGATAATGAAAAGGCAGAAGGATTTAACTCACTTGAGTAATCCTATTTCCTAACATTCATTATCAGTAACTTCACAGCTGCTGTATGGCTTACTTATTAAAATAAAAATTAGGAGGAGAAATCTGTTGATGTCAGATTTATTCTGAGTAGCAAGACTTACCACTGACATATCTAGGTAATTAGAGGGGGCCTTTTACAGAAGGTTAGAACTCAAATATTATACAGTTTATTGCTTGTCATGCTGAAATGAGTCTTGGCCAGCGCAAGGAATTTTCTCAGTAATGTTCTGCACTGATATTATGATACTATGCAGAGATGTTTGAATAGTTTCTTTCTTTGGAGTCCTCTTCTTTTCTCCAGATAATTATCTTCCTTTATTCTGTCTGTCCTGAAGTGCCAGTTCAGTGATTGATCCTTAACTAAGAATAAACAGATGAATGGTTAGAAAGAGCCACACTTTTTTCAGGGGAAACATGTAGGTGAGTACAAATTTCTGAACAGGTATGATATCAGGCATATACTTACATATTTTACTGATTTGGAAGTAGCATCATCAGTTATGTAATTTATTTTTCTTTCATTCTTCTTTTTTCTGAGAAAAAATTGCTTTTTAAAAAAATTATATACTCCATAGACCTATCTAGTTGTCCTTCTGGAAAGAAGAAGAAAGAAATCTGAATTGATTCAGCATAAGTTTCTTTGCTGTGTATTACTCACTCTTCTGAGAGTGATGTCCTGAAGAATAAAGGTCTCCAAGGTCCTTCGTCCTAGACAGACATATGAACAAAATATGGGAGGTATGAACAAAGTACTTGCAGGAAGAACAATCTCCAGTCATGCTAGAGGTGATACCTTGTCCAAACACAGTCCTATGGATGGCTTTATGGAAAGGCTATTTAGCCTCAAGCTAAGTTTGTCACTGATCTTTGCATTTGCACAAAAAACATTAAAGTGGGTGCAACAAAGCCTCCCTCATCTCCCATGGTGCTATGTTTATATCTGACAGGCAGGTGCCATTCTCTCTGTGTATATTCAACTATGTCACTTACTGGTGTTTACAAAGTAAAGTGTATAGATGACAAGGAGAACATCTTTGTTATTTAGGTAATCAAAAAACTGCATTATAATGCTTTCACCAGGCTGATTTCCTTCCTCCAGGATAACAGAACATTTGTCACCAGCAGGATTTAGACAGGTTTTTATAAAAAATACGAAACTTAAAATTTAATCATCTTTCTTCAGTGAGCATCTAATTCCTACTGCAAAAGAGAAGAAAATTATAAACCAGCAAAATGCTTTGTTTTCCTGGAGGGAAGAGTATAATAGAGTGGACTTGGTATGGTAATAGAATTTTCTCCAATATATAACTCCTGCATGTCCCCTGTGGTTCTATAAAAACATTCCTAAAGAGTGTTTCAGTAAACAAAATAAGAGAATGGTAATGAAAACTGAATTAGTGATCATTTGGACAGCCAGCTGTTTTGGGTTAATGTGCATGCCAGTTTTTGGGGATATTCCTTCTGGTTTATTTGAACATACTTAGTTTGCCATCCTGTCAGATGTTTGCAGTCTAGTATACAACAAAAACCACCAGTGTGCTGTGAGTGTTTTTGGACTGCAGTTCAGCATCCTCACAGCTGACCCACAGCATGCAATATCTGATAATGACTGATTTGTCTTAAATGTGTTCATTAAAAGGATGGAATTTTTCTCTTATTAGTCTCTTCATTGACTGCTGTTTAGCAAAAAGAAATTTAGTGTTTTGAATTAGCAAGGCTTGGGGTAGTGAGTTGGGAGTAATGTTCTTTTGGTATAAATCTTCTGATCAGGTTAACTCAAGCTTGTTTTCAAATAACATAAATGAAAGTTACATGGAAATATTTCTTAATATGACATTTTTTCTGATCCAAACAGAAATGTGTAACATCTGTTACCACAGAAAAAAAAGGCTGATGTTGAAGAGGTGTGGTTTTATTTAACTGCAAATGTTCAGGACTTTTAAGGGTTCATTTAGTACTTTCCATGTAGGAAAGTGCTTTTAAGTCAAAGACAGAAGCAGTGATATAGTTCCTAACATGAAGTAACGGATACAAAAATAAAAATTTTTGTGATAGGCCAAAGAGGGACAGCATTTCACTAATAATTTCCCTTTCCACTCCACAGAGTATGTCAGAAACCACACATGATCTCACAAAGTAGACATACAGAAATAAATATGTTAATAAACACATCTTTTATACATTTTGACTCATGGACATTAAGGATTAGGTTGGTTGCAAAATAGTAAAGTTCGATATCTTCAAGTGTATTCCAGAGCTGAGCTACATAACTGCCAATGAAGAATTATGAACTTACATGATCTGTGCTGAAACTTCTGCACTGTGTTGTCCTGGTTAAGATGTCTGGCTCCTGGATTTGCCAAACACCATATGTATATTCATGTTCTCTCTACAAAGATAGAAATTGGATTCCTTTTGAACGTAGTGATATTCATTAAAAGAGCTCCTTCTTACATCATGATGAGCTGTAGTTTAGAGATATTTTCTCCTGCAAATGAAACAGACCATTTTTCTATAACAACAGAGAGAATATTACACAAAATGGTCCACTATGCACCAATGCAGGAGAACACAGTATAGACTGCAATAAGAGGAGTATCTCTGCACCTTAATCAATGCATCAAAAGAGATGATGGATGTGAAGTATTGTCAATTCTATATCTCTAATGTCTTTCCAGTATATTTTTTTTTTAAGTAAGGCATATACATCCTACAACATATAAACTTATATATTAGAGTGGAAATTTAACAATGGCAGAGGAGCATAAAATGTGAACAAACTGATTTTGAAAGTATGTTCATAATTAGGAAGGATAGACTGACTTCAGGAGAAAGCAAAATCCAACACAATAAACCCCAAGTAATTAAAGAGTTATTTTCTGTGAGAAAGGGGCACCTGGAAATAATTCTTGTCAATAATATTTAAATCTATATTAAATTAAGCTTTAATATTTTCTGTAAAATTCCAAGTACAACAACAAAAACCACAATGCAATATTAAGTTCTTAAGCTGTTGTATTATTTTTCAGAAGAAAAGGCAATGATTCCTTTTACAGTTGTGACTGTAATAGTGAAGCTATTTGTGGGCTTCTCATTAACAGAGCAATAAAGTGTATAGAATTTACTCCTCTGGATTACCAAATACCTGTGCCGGCAAACAGACTTCACATATGTACTGATACAGTGATCTATGTTGAGCAGTGAGCATATACTTATGGGTTATTGAAGAATGACTGCAGAACTGCCTTTCTGGGCCATGGCCATGAAATAGGGTGTGTTGACATGTGACATTTCAAGGGTTGCTTACCCTTCGTGTTAATCCATACCCACCTGTTAGCTCACTCACTACCTACAGCAAATGATGGACACAGCTGACAAAGCCACTTTGGAATCTTGTTTCTGACAAGGAGCACATCTTTCAGCTTATTGGCTACTTCGAAATTCTTAGGATGATGCCTAGCATTGCTTTGATTAAGGCCAAATCACATGTTTCTGAGCAGTTCCTCAGCACCAATCAGGAATTGCCACTGATCAGGCTATTTTGCACATGACTGCTCTCTGCTGTAGCTCGTGAAATGTTGATGATAAAAACACAGGCCTTGTGCTGCTACTTGTTCCAGTGTCTAACATTGTCAAAGGCTTCGAGGCTGTTTGGGATCATGAATGTATCTCAAACCAAAGTGCATATGGCCTGATACCAAGTCAAGAATTTAGTCATTTCTATTTGAGTCTAAAGCTGCTTTCCTGTGTACTGTTCTATGTGGCTTCAAGTGAAGTCATTAGGGACTGACAAGCAAGCAGAGATCTGTCTAACCTGAGAGAGGAATGTCTTTAGGCAAAAAAAAAAAAATGAAAAAGAAAAGGGAATTCTTCCATAACCCCATTTATTGGAGGTTATGGAAGAATTCCATGGAGGCACAAAACTGGTGAACTCCCAGACACCGATATTTTACTGCCCAGTGGCTAGCCTCATTACACTCCATTTCTGTTGGGGATTATTTCATTCCACATGATTCCCTGGAGCACACACTCTCACTCATATGCTCTTGCAGAATGAAAATGGTAGCCAGATGAAAGGGGAAGCTCCTGGGGCCCTTGCCACCTGACACCTATCCCAAATTTAGCCTCTCTTTTCAGCTGAAATAATTAACTAGCTGGGGACATTTTAGTGCCTTTTCATCACAAAGGTGTTTATATATAACATGTTTGTTTATATATAACTTGTATACCTTGAGTAATTCTATACTGAGAAGCAAATAAAAATTTTCTGTGAAATGTTACACTGCTCTCCAAGGGATTTGGTTCAGAACAGATTTCACAATACAGTAACTCTCATGTGGATTTTAAATGTGAGGTTTTTTGAGACTATGGGATGCTGCATCTTACTGTGGACTAAGGATATAAGCATCATATAATAAAAATGGTCTTGCCACAAATCTTATCATTTTAAGGTGTTTTACTCAAGTATTTCAGAGAAATAAGCAACAGGAATTAATATTTTGGATCCCAGAGTTAGGGCAAGAGTGCCCCTTCCAGGCAGGTCAACTGGAAGCTTGGAAGGATGTGGGTGTGGGTCTCCAGAGGAGGTTGATCAGGATCACTGAGGCCTCTTGTTGTTCTCAGGGCCCTGACATCTCATACCTTAATATATATTGAGAATTTCTCTCACATATATAAATCTAAAGAGGAGACTTTCACCTCTGGTATACTGGAGCAAGACTCAAGTGTCTGTACACGTTTACAGACAAACTTTCAGTGGTTTTGACATCTAAGGAGAAATTGAACTAAATTGGAAATAGGTCTCACAAAGTAATTAATTCACCTCCAGAGTTTAAGAACAAATTTCTGCTTTCTGTATTTTCCTATGTAACAGAACATACCAGTTGTGGCACACACTGCATGCCGCCATGTATATGATGGTGGGATTCAATCAGTCTATATACAACTGCTTGAAAATAGCTTTCTAGTTTTGGTTAGTCCACTAGACTCTCCTTTTCTGAGGACTGATCATAGAACCAAAAAACAATTTGTATTGGAACAGACCTTAAAAGTCATCTTGTCAAACTCTCCCTGCAATATGCAGGAGCATCTTCAGCTGGATCAGGTGTCTGGAAGTTCTGTCCAGCCTTGAAAGTTTCCATGGATGGAGCATGAATTTCTTTTATAAAGAGTGAGACTTTCCATGTAAGCTTATTCTAAGGGAGGTGTTTAAAAGAAACACAAAAATGCAGTCTAATTCTCCCTTGCCTCACTTTTGCAGCCACTCAAGGAACACACTAACTACCTTTTTAGATCACTGAAGTTATCTGTGAAAAGCCCTATTTCAGTAAGGAGAATGCTCTCTCAGATTGCTCAATAAATGTTACTGCTTGTCAACAGTTAATTATGTGAGGGAGAAACTTTCCCCTCAAATATAGTATTACACTTGCTACATGTCAATCTCCATGAATGTTTTAAATGAGTTATATTTTTCTTTTACTTTGTACCAGTCACTTTCAAAATACTTTTTCTACCATAAATTTGTACTGGAAAGAATAAAAAAAAAATCTTATAATTTTAGTAGTGAGGATCTATCAGTAACAGTCAAACTACAAGTTAGAACAGTGTAGATACTTATATCAAAAGTACTACATGGTATGGTTGCATTTGATTGGAAGGAATTGGATTGGCAATCCAGGAGTGCCTAGGTCACTTTTAATTTTATGAACACGTAGTGTTAGGAGAGGTATTTATACTGACTATATTTATTATATTGTACCACTAGGTGCAGCATGTCTTAGCCTAGGTTTATTGTCTTACAGAGGTAACAGAATAAAATATCTCCCAGAGGAACTTAATTTATGACCTCAGAACACTCCTTTGCCACAGGATTCCCTTTTTTAATACATATATAAGCAAATTGGTCCACAATTACTCTACAATGTAAAACCTCACAATTAGGTGGTGTGTAATCCTCCCTAAAAATACTAATTCACTACTTTTCACAGAGGCTGATAGAAAAACAAGATACTGATAGAAGCATCATGGTTCCTGTGAGATGATAGAGCAAACAAACTTTCAAATTGACTGAGACGTCCTGTGAGAATCAGTTCATGATATGCTGGTATGTAGGAAACTAACTTAATTACTACTTTTAAGTTTTAAGAGTTTTAACTTTTTTCTTTTTTTTTCTGATTTTTCTCTCCTAGCCTTCTCCCAGTAAACAATTTTAATATGCTATTAGACTGATGATTGAGTCAGATTTACTCATAGGCTTCTTAATCCTGTTTAATCCCATGGAATTGTTTTTGTTGTAATACAGAAAAGACAGTGGTTTTCCAGGCATGTCATGGTTTTAGATGGAGATGTGATTTTCCCTGTAGTGAAGATATGATAAAGTGATATTTTCTGCAGTTATATTTAAGGGTCTACTATGTAGTTTGAGATTTTAGTATTCTGTTTTTATTGTTTGGACTAATCTTTTGTAAGCTTGCTTACAAATCTTTGCTTCTGCAGAGAGGCTAGCAGGGCTGTAGTGTGATTTTCTTAATTACAGCACTGGAGTTTTTTCATTGGATATTTTATGAAGTCAGTATCGGGCCAATGAACTCATTGTTCAAAGCAAACAGGATTAAAGTTCCACTGTACTTCAACAATAAGGCCCTTCCTAAACCTCCCTTCAGAACCCACAGTTTTGCCTATCTTCACCAGGATTTTGCAAATTAAATTCTGATTCTGACCTTGCATAAGACCAGCATTTCCTGTATGAAAGTTTCAACAAATCCATCTCAACATTTCAGCTCTGACCTTCTCTCTCAGTGGAAGAAAGAACATTTCAAAAAATGTTAAGCAAATATCATGTGAAAATATGGTTGGTTTTTAGCTTCAAATCAGGCAAAGTTGGAGCGTTGACTTTATGGGATGACTTTCTCTAGAATAGATAATGAATCTCAGATAAGGCTCTCCAGCTGCATGAAATAAAAGGTACGAATTTTAAACTTTTTTCTTGTTTTTTTTCCTGGACAAAATGTCTGTAAAACAGGAAAAAAAAACCCCATTTGCTCTTATTTCCATGCTCAAAAGCGCTGTTGTCAGGATCTTATTACAGGTACTAAACCACATGATTGTAGTCAAGATGAGTGTACAATTCAAACAGAAAAGAACAATGGACATGACAGTGTTGGAAAAAAATATTCTGCCAAAGGAATTAAAGAGAGAAATAAAAGCCTTAAACATTTTGTTTTTGAAAAGTGATGTGATGAATCTCAGTAAAAAATTGCTTTTATTTCTCATAATTTGAATTTCAGGATTTAAAGTTTCTCTAGACTTGAAGATTTAACAACTTACTTTACCAACTCAGATGAGTACTATCACATTTAAAAGCCACTGATTTTCAGCATACTGTCAGAGACTAATATATCTAGAGGATCAGAATCTATTTTACCTGTGATGTCAGTCCTCTTTCACTTAGGCATGAGCTGAGAGATTTTCTTGCTACTGAACAAACAGTCCAAGTTCACTGTAATTGCAAAGAAGATGAGAGTGTCTGTGTTTGGGAGGAGAGTTAAAACTATTGCAGCTTTTTGTGCCAAAAAAAAAAATCTTCCTCTGTGTGAATTCAGTGTTGCTGGCAAAACCCCAGTCTGAAACAGGATTTCTTACTCACTTAACATATTCTTCTGGTGTGAAGGAATAATTTCCAACTAAACATATTATGAAAAACTTCTTGCTGATCCTGCTAAGTACACTTACTGAAAATTAGTTTTTCTAATTGCCAAAAATATTTCTTTTCCAAATGTTTGTACCTTGATTCTAGCCAGGAGGCAAGACATACACTGATGGGTAGAGGAGGTATGAATCAAACCATGATCTAAGTTACAACCTTTTATATTGCTTCTGAAATTAATAGATCCTCAAAGGTATCAAATCATATGTAATATATATTTCTGCATAAATAATCTGTTAATGAGATTTCTGTTTCTTTTCATTTCCATCAGAATAAAATTTAATGACAAGGTAAAAACAAATTAATTACATGATACATGTAGTCTTGCACTTCCGATTGCACCTCAAATTATTGTGTTAGTAATGTACAGAATACATGCTTAAAAACTAGTTTTTCAAAAGCAGAACTTACCTGAACTATGTCATGCTTGTGTTCCAGTGCTTCTGAGAGTTACTGGAAAGTGTAATCCCTCCTAACTATATTCTGTAGTCTTCTGTTGGAACTGTTTTCTTTTCATAAGTGCATGACATTTTTCTCAGATTTTATTAATATCTTTATAACTACTAGAAGGGAAAAGAGTAGCTGAGGTTACAGTGCCTCTAACAACTTAAGTATTTAAGTTCTCCTCCCCTTTATAAAGAAAAGTTTTTTACCTGTTAAAGTCATGTTACAGTTAAGCAACAGGGAAAAAAAAAGGAAAAGAATTCTCTGTTTTTACTCTGCTATCTTTCTTTCAGTGTTGTGGATACCTAGTAACAACACCTTTATCAGGTGAAAGATCAACGAAAACATATACTTTGATGGTGACAGGCTTAGGATCCAGCTGTATGTACATAATTGGTTTTATTACCCAATTAGTCTACTCCTCCTCTTTGAAAAGGATGGCATCACAGACATAGATTTGGTTTAAAGAAATAAAAAACAATGATAAAATGTCAAAACTTAGTAAGTACAATACTTTTGGTAATTTCACTTTTTCCCTCTTTTATACTTAACATTAAGGAGATCAATTTTATAATGGATCTCAAGTGTTAGCTAAAATATATATATAAAAATGCTTGTGATATATATATGCGTATAGGCATATATATGTATACACATATATATACAAAGATTGCATTTGTATTAAGCTTCATTTAGCAATGCTTTGCATACCATTGTTAAAAGTTTGCTCTTTAATCAGCACTTCCAATACTAAAAGAACATTTTAAGTAGCACAGAGATGAATGACAGGTTTTCCATGGCTAGACTGCGTATTACTTAGCATTGTGAATAAAAGCTGATGGTTGCTGGACTTTTGGTTTTATTTTGAGATGTAATTGTCATGTTTCAAGGAAATTGAAATTAAAGAAAAATTATGGTTAAAGATCTGAAGCTAAATTAAGCTTTGTTAAGATATTTAAACTAAAATGTATATACAGAAAAAATAACATAGTCCTGAAAGTTGTTGCGTGAAACCTCTTTCAGTGACTTGACTCAAATTGTATGTCAGAATTTCTGGATTAGAACTCTTTAGGTGAAGAAATTCTCTCTTTGTTTGCTTGCTTGCTTTGTTATTGTCACTTTGAGTTTGCGTAAATATTTCAATCCAAAACATTTGGGTAAATTACTGAATATCTTTAATTTTGCAATTCATTCTAAACATCTTTGTTGATCCTCTTACCAACTACATTAATGAAGTTTGAATATGTGCCTGGCTACTGTTACCCATCGTTACCAGGCAATTAAAATTTTTCATGTAAAAAGGAGTTGGTTTATAATTTGAACCTTCAAATGACTACCAACCAACCAAGAGAAAAATTTTTTGTTAAGTACAACAGTATGATTCTACAGGTATGTGAAGTTGTGTAAAAAAGTACTTAACACAGGGAGTTAGATGACAGTTTTTCCAATTGTTATCTTTCCTCTTCAGAGGTGTCTGCTGGAAAGGGAAGGAGATGATCCTCACAGATGACACTGGCAGTGACCTAAGGAAGGGGAAAAGCAACAGAAATAAATTCATGTAAAAAAACCAGCGTGACATGAGAGTCTTTATTCAGAGAGCACATACAGACTTCTTGTATTTTTAGTATCATCTGGCAGAGGTTAGCAAAGTAAAGATTCAGTAAGTAAAGATACACTGGTTTGGGCTGGGATGGAGTAAACTTTCTTCACAGTGGCTCATATGGGGTTGTGTTTTAGATTCGTGCTGACCACAGGATTGATAATAAAGAGATGTTTCTTTTATTGCTGGGAAGGGCTTACACAGAGCCAAGGCCTTTCCTGCTTTTCATGATGCCGTGCTGTGGAGGAGACTGGGGGTTCACAGCAGGTTGAGAGGAGACACATTTTGGATAGGAAATGCAAATTGACTTAAGGGATATTCTATATGACAGTATAGAATACTCAGTATAGAAAGGGAGGAAGAAGAAGGAAAGGGGGGACAGTCAGAGTAAAGGCATTTGTCTTCCCCAGTAACCATTATATGTGATAGGGCTCTGCTCCCCTGGGGATGGTTGAATACCTGCCTGCCCATGGGAAGCAGTGAATTAATTCCTTGTTTTGTTTTGCTTGTGTGCACGGCTTTTGTTCTCCCTATTTAACTGTCTTTTTCTCAACCATCAAGTTTTCTTTTACCCTTATGATTCAGTTCTCTCCTTGGTGCTGCTGGTTGTGTGAGTGGCTGCATGGTACTTGGCTCCTGTCTGGGGTTAAACCATAACAGAAGGTAAAAAAGGATTGTGGAACAAATTGACATTTAAAGATATACAGCATACAAGGGTGCAGAATAATACCTAGAGCACAGACTTTTGGACTTTGATATTTACCATGCATGCATGCATGCAAGAGGTTGAGATAGTTACAAGTCTGACAATTCAAGAGCAAATTTGCTGGACTGCAGTGATAGAACAAGGAGAAAAAGGGGAAAAAAAAAAAAAAAAGGGAAAGAACACACACACACAAAAGCCCAGCAGAGAAAAGAGAAGACAAGAAGGAAACAAACATAGGGAGGAAAGATCAAATGGCAGAATCATTTGCAGGCAGAATGAGAGAGGGATGAGAGATAATTGAGCTCTACACAGACAGAAAACAGCAGATATTTGTGACCACGAAAGAAGAAAATCAAAAGGCATGTTGCCAAAGCATATTTAGGAAATAGAAAAGTTTTGCTATCTGTCAGGTGGTATCTGAGAATAGTTCAGTCAAAACAAAATGTCTCACAGACAGTTTTTCCTCTTCTAAAGCTTTGGTTCAACTGCTAAATATATATTTTACAGCAGTACTAATGTCTCTGTACTTGTAATGTTTCAGGTTCCTGTTGAAATAGGTGAAAAGTTAATGTATTCAAGTGGAGAAATATAGTAGAATGGAGTATGCACAGATGCCTACAACATAGGTGTTTAGCAATTTGGTGCAGTCAATGCCAGTGAAATCAGTTGTACAAACATGAGAAAAACTTGCAGAATTTCAGATGGTCATGCACTGACTTTATGGATCTCTGGAAAAAACTGCTGAATTCACCAAGGATTAATAGCAATTTGTGCACAAAAGAACTTGGAAGCCTCATATGGAGGGGTTTATGATAGGAATATTGTGTGGCATCCACAGAGGAGGAACTTCTTAGAAGACAGACACAATTTTTATAGCCCCTAGCTTTGGGACTGTGTGTTGTTCACAGATGAGAAGAATTCTAAACTAAGAAATTAGGTTAAATTATATGAAGTCAGTAGAATCTGATTCTGATTCCCCAGGTGCTTTTGCTTTCCTCCTGCTTCTCATAAGCTTTAAGTTTTGCCTCCTGCTGGAGGTAAACAGAGTAAGAGTAATCAGGCACTAGTCAAATCCAGCATGGCAAACAGCCATATTCCTACTACAGAACTTTTTACTTAAGAAAGTAACAGATTTATTCAAGTTGTCACATAAAATGTAAGAATTGATGATACATTTTCTTCTTTTAAATGTTCACTACAAAAGGGATCATAACAAATGTTTGGAAGACCTCATCTTTCATTTTAAGATTTAACAGCCTTGTACAGTTGAATCCATCCAGCCAGCCAACAAACAAGGCCTCTAACAAAATCTGTTTCTTTTAAAATGTTTTCAAGTTTTCTATTATCACTGGAACACTGAAATAATAACAGTTTTAGTGCTAGTCATTTCCTCCCCCCACCTAGGAAAACCCACAACACAACTCTTTTGTGGACTATATGGAATATTGAAATATTTCTGTATTCATAACCCTGCAATGAATGCTACAATGATTTGTCTAAATTCTGTTTTTCTTTAGACAATATTGATGATTTTTATGAATGTGAACAGAAAGATACAGCAGTTTGCAAGGCTTAAGCTTAATGCACAGAATTTTGCTTCATTGAGTCTTCTAATATTGACAAAATATTTAAAATCACATTTCTTGGAGCAGTTTACACAGAGAAAGGTATCCAAAAGGACATTCTGCTGAAGGTGACAAGTTATCTAATGACCTTCTTTAGAAAGAGAAGAAAGTCCTTCAAGGATGACTGAACCAGCCTAACTTAGGTATTTTCTGAACTTCTGAAAGAGGCTTTGCTTTTGTGTTGAGTGTAAAGAAAACGCAGTGAGAGAAACAAACCAAGAAAACCAGCCTCTGTGACTAATCTCCTTTGAGTTAAAACATATTGATTCAAAACTTTGTTGTGCAGTATTTTTTCACTGGTCAAAGCCTGATTTGAGTACCAGAGAAATTCAGCTACAGAATACACATAACTCTGATCAGCCATCAAGCTAACAGAGAGAACAATCCCATCCCCTCTAGAGAAGGGGAAAATAACACAATTTCTAGAACCTTTTGAATAGGGCAGCTAGTCTCTTCTGTCCTCTAGCTAATAAGCTACACTCTTCATGAATCTTCTTTTTGACTGGAAGCCTTATAAATCTGTCAACTGGAAAACAGGTTTCCATGTGGCTTTTCATCTCTGGCACCTATTTGTCTTGACAAACAGGGCCAGCTGCACTTCTGGGTCTTTAAAGAACTGTGATCTTGTATAGTTGCCCCATGTCATGTCATATCATTGCAGTGTAGTGAAGATGTTTTAACACCCCAGCAGAGGATTCACCTGGTGCAGAAACTACACTGCACTTGCACAGTTCTTTCCATAGCTCTCCTTCATACAGAGTATAACAAGGAGATTTACCATAAACTTTCAAACCTGTAGATATTCAGCTCATTTGAAAAGATAGTTACAACACACCATCTGTTCTCAGTCAAAGCAAAATCTAAACAGAGTAAAAATAACTTTAAAATTATCTTTCTGCTCCTTCTGACATCTCTTGAGGTTGAACACACAAATAGACCTTCATGTTATTTATATAGCATTTTGAGGCATGCTGGATGCTTTGTAGATCAAATGCAATGACATTTTCTCAGACTTTAGAAGATAGTTTAATTTTAAACTAACTGCAAGTTATAAAAACTGAATAAGGGGAGAAGGCCTGAAGGAGAAGACTGTTACACTAATATTGAAAAAATTAAAAAAGACCCATGTTTTGTAATTTTCCTGTAAGAACTCTTCTCACAATGTTTGCTGTAGTTTATTTTTAACATACTTTCTTCTAGGCTGAAGGTTAAAAAATTGCCCTCTGTATTATCTCCATGCATGATTTTGTGGTATCTTGAAATGGTAAGACCAGGTTAATAAGAAACCCATACTGGAAACACAAAGACATAAAGATTCAGATTGTCTTTTTTCTAATTAGTATTTTCTGTGATTTACTGTACTCATAAGAAATGTTACAATGGGCATCATCACCCTATCAGAGCAAATCTGGAGAAATTGGACTAGATAGGGGCTTTTTCCTTAATGTGTTACAACACCTTAGAAAATAAAAAAAAAAGTGTAAGTGCTATCCATTACACTCAGCATTCAACAAACTTAGTTGCCAAAGTGAAGTAGTCAGTCCAAGTCACTGGGCAACTCCTTTTTTTATAGTTGAGAGGATGTGGTGCAGATGATCGGCTCACTAGCTCTTTCTCTTTGGCAGAGGCTTGTATTCTTTACTGCATCTTGGTCTACATATCTGGTTATTTGCTTTCTTCAGAGATCTATAGTTTTCATTTGTTCATACCATTTTGGTATAAGTCTTACATTTCACGGGACAGAGGTATTTTACTTATTGGTATAAATATTATTTCTAATGCACATTGGACTTACATAGTCTGTGGTATATGTTGTGTTAATGTTATGAATAATAGTATGGATTTGTTGAGGTAACTGAAACAATGAAAGTGCTTACTTTCTACAGAGCTTTTTTTCTACTGCTAAAATGTTATACCACTGTACAACAACTGATACGTTAATATGTAATCTGCATTCAACATCTCAACATATGCACAGTTAGCATGAACCTACTTGCTAATGTGCTAATGTTAGAGCTCACAAGATTTAACATCACATTTATGTTGATCTTTATACATCAGCTGCTCCTATTCCTCTTTTGACTCTTGGCTGGTAATAAGGATTTGGTCTGTTAGACATTTCAAAGTGTGCAACAACTCAGCAAAACAGATTGGTTTTGCTGGAATGGCTGCCAATAAGAAGGACATGACCACCCTGAGGCTCTGGTAGATGTTTTATGCTGGTAGATATGTACCCCAGTGCCTACTGTTCACTCTGACATAGTGACCATCACTGTCAGCTTGATCAAATTTCCATCAGGAAAGAAAGTGTAGGACTGCTCCACAATTGCATTAATGTGTGTGAAAGGCTGTGTGAGTCATGAGCCACTGTCTTGAGTCTTACATTACGTATGAGTGGCACACCTGTAGTGTTACGGTGCACATTTATAGCAAGTTATGGAAGACTGGATCACCAAAAGACCAACCATGCATACATGATATACCAATCTTCAATATAACATTTATTTCTGCATAAATGGAGAGCAGTTTGTTGCCGCTGAAGATGAGTAGATCACACGGACACAGGTTGAGGTGTGGTGAAAAGAAGAGAAAGTTTATTTTTCCTCCCAGGATTTATAGGCTTTTGACCACGGCCAGGGATTGGATGGTCAGGATAACACTTTCTCACTGCACTGGCCATGAGAGATGCCCATCAGAAGACGTGTAACAGAAAGAACGTACACATATCTATGTTTACAGTTACTGTCCTGGGAAAGTCCTTAGAAAACTATGTTAGCAAGCTCAAAAGCTGAGTTTTCAGGGCGACAGCAGTTGACTGCACATGACAATAAAAAAGCTGTGATACTTGTAAAATGGGACCTCACTGAAAATGTTTCAAAAGCAGTTTTACAAACTGTGATGAGAAAGTACCTCTTCAATATTGTTTTCTGCGTAGCTTCATTCAAAATCAAAAATATAGTATTCAAAATATAGTATTCTTGACCTAGACAGAAGCTTCTTCAAGAATTAAGTATGTCTGAGAAGTAGTAAAGATTCTGTAATAAATATACCAGCAATCCTATGGAATAGATTTCTCTTTTACTAAAATATCTTGATGTATGCCAAATGAAGTACATTAAAAGGAAAAAAAAGGTCTGTGCATTTGAATGCACATTTAATGTGTAAGCCAGTTGGAAAATTTCACTTCCCACATTTTAATATCTTGATTTTTTTTTTTTCTTCCACATAGCCCCATCCCCTTCACCACCACCACCATCTCCCACCCCTGCCTCTGGGAAGGGTTTCCGAGTCTTCTGCACAGAACTGAAAGCTAAAATACTTTGATCTAGAAAGTCCACAGCTGTGTTCTCTGGGACTTTTAGTTTTGAAGTACCACATGTTTTAATTTCCATTTTATTCCCTTAGTCAGACTACTGTCTATAATGCTTTTATGTGTTTTCTTTTCATTGAGTGTAACAGCTGACATGACCTTACCTATATCACAGGAAAGGAAATCTGGTGGAAAAGTAGAATGTATGTACAATTACTAATATTTAAAGGTTCCCTTCTCCTCCAACATGGTTCTAAACATATTTCACAACTCAGCTGCAGAAGAAAGGAGGAAAAGAGAGACATTTTCCCCTGGTATAGACTTTGCCTTCAAAATATTAACACTAAATAAAGAAAGGAAGCTCTGCTTTTAACTATGAGAATAAGCTATGAGAATTTAATTTTTTCTTTTATCTCTCAATGTATTTCAGCTAACAGAAAAGTCTAATCTTTCCAGTCTTCTTTCTAACATAGACTTAATTTCTATGAATCTTGAACAGTAAGGTTACAATGGCCTTTGACCATAGAATTATTATAAAATTAGTAAAATAAGTTTGTATCAGTATTCATTCAACTTTGCTATACATACCTATTGTTATGATACTCCTTGCTGTTTCAGTAGTGATATTCATGCAATGCAATTTACAGGTTATTTATTTCACACACAGTGTTTGCAGCATTACCCAGAACACAGTGACTTTAATTGAACTGTTTCCAAATGTCACCATTTACTAAGGGCATGTCAAGAGATTAAGGTGAGTGCATGATAGATGAGCAAATAAAAAGGTGCTTAATTTCCTGTCAAACTGCACTGAAAAGTCCATACAAGTCTCTTCTACCCACTCACCACTTCTGTCTCAATTTGCAGAAATTATAAAGATCTACCTCTTAATTCTAAAATAAATCCTCTTTTTTCTTTTTTTTTTCCCAATTTCTTTTTGTTTCTCTTTTTGATATTCACTTTGTTACAAAAAGACAGATATCAACCTTCTGGGGAAAGATCTTGACACAAGTCAAAGATGTTTAAAAATGAAAAGCATTAATTGGGTTACAAAGACACTAATTTATACCAGCTTTATTGCAGTGAGACAAGACAGATCTTATGAAGTTCATATTTCATATGAACTTAAAAATCTGACATGTAACTCTGAGCACTTTTCTCAGAACAAAGACAAAACTTATTTGAACTGCAGGCAACATCACCTTAACAGTTGATAGCAACAGAATTTTCTAAGTATTTTAGTACCAAAAGAATCTACTTGCTCTTAAATTGAAAAAATACCCCTAGGAAAAGAAAACATGTCCTTATTTTTCTGCAGGATTACAGTTGGGTTTTTGTACCAGCAAAAAAATTTTTACTAATTGCAGTTAAATATAGCAATCAAACTGACAATATATTGCTTTCTATGATCTTGTCACAGATAGTAATATGATAATGCTGTTTGAACACATTTGATATTTGAAATTACTCAACAAATTAATTCCCAATTTATGTCCTCATTGTCATAATTTGTATATCAGTAGTCCCATAATGGACATTTTTGCATGGAAATGTCTTTTTAAAAAATTTAAAATTTCCACTATAGAAAAAAAAAACAATTTAAAACTGAAAACTCTATTAGAAATCACAACCCCCAACATGTGGGGCAGCAGTAATTTGTTCCATGTGTTAGTCTGTGACATACTGGTTCAGTTCCTCCGGGGCGAGTCAAATTCTCTAAGTTACCAAGAAGAAATTATGTAGTTAATTGGGTGTTAATTGTACAACTTTAACAAAGAGTTCAGTGGTGTAAGCATAACTCTGTACATCCATTGTACATAGCTGAGTTACTGGGAGTATTTTGTATCTGCAGTTCAAACTGCTTTAGTCAGACAAGAAGCTTTTGTTGGAGAGATTTCTCTTCCTGACTAAATGAACATAAATTACATTACAGGTACTTGCCATTAAGAATTTTGAAATCACCTTCTATGTGTTTTCTTTAACATTTGCAGAAAATATTTTTCCTTCTGTCAACACTTCTAGTAGTGTATTGAGCTGACAGAATATCCATTTAAATGAACTAATAGAGGGATGAACACAGCTTTCAAATTTGTTTTAATCTTGAAACTTTCTCTGTCTGAGTACTTGATTTGAGTGCAACTTTGATTAAAATATTTCAGATTAAATGAAAATTTATTTGCTCATAGAAAATATTAGTGGCATACAAGGACATACCTTTTTTGTGGGTTGCAGCTTCACATATATGAGCATTGCTACAGATGTGTTTGATCTGTTCACATTATTTTAGGTAAACAATGGAGGAACGTTTTGACTTCCAAGTGCTAAAAACTGGAACAGTGATCAAATTTTTGCTAAAACAATTCAATTTCTGCACGAGAATAAGGCTTGCAAGTTGCTACTCAAAATTTGTCATTTGTCCATGGTGTAATTTGAAGTCTTAATGCAGGTCATATGTGTCCTGTAAATTTGCCAGTATTCTCATGGGTGCACATTTTAACAAGTATGGCAACTGAATGTTTAAATACATGTCAGATAGAAATTTTTAATTTGCTACAAATGAGGGGAAAAAATCCCTCTCTATGTCTAGCTCTTTGGTGTAACCAGGAACATGATTCAGTGGTAAATGAAGCTACAAGAGGAATAGAAAACATTTGGGCTTTACAAAATTAAGTTCCTATGAACACCCATTCTTCTGCACAAGTAAGAAAGATTAGAAGTCACAAGCTAACAAAACCCAGTGATTAGAAAGAAACCAGCCATTAGTAGTAGCTTCTGGGAAAAGGTGTATGGCATCTTGTACACATATTGTATTGTGGAATGAAACCAGGGAAAGTAATGTTAATTTCTCTTAAGTTCTGTATTTAAAAGCTGTGGTCTGATGCTTGCCAGTAATCCATACATTTATGTCTCATGGTACTGTATGAACTAATAGACCCTAGGAATTTAACTTCTTTGATTCATGCAGTCATAAACTTTAAAACAGATACCAAAGATGTTTGATATTTAAAATATAGTATACTTGCCTAGAATTTTATGCAACTGTCTTGATTAAACAGGATAATTATAATACAATCATAGAGTGGTTTGGTTTGGAGGGGACCTTAAAAAGATCACCTTTTCCAACCCCACTGTTATGGGCAGAGATATCTTCCACTAGACCAGGTTGCTCAGAGCCCCATCCAAACTGGTCTTGAGCACTTCCAGAGATGGAGCGTCCACAGCTTCTCTGGGAAACTTGTTTCAGTGCCTTACCACCCTCACAGTTGAGAATTTCTTCCCTAATACCTAATCTAAACCTACTGTCTTTCAGTTTGAAGCCATGCCCTCTTATCCTATTACTACATGCCCTTCTCCAGCTTTCTCACAGACCTCCTTCAGGTACTGGAAGGCTGCTCTAAGCTTTTCTCCTCCAGACTGAATATCCCAACTCTCAGCTTGATTTCATAGGAGAAGTGGTCCAGCCCTCTGATCGTCTTGGTGGCTCTCCTCTGGACTCACTCCAGCAGGTTCTTGTCCTTCTCTTGTTGGAGGCCCCAGAGCTGGATGCAGCACTACAGGTGGGGTCTCTCCAGAGCAGAGCAGAGGGGCAGAATCACATCCCTCAGCTTGTTGGTCACAGTTCTTTTGATGCATTTGAGGACACATTTGGCTTTCTGGGCTGTGACTGCAGATTGTTGGTCCTGTTGAGCTTCTTGTCAACCATCACTCTCAAGTCTCTTTACTCAGGGCTTCTTTCCATCCATTCTTAATTCCCATAATTATATGAGAAACAATTTAGCCTATTACCCTTCTAAGACTATTCATAATGGATTAATTGGAAATGCTATTCAAGAAAGCCTGCTTTGAGATTTGCCAAAAGTGAATTTTAATCTAAAATGTGTGGGTGTTACTTTTCTTTGATTGTTTAAATCCCCATCACATGCCACTGCATAGCATTATTACCGCTTCTTGCTTTCCAGCAGCAACTTGATGCCATCCAATTCTCCAAGAGAATTTTAAATATTTAGAATACTGTCCAAGTATGAATTCATCTGGAACACCAAGAACTACAATTAAACTAATTAAACTCTTGCAATCTGGCATTTCAAATTATTGCAAATAGGTAGAAACCTTTAGCTGAATGACAAAGTCTGTAACACGCTGCATTCTCTTTTGTTAATTGCAATTTATATTGTCAAGATTTTAATGAGCTAATAAAGTTGTTCTCCAGCACTATTCAACAAATTATGTTGTGTTTGTAAGTCCATAAATTAGTATATTGAGTAAGAAAAAAGCCATTAAATTCATTGCATATTTTCTTCAACGTGTATTTTATGCAAATAAGACCAGCTAGAGGAGATTCTGTTGAGCAGTCCTATTTACTAGGGGAAAATTATAATTATTTTCTTCACTTCCACATCTTCTTAAAGTCATATATGTAGAAAAAGTATTGAGCCACTAGTTAATAACTAGATAATTTTCTAATGGTTAGAAAGTAAAAGAATGCAAGAAATGGACAAGTCAAAATCAAAGACAATACCAGTCATACATAGGACCAGTACAGGATCAGGCCCTTTCTCATTCAGCTTAATGCTCTGTGCCAAAGCCATCCAATATTTATCTCTATATCTGTTAATTTTTTCCACTTTAAAATAGTCATCAGTACTATCTCACTTGCATCCAATATATTCACATCTCATAGCTGAACGGGCTTATTGCTATCAGCTTCTGAGTACTTTGAAAGTGTGAACTGTTTAGCAAGACATTAGTGGTGTGCCAAGAGCCTGAAGCATCAGCTCTGAAAGCACAGGCTGCTTCACTGATTGCCTGCAGAGTCCCAGATGCTGGGTCTATGTTACTATGTAGAGCAGCCCTCAGGGTAGCCTCAAGGCCAGAAGAGCTTGCCATCTACCTTGATTGCTTGTTCAGTCATCCTAGAGGCGAGCTCTGGGGCAAACCTGCTGATACTCCCGGATGGCACTGGGAATTGGTGATTTACCCAATGCATTAGGAACAGTATTTGCATGTATCCTTCAGCTATTCTATTTGCCATTTCATTGACATCAAGTAGGGGAAAAAAGAAAATAGTCTGGGGATTATTCCTTGAAGATGCCCTCAGGTTCTACCCAAAAAGGATTCAAAATGTTTGTTGTCATAAGGGCAACAGGGACTTTGGGCAACCTTAGTTTATACTGCAGATAAAAGACATAATGGATGCAAAATGTGTATCTCTTATTTACAGGAAATATGAAGTATTCACATTAGGCTCAGCATGGAGGTATCCACAGAACAGATGAGTCTGAAGTAATGAAATGACTTCATATAATTTAAAAATGTTATCTTTCTGAAAAGCATAGTGCCATGATTCAGCCAGTTCTTCTCAACCCATTGATGATGCATGTATTCCTGGCTTGATAAAGCATAGTGCATAAATTAATGTCAACCTTTAACTACTGGTGAAACATGGTGAGGGCACTCTAAGTTCACACATTTTATTTCTAATGTAGGATAAGGTAGGGGCAGTCACGGATTACTGCTGCAGCTCATACAGCTCACATAAGTATAGCAACATCCTTTTATTGCCTGCTCAGATGTGAATTTACCAGAGCAAGGAACCTGCAGCAGTTGGGCACTCCACTTTTGGTTTTGCCTGTCTGTGCCCTGAAGTGATACCCTTGTAGTTTCTTTTCTTGTTGTCTCTCCTTTATCTTCTTTCAAGGGAGAAAAACAATGGGATTAGAGTATATTGTTTACTCTGGAATCAGATGAGGTCAGAAATGCACATGAACTTGAAACAAAAAAGAAAAGGAAGCTGAAAATGCAGTCTATGTAGTTATGCCACTAAAGGCAACAACTAATTAAAAAAGACAATTCATGAAGTTGATCACTGCAGTGGTTCCATTTCCTCCTTTGTCCTACCCTGTCATAAGTATCATGGTAGAAGAGGCTTCTGAATTCAAACAAAGCATAACTCCAAGAGACAGTCTTCAGGCTGGACCTTTTGAAAAAAAAAAAAATAAAAAACTCAAGACTTCAAATAATTTATAACCAGAATAAGAAGAAACCATATTCTTTAATGGAAGATGATTTTGGAGCACTGATCACAGCCAATGAGAATGTTCTGTGCCTAGTTTACAGTATGAGACAATAAGATGCTTTCTTTCTTTTTTTTTTTTTTCCCACTTTTACAAAATGCTGTTATTGTGGTGCATAATATTTTGGCATCTCTAGGGTATCTGACCTATTACAAAATGGCACTTGATTTGAACTCACAATATTTAAAATTAGGGAGGTATAAATAATATATCTTAAAAATTACTTACTAGAGGATCCAAAGGTTTAAATGTTGCAAGGCAGTTCTTCATAAGTACTTCTATTTAAGTGTTCTCTATATATTTGATAAATCCTTTTTATAAAAAATCTAGGCAGTGCTACTGAAATAATTGTGGTTAAATGTACAGATAACAGATTGCAGGTTCAATGGATGATGAGGTTCACCACAGCTACAAAAGTCATTGAAACTCTTGAAAACATGGTTACTTCATTTCTGTTAGAAAGTGCCTGTTACATTGTATCTGTGTCATATTAAAGAGACTATATTTACAAAAACAGAATGTTCAGCCTTGAAAAGGAGTGAGTTGAAGTATTTGATGATTATGCTAGATGATTGTCTCGTACTCTTAATGTTACACTTGGTGAAATTTACCACAGAAAAATCTTACAAAAGTTTAATTATCTTGCTCTATGGTTTCAGTAAGTCAGTCTTGTGGTGGAATACCATTTGTTCTTATGATGTCTATCATTCAACAAATCATTAGTAAAAATTCAAATTAGTTCTAAAATGAGCCAGAGGGCTGTGAGAAAGACTTTGGTTGCATAGCCTAATAAACTAATACAGCAATCTATGCAAAAAGACATTGAAGAAGTTAACTGGATCAAAGACTGTGGGTGCTTAAATATGGAACAAATGTTTAGATGAAAGGAGAAAGGATTTCAACATTTCTGAAAAAGCATAAAAAATCAATAGTTGGAAAGGGATTTTATAAAATTCAGCTCTAAATAAGTCAAAAATTCCTAATCAGAATGATATAGCTTATTAGTGAAGATTGTATCTTCAATATTCCTTGGAATAGCTAAAGCAAAACTTATGACCCTCTGATCCAAGTTTGTGAGGCATTCTTCATCCCACAAAGCAGAAGCAGTGCTCTTTTTAGCTCTAAAGGGCTGCAAATATGAGCATTGCTTCTCATTCTTCCTCTTTTGTCTCAGTCTACATCTGAGTGAATTCTCTAAGTACATTTGTTTCATAACTTCATAAGGCAAATGGCTTTAATCAAATTTAATCAAATTTCTTGCTTTATGCCCATCCTGGTTGTATTTTGGCTTCTGATTTTATGGGTTTTTTTATTTGGGTGAGTTTTAATATCACTGAAGGTGTCTTGATTGCAAATGATCAGCCAGTCCTCTATTTGGCTCATTTAATTGCCTCTTTGTTGACCTCACTAATCAGACCTGTCTACTTTTACAAGCAGTGTCTGTGTCCAAGAAGCAACTAATACTATTTAGTTTACTTGTGCATAATATTTTTGTCATCATCATGTCACTGAAATCATATCTGTGCAGCTGGTATTAGCTGGATATGTTCTGGCCACTTTTCTGTCTTGTTTTTCTCTGAACCCAGACACTAGTTAATGACCTGAGAATCTCATATCCCTTTCTCTGGCAAAAGATGTTCTATTCCCATTCAGAGTAGAATCTCTACACAGATATTCAGATTTAAAATCCTAGTTTTCTTTGAACTCAAGGACAACAATTTATTTTCTCAATTGGCCTCATGCAAGTAAAATTCAGAAATATTCTACTAAGGTATATAGCTAGAAGACATGCATCACACAAGCATAAACACATTAGATGTTCAGACATTTTAACTAGACATGTTTGCAGCTACACTTGCATTTGCATATGTCCTGACACTTTCCTTGTAGTTACCACTCAAACATGGTTTCCCTCAAGGTTTGGAGACAACCAGGACTGACTTTCAAACAAAATCATATGTGTAGCCCTGATACATATATAGTATTAATAAAGGGCTTATTTTGCTCTAAAAGAAATTTATACAGTAGGCAAAGTCCTTAAGCCAGTCCTTTGCTTACTGTGTCATTAATAAATAATGTGACAGAACCAGCATCAAATATAAACAAACTAATTATGCTTACAGATGAACTTTTAATTTAGTTACTCTGGATTACAGCAAGGTTAACAGAATTACAATGGAGCTATTACAACTGAAATGAAAATAAGATGCATTTTCTTGTTGCTGGTTTAGAGACCTGGCTTGAGTAGTATTCAAATGCTGCTCCAACTTGATTCATTCACAAAAATGAGTTCAAAGTAACACCATAAAACGTGTTTGCGCTCTCTCTGGGCTTCATGCAGCTGCTTTACAGTTTGTTTTAATAATAAACATTTTTTATTGTTGAGGTGTGTAATAAATATGACAGACCATGTCCTGTGGCCTGCGAGGTATGAGGATGAAGAGTGTATGAACTGAGGAGATGAGGTAGCCTGTGTAAGACTAGAATGCTGGGGCCCATTTGTCTTCATATATAGCTTGTTTCTGTGTGACAATCAATTTGCCCCGGGGGCAAATACTCCTTTATGAACAATAGCCAAGCTTTTATCAGAAGATTCATCTCACCTGATTAATTTATTCTCTGGTGCTAACAGAATTCTATTACTTAAGTAAAATCAGATATATTTGGGGCCTACATTATGTGAAAAGCTAAATTTTTCTTCCTACAAGGGCATTAGAGGAAGACTTAGGTTAGGATAAATATATGAGCCATACTATGAAAATTATTATTTTCTTAGCTGGGATGTTGAAGATTCTTATGATAGAGCCAGCTTCTGTTTCTACACAAGTATTTAAGCAAACAGCATATTGGGTTTGCATGACAGTCTTGGTAGCAGGACAGGTTGCATGGGTGGCTTCTGTGAGAAGACACCAGAAGCTGTCCTTGTGTTGGAAGAAGCCAGTTCCAACAAACTCCAAGATGAACCTGTCACTGGTCAAAACAGCCCATCAGCAATGGTGGTAGTTCCCCTCTGATAATTTAAGGTAAGTTACACTGGGCAGCAGCTGGGAAAGAGGAGTGAGATCATATGAGAGAAGCAGCTCTGCAGACACCAAGGTCAGTGAAAGAAGAGAACAAAGTGCTCCATGCACTAAAGCAGAGACTCCTCTACAGCCAGTGGTGATGGCCATGATGAAGCAGGCACTCCTTCTGCTGTCCATGGAGGTCCACACTGCAGCAGAGATCCAATTGCAGCCCGTGGAGGACATCACATCAGAGCCTGAAGGTAGGTGCTTGAAGGAGATCATGACCCTAAACAAAACCTGCCCTGGAGCAGGCTCCTGGCAGGACCTGTAGTCCCATGGAGAGAGGACCCATACTGAAGCAGTTTTTCTGGACTTGTGATACCATGGGTGACCCACACTTGAGCAGTCTGTTCCTGAAGGACTGAGGAAGGCACCCACACTGGTGCAGTTCATGAAAGGCTAATGTTGGAGTAGTTCATGAAGGACTGTATCCCATGAGAGAGATCCAATGCTGGAGCAAGGGAATGACATGGGGAGGAAGGAGCAAAGAGACCAAGAATTATGAAGTGATGACAATCCCCATTCTCTATCCCTCTGTGCTGCTCAGCCAGAGGAGGTAGAAGAGTTAAGAATGGAGTTGAGCCCAGGAAGAAAGAAGGGGTGGGGAAAAGAAGTTTTTGGTTTATTATTTCTTACCCTACTCTGTTTACCAATAATTTGGCCATAAATTTAATTCATCTTCCTGAGTCAAGTTTGTTTTGCCTGTTACAGCAATGGATGTGTCAACTTGGTAGCTTATCACTGCATCTTCTCCCTATGTCTTGTTGATGGAAGAGGAGTGAGAGTCGCTTGGTGGGCACCTGATATCCAGTCAAGAACAATCTACCACAGAAAGAAGAGGTCTTTCACTCTCCTTTAGAAATTTCTCATCTCTTCATTACTGATTACATCCAGAGAGTGAGGCAGACTTGTCTTTAATGCCCTTGTTACCATAAATAAAGTTCAGTTCGTTTATCTTCCTAGAAGAATGTGTTGTATACAACCATACAAAAAAAAAATAAAATTTGATTTCCAAATTTACAATTTTATCATTTTCCTCTGACATCAGGATCACAGAACAGAATTTGGAATTCACTAAGGGACAAATAAGAAAAATGAGAATATGCTATAACCCAATAAGTGAAAAACTTAACTGGCTTCTGTCTGCACCATTTTACTTAAAGACATTTGGAGATTAGAAGTCAAAATCCTTTTGCAAGGTGAAGGTTATACTCCTTGAAATGTTTCATAAAACACTATATTGAGATCCCTAAAGACATTTTTTCTTTTCTACAGGAAATTGTGAGGCTTTAGATTCCATTCCAAAATACAAGACTGGCACTCCACAAACCAGTTAAGCAGAGCTTAAGAGCCTAGTTCAAGACTGATTTGAGAAAATACCAGCTAACCTACCATATAGTCTGAGATACATTGGATGCTTGAAATAGGATTTATTTGCCTGTTTGTTTATATTTAGTGCCAATTTTGATATGCTAAAGTGTCCCATTTGGTTTCTGTTTGCCTTTCTAAAACTGTGTTGAACCCTTGTAGCTGATACCATGTATCATACTTGCCAGCCCTAAGAGAATAACTTGTACAACTGGACAGCTGAAATTGGGACATTAATATTTCTTCAGGAAACTGAATCCTACTTTTAGGACCCGAGAGAGAAATTACTCTGAGCACATATAGCTGTGTTTGTAGGATCCTAAATGTACATCCTTGTCTTTGTTAAGTGGTGGATCATTTTTTTTATAATTATCCAAGGATCTAAGCCCAAAGAAACAGACTTACTTAAATCATACCAACCTTACTAACACTTAAATTAAGAGTGCAAATTTTCAGCAGGTCCCTGATAAATCACTGTTTCACATATTAGAAAGTCTACCTTTAATATTCACCTTCAACCAGCTTATAGATGAAAATAAAATGTCAAGGAGAGGCTCAAATACTACACAGTTGGACTGCCATTCAGAGGAATCTTAACAAGCTGAAGAAAGGGATCAAGACAAACCCCATGAAGCTGACGACAGAAAAGTTCTAAGTCCTGTACCTGAAGGAAATCCACACACCAGTAAACAGTGGAAGCTGATCGTCTGCAAAGCAGCTTTGCAAAAAAGAATCTAGTGTTCCTGGTGGACAGTGAATTGACCATGAATCACAAGTGTCCTGTAAGTGGAAAAAAATGGCTACAGTATTCTAAGCAGAAAAAGCATTTCTAGATAGAAATAGAGGGGATAGAAAGAGAAGATCCTTCTCCTCTGCTCAGCACTATTGCACATGTCCAGATCTGGGCTCTCTGGCAGAGGAGTCATTTACATACTGGAGGCAATCTAGTGCAGGACCAGAAGTGTTTATGGGACTGGAGCACCTTTAATAGAAGGGGAGCTGAGACATGTGGGACAGTTCACTTTGCAGAAGAAGGTTTGGGGGCCCAGCAAAGGGCTGGTGCAGGTCTTGCCAATGTTTATAAATATTTGATGGCAGCAAATGAAAAAGTGGGAGCCAGATCCTTCTCAATGGTGCCCACTGATAGTAGAAAAGGCAAGAGATAGAAATTGAAAAGCAGTAAAATTTCATATTATCATAAGAATAAACAAGTCCAACACTGGAAGAGGTTGTCCAGAGTGGCTATGTAGTTTGCATCCCTTAAGATATTCAAAACCTGAGCGGACAAAAACTACACCCTGGTGTAGTTGATAGTGCTCTGTGCAAGGGTGTTGGACTCCATGGTGTCCAAAGGCCCTTTACAACAGCAACGCTTCTGTGATCCTACTAATCAGATACTTAACAGTGGACTATTTTAACTGAGCCAAATGAAGCCTTAATGGGGAATGTACATACTATTACTACCAGCTGAACTACACTAGATTATGGAATATACCCTGCTGTTTGATCAGCAATATTTCAAGAATTTTCATAATTTAAATTGCACAGAAAAAAAATACTGTCGAGAACAGTCTTTTATTGGCAGACCTTGGACTTTGTGACTTATGAAATAATTTTTAAGCCTTATTTATTACTATATCAACAATAAAAAAAAACCCAAACTTGCTCTAGTAATTTGTTATACATGGAGTGAATCTTAAATATTGAAAAACTGTATAGGTAATGACATCTTGTATTAATATTAGATCTGCATTTATAGTACAATTGTTATTACTGCAGTTATGTTTTATATTACAGCTGTCTATGAAAGTTGGGAGGTGTTAATCAACAGAACAATGCTGGTTTAGCAGACATGAGATAATAAAAGGCCAGGTTGATAGCAATCATTACTTTAGAACTAATAAAATCTGTTGTGTGTAATTTACCTATAAAAGTTAAAGCTCACTCTAATTGGTCTGTCATTTTTTATTATTGCAAAATATGCTCCCATTCTCATTATAAGAGTTGTTGTTGCAAGGCAGTTTGTAGGTAGGTGCCATACTTTGGCTCAGTTTGACTTCTCAGAAAAATTATATATGTCATCTCTAGGGGAAGAAAACCAGAATGGCCCTAATATGTTCTTTGTGCAATGTCTTCAGGAGGGACACATTATTAGTAGAGAAGATATTAACTCAAAGTTCCTTAGCTGTGAAAAAGGTTTAGGCAATTTCATTGCATATCATTGAAGACTAAGTGGAATTGTTAATATATGAAAGTTTTAAAGCTAGTTCTTGAGGAACATATGACAGATGGTTATGGTAAGATGAGGGTAATGATGTGAAGTACATCCTTGGACAAGTCTTCCATTGTCTTTCATGGCTGAGAGATATTACCATTATGTCCATTTTTCTCATTTCTGCCTGTGATTTTTGGAAGCCACTTCCTTTTTCTTAAGTGCTCTACTAGATAAAAGAAGTCAGAAGAAGCTTCCAGGAGGATGAGGTGAAGGCAAACTATGTGCTGAACAGAGTGCCACCATAACTAACAAAATAATACAAGGTCTATTGTTAATAAAATATCTCTGAGGTCAAGACTCACAGTTGAATTAGATTACAGATTCATCACACTCTGGTCAGTTTAAGATGTAGTTGTGAAATAAGAAAATAACTGTTGCAGTAAAATGAAAACACAAGGAAGTAAGTAAAAGAATTTGCCTTTGAATTCAGAAAAGTTATTAAAAATAGGAAACCAAAGTACTACTTTTGTAAGTGTTGCAAATTATTTTTTTTCTATCTTATTAAACTTCAGCACTGACTGCTTGTGACAGTTCAGTTATCATCTGACTTGTGACAAAAATGATAAAAAATTAGAACATTCCTGTTTTCCTACAAAAAAAAAGTGCTGATAGACCAAGAAAATAAGGGACTATAATTAGCTTCATGGATCAGATGCTAGATCTCTTACTTTATGAAGCAACAAACTAAGCAATTATCTAGTGTTTGTGTTTTTAATCCAGTCGGTACAAAATATGTAAGTTGTGAAAATAAAGTAGGCATATTTCATATGACTGTTATTATTGTCACAGAGAATTGATTATGGAATCCTAGAATCATATTGATTCCAACTGCTACCTAATACTGCCGTGTCTACCACTAAACCATGTATGTACATACTGCATTTACACATCTTTAAAACACCTCCAGGAATGGGGACTCAACCAGTTCCCTGTGAAAAAGGTTTAAATTGCAGAAAAATAATTACTTTCTTGCAGCTCAGAATTTAACTGTGGTATTTCCTCACATACAAAAAATAAGCTAGAACAAATTTATAAAATTAAAAAGAATTGAGGCAACTTGGAATTATCAATGTGCCTTTGAAGGGGTTTTTGTCCATGTATGACCTCAAAGCAATCCCTACAGTGGTGGCTAGCAACAACTAGAAAGTAAAGTTGACTTATGCATGACCTTTCCCTCATGCTTCTACTCATGGCATACAAGTATGTTTTGAAGAAAAATACCAGAGGAAGCATTTTGAAGAAAAATATCAGAGGAAGCTGAGGTTCTTTTCTGGTCCAGCAAGGTCCTTGCTAATTGACCTTAATGATCTGGGAATGTAGGAATTTTATTCTTGCCTTCAGATTATGAACCAATTTATTCTATTTTTTACTATAGATTTTGAATTAGATATAACTTGCATTTTAACTTTGATTTTTATTTATACAGAGCTAAATATTTACTAATTATTTAACAGATTTTTACTTGTTTATTTTAGGTTTTTACTTTTCCATATAATCACAAGACTTAATATAAAATACGGAATTTTCTTATGCTATTTTGTACATCAATCTTGTTTCCTCTCAGTTTTAATTCAATTTCATTTTACACTTTTCACCTATCTGGTATTGATACCTAGTTATCTTTTTCAGTTTCCATTCTTTTGAGGCTTTAATAGCAAGTATGTAACTGCCTGCTTGAAGCCAAAGTGACCTTACCTCATTATTGTTTATTGAACATGTTATATTGAAAACAGCAAGTATAATTTTTATTTTTGTGAACTCTGTAAGTGAATGATAAAGACCCAAGGGCTGATTCTTACCTGAATCAATGACTTGGGGTTACTTTGGAGAAAAAGGTCTTTTCCAACCTAAATAATTCTATCATTCATTGATTTACAGTAACACCAAACAGTTTTTCCTCCTTCTTGACTGCTCTCAGAAATATTTTACCCTTCTTAAACTACACCAAATAATATCAAATATTTCCACAGCAGTTGAAGTGAAATGAAATCTCATCTTCTTTATGTGTGTAGAGTTAGGACCAGAGCCCTTTTCCCATCCTTTCTACTCTCTCCAGGTACAGATTTTCATTTTTGTGTTTGGTACCATATCTGTAGGGTACCTTGATGTAAAACCTTATTAAACCTCTGTAAACATTCTAACAATTAGATCTTCATTATTCTCAAAGTTTAGGGATGTATTAATATCAACATATTGAATATGCTTACAACTGTTCTCTGACACTTGAGCTCAGAAAAAGGCACAGTTTTTATTTCATGTTCTTCAGAACACGTGGCTCCATGTTGAGAATGCTCTTTGGGGATTGTGTTAGCTTTTAAATTGCAAACAGGACAGTGACAGTTGGCATGAGTCACTAGCCTTCCACAGAGTATTCTAAAAGTTTATTGGTAAATAGAATCAAGCTGACTGACTAGGAATGTTCCCAAAGTAGCCACTGAATTTTTTAGAGTATTGTATTGATTTTAGATGGAAAGTATACTCTCTAGAATCTCCATTGATTCTTTTCCCTTTTCCATCTCCCTCTCTGTCTCTCTCTGTCTCTTCCCTCTCTCTCCCTTCCTTTTTCCTTCCCTGCCAGTCTTAGAGTTCCAATCTTTACAGTTTGCCTGAAGTTAAATCAGATTTGTCAGTTCATTTTCCTAGTTCTCTCCTAGAGTCTTTTAAAATTGATGTCCTATTTGATCCTTTCCATCCTTCTGATTTTAACTGGAAGTTAGTAATTTCATATTTGATTACCTCTAGCATTCCTGGCTGAATATCATCTCTTCATGTCAATGTTCTATTAATCTTTTTATTGGTTTATCTTAATAGCCATTTACTGACACTTTAATTTGAGACAGTTCCTAAAGCGTTCCCTGATTAAAAAAAATAGAAAACCACTACGGAGACACATTAAGAGAACAAATAAACTAGATTTTTAGCTGTTCTGCTATACATATTTCTTTCTTAAGTGTTCCTTTAGCACTTGTATGGTCTTTTGAACCTCACTAAATCTTTGACACTTTTCCTGACTTCCTGTGCTTAAAAATCCTCTATTAGAAATTTTAATGATGTTAGTAAGTCACTCCTAAACACTTCTTCAAAACGGCAACATTTAGCTCACCTTCATATATTCTCTATTCTCCTACTTTCTTCATTCAGGCCCAAACTTTATCTTTTGAATAACTGCTGGGGGTTTTCCTTTTGTTGTTTGAGGTTTTTTTTGTGTATTTTTTTTCCATTATCATTGCTTTTGGGTGTTATTTTTATTAATTTCTAACAATCCCCTATGTTTAGTTTTTTACAAGCAACTTTTAGCCTTTTAAATCAGTATTCATAGAGTTTACCTAACATAAGGTTTTTATTTTTCTATACTGCTAGTCTGAGAGAATTTAGAGATTGACTCACTTCAGTTTCTTTTTGACTTTCATTATAACTATTTTATTTCCATATGTATCTTTTGTTTCTGAAGTGAAAAATTACAGTGGTAGCTTTCTGTTCTATTTTTATCATGCAAAGCTGTCTATTTAGTGCTTTTTTCTGGACACTTTGTAATAGTAAGTAAGGCACTGCAACACCTCAGTCTAAGGAACCCAGCAGGGATATTACACAGGAGTTTAGACTGACAATTCAGTGCTTGACTTCTTTTACAACAGATTGAGAACTAAGCATCTCAGAAAATGAATGCTAAAGCTCCCATGATCAAAAAAGGTAATTAAAAATTCCAAACAAACCAAACTAAAGAAAAAGGCTTAATATGGTTGTCTGGCTTAACTTCCCATTTTCTCCTTGCCTAGAGCAGGAATGTGAAGAAGATCTATCAGCCTATTGAGGTTCCTCTACATTATGTCCTAAATCCAGGGAGACTAATTTTCTTGAATAGATTTTATCAGCACCAACCCTTTGGGCTTAAAATAGTGATAAAGGAAATGGTATTGTCTATTATTTGTAAACGACTTTGGCATCCAAGCAGACTTCAGCTCTTGGCCTTTATCCTGTGGTATTTCAAAGTGTGTATGAAGTCAGTTGAGTATCTTCATCAGGAGGTTAACATAGTACATTCTACTCTATGTCTCAGAGAGGAACATGCAAAAAACTACTAGAGCTAGACAAGCAAGAAAAACTATGTGTGTCTGTAGAGAAGAGAGACCACTGTGAGTCAGGAGTTCTGTTTCTTGTTCTATTTATATATTTAGGTGCTGCAAGAGTTAGACCTGCATAAGGAATTCTTTTTATAGCTAAAAATTCTCCCTGCTTCTGACCTACTGCAGGGATTTCTGATGTCTGAAGTACAGAAACAGGTAACAACAGTAGCTGTTAACTCCCTTTGAAGCAGCAGCATTCAAAAAGGAGGTTCTTTGAGACAGACTGTTGACAGTAAAAAAAAAAAGATTTAAAGAAGAGATAATGGTAAGCCCATTCCTCTTTTTTTCTGTCCTCTGCACCCTCACTCCAAGCGCAGGTCTTTCTAGCCTACCAGGTGAGTGACTGTCCCAGATCCTACTTTCATGTTCATCCCTCCAGAGGAACCTGGTTCTCTGCACAGATTCATTATGAGACAGTCTTCTATTTAACACCATCTTGTTCAGTTTCAAAGCGTACACTAAGCTAGTATAATAATTTCATAATGTATTCTTACATATTTCATAATATATTCTTGGCCCAACCTTCTAAAGCCATTGTGAAATCAGTGTTGGTAAGTGTAATTAAAACATTTTTTAAACGCAAAACCTCTTCTATTTCAGGGAATTTGATTGTACTTGTCAGTTGCTAGTTTTCTCAAGAGGGCAGCGATGTAAAATGGTTGCTCTTACCTTTTCTTGCTTAAACCTCAAGTTTATTATGGATTATGAGCAAATACATAAATAAGTAAATGAATGAGCATGACTCTCAATTTAGAAACACCTGTTTACTTTGGTAGGTGTCAAATTTAGAGATAGTCATCATCCCATTTCAAAAAGTTTTGGGGTTATATCATAAACTGCATGCAAGATCAGTTTGTTACTAAACCAGTTCAAAACACCTGGCTGTAGAATAAAATGAAGCATTGAGACTGAGCAAAGAAATTTCTGATTTGCTTCAAACCTCTTGTTCCACTATAAAATTTATAAAAACTGAACTCACCATGCTACCATGAAGCATGAATCAAAACTATTAGATGAAGGATGAAGGAAGCTTGGAGCTTTAGTATATGAATTAGTGGAATAATACAGTGAGTTTTTTATATATGAACAATTTTTATGAGTCTTGAGAAACATAAAGTTTGGGCTTGAAGTACACTAAGCATCTCTAAAACTAAAGAGCAAGTATAGAACAATGGAGTGTTCAGTGTGTTAAGTAATAATTTCATTATGCAATTCTGAAGCACAAATTGGTTTATTTTTTTATTGCTTCCAGATGCTATTAGGGCAAATACTTTTTATTGATGTTTATGAATAGTAACTGACATTTCAAACTAAACTGTAGCTCTGCAGATTGTTCTTTGTTAGATTTGTACATGACTGAAGGCACACAAAAATGTCCTGAAATGAAAGTATTTTACAGCTGTTGAATTTCAATGTGCAGTATGCAAAGTTCATTGTAATGCTGAGCATACTAGGAAATGTGTCAATTTGTAATGCTTATGGCTAATAACGTCATCAGAATAAGTTCTGATTTATTGCCACATACACAACAAGAGGAAGATGACACTTAAATAAAATTAGTGTTTTCATATTTCTCTTTACAGGTTTTCTACATAGCAGAAACAAACACTTATAATTAAGAAGGCTGAATTAAAATTTAGTGCAATAACCATGAAAATATTGTCATTCACAGCATACCTGTAATGTAATACATCCTGTGCAGTATGACTCTCTGGAGAATTTCACCTTATCTTCTTTTGTTCCCTCACCTATATTTCAGACTGCACTCTATTCCAATATCTTTATTTAGGACAATAGCACAGCTACCAACTCCAGCTGTGTTTTGAGAATGACTCAGAGAACTTTAGGATCTTAGATGTTCAAAACAGATATCCCTACTGAGCAGCTACCCAGAAAAACATTAGGCAATTTGACAACATGTTGGAGTACAAGAAGTTATTATAATCGATATGTGGGAAAGGAGATAAGAAACAACTCTAACAACAGGTGGAGACTCATCTGCTAAAAGAAAATGCCAAAATCACTGGTCAATACTACTTTGTTTTATGGCTTATAGATGTAATTTGTTTCCTTTCCAGAGAGGGAAAGAATGCCTTTGTTACCCTTTACTCAAATCAAACTTGTATATCCAAGGTACCTCTATTCATTTTTGATAACAGAAAAGAACCCACAACTTTTATAGTTTAAGGGTTTTCCTGTTACTGCCATAACCAAGCTGCATTTTCAAAACTAGCTTCAGTAGTTTTAAACTATTTTCTTTCTGTACCAAAACAAAGTTAAAAAACTTGTTCTATACTTTGGAGCTAGGTATAGATAATCACATTCACAGTCTTAAAGCTGTTATTCCTATCCTTTCCTCCCTGTTTTCAGGTAACAAAACACAAGAATGGTTACTTTAAACTAATTGAGATATGCTTCTGCATCATAAAAAAAACTTTACTGATGAAAATAGCAAGATTTGACATGATGAAAACAGTATTATTTTTAAAGAATTAAGATTAAGAGAACATCCTCAAGGCCATACTCAAACTACCCGCTTAGGTTTGAGTTCCATGTTAAGGTCTCTGATTGTCATTATCCATTTCAGTTTAGTTTTATCCTTTTATTTATCCTTTCAGGGAAGTTTTTAAAGCTTCTGCTTATGTGCAGAGATGACCTAGCAAGAAGAAGATGAATTTTCAGCTGTTGCTCTCACAGTTTAGAGGTAGGTTCAGGTATAATAATTCATATTATATATTTAATAAAAGGATCTCCTCTGAGATGCTTGACATAGAGAAGTTCCCAAATACAAGGTTAAGAATTGTTCAAACCCCCAGTGTTGTAGCTGTAGGTCGAAGAGGTTTTTGCTACTTGGTCACCACAATGGGACAGAGCTGACTTCAGCACTCGAGAGCTGGACAAATCACCTCTCTCTCAGTGACACTTTTCCTGTGCTATGCATGAAATTACAAAGACAAGTAGAAAGGATCGGGGTAAATGCTAAAAAATTTTTACTGAAAACTTTTTTTTTTTCTTTCCTGGAAGGGAAGACACAGCTGCAAATAGCAGGAGATTCATATATTAGTGATTAATAACAATTAACTAATATTAAATAGCTAATTAACATCAATTATTAAAATGAATAAAAATCTAAAACACTTCTTTGCAAAAACAAGATTCCATCAATACATCATGGGATATAGGGTCCTCCATCATTGTGGCCCAAAAGTTGAAAGAATTGCTTTTCTGCCCAAGGAGATGGTTCCTGCAGATTTGAAGACCTGTCCTAGGATATGCTTTGTAAGATATTGCTCATCCTTAGAGCCCTGTTTATAGTTATGAATGGGGTCAAAATATTCTGTGTCCTTGCTTTACAAAGAGATGTAGATAATCTCTCTTGAATAAGGGGTATGCTGTACACCACTCTTCCTTAGAGCCCCGAAATAAAGGAAAAAAGGATGTAAGTACTTTTGTCTCTGTCAAGGCTAAGAGATAAAGAAGCATCCTCAGACACTGAAAACCCAACTGCTTGGTGGACAGTGCATACTACATGTGTTTTATTTACACTTCTTATCAATTTCTTAAGAACCAAAACTTAAGGAGAGCTAAAGCCGGCTGTTCTCAAATCCTCTGTGGCTAGAGAGCAAGTTCACTTTTCAGGCTGCAGGAGTGGTACAGGATTGCTCATGTAAGTAACAGCTGTCCAACGGTATAGAAAGGAGTCTGCATGAGGGTTTCTGGTCTACTAGCTAAGGTTGCTTGCCAGCACATCTGTGTCAATTCTTGATTACTTCTGGCATACAGTGCTTAGGGAAGAGCTGAGCAGGGAAATCTCATGAAATCTAAAATAACCTTGATCAAAGGAAGTAGGTTGCTTTTTACTGCTTTCTTTAAATGTATAAGAAATAGTTCAGGATATATCTATAACCTCCTTCCTTCTCTGAAATTTGACTCAGGTGTTCTACATGATCAATCCTTCCTCTCAGATATCCAGAAGAGATTTGTTGTATGTGCCTGGGGCAGGAAGATGCATATATTTTGCTTTGGGCACAGTGAGCTCCTGTGCCTTCAGCAAATAACCCCCAGTGTGGTTTTTGGCAAGGGTTAGTGCTACAGGACTATGATGGCTGTCCAGGATTTTGTTTTCCTAGCTGAGAAATGTTGGAGCAAGGCAATGTGATTTAACCTATCTGCTCAGAGCAAAGGCAATTATTTCTTTTGCTTCCTTTCAATCCTTCATGGCTGTGGAAAATCTATTAAAGTAAACTCTACCTTTGCTGTTGCCACCTGCCCTTCTCCCACAGGAACCCTGTCTTCTTCCATTTCTCTTTTCAATATGAGTGAATTCCAATATATTTGGCCAGTTGCACTTGCAACTGTTTTCAAGAACACGGAAAAAAAACCACCAACAAAGGTCAAGTGAGGAAGAGGAAGGACCAGATCAGAAAAAGTCAAACCTACCCACAAGACCAACCGTTCCCACCCTGTGGTATTTTTGGCAATATGTAGCAGGTGCATATTTTCAGTATTATTTCAGAAACAGCTGCAGTTTTAAAGCATTACCAACCGTGCCTGTAAACACATGTACTCTGGCAAAATACATCCATCACAGCAGCTTCAGCTGTGCACCTTTCCTAGAAAACTGTCCTGTAAACCAAAGTTATTCCTTTGAACGGGAGAAATATTTGTTGACCTAAAGGCATCTGCTTAGAGAAAAACTGTGATGGCTATTCTGGGAAGTGTGTCTAACAAATGTTAAACTCAAAACTTTACTCTTTTAGACACTTGCAGTATATGGTGTAATTTCTTCAGGCTAATACTATCGAGATGTATAAAGCTAAAATAAAGGCCAGTTAAAGCAAGTTAAACTCTAGCCACCTAACTATTATCCAATTTTCTACTTCAACCAAGATTAGCTGCAGTAAGACCAGACAAGTCTAGACAAGGCCAAGCAAATTCTTAGGCCTTTATATACCTCTCATGAATGAGTGTTTTAAGGTTGCTTAAGGAATCACCATCAAATATATTGGCAAAAACAAGTTTAATATCAAAGAGACAGCATGACAAAGTTTGCTGGCAAGATTCAGTCAGTCCACTTTTTACTAGATGGTTGAAACGCACCAAGAAAAAGCAAGCAAAAAATCCCAAACCAATCAATTAAAACCCAAAATATTTATGTGAGACTGGAAGGGGGTGGTGGGGGTGGTAGGATGGGACAGGAAGAAAATAATAGGAAAGGATAACCAAAAAAAGGAATATGGAAGACCCTCCTCTTGAGTCAGTTTCAGAGTAGATGCCTGTGCCAGCTGAGCCAAGACTTGACTTGTTATGCCCGAAGACCCAACAGCACTTAATGACATTTAAACTTAACGGCAGCTAGTACAAGATTGTGGTCTACTAGTAGCAATGGGAACAGCACAATACAGAGCTACACCATGTTGAACCTTCTTCTGCTGTAGGAATAAGTGCATGTCTCTCACAAAGGGTTGGACTTGGCAGAAAACACTGTTGAGTTTGTTGTTGATTCCAGGATTTAATGTATTTACTAAAAACTATCATAAGCATCACACACTCTCACAACTTATTTCAAAATAGTCTAAATCATAGCAGTTGTGTATAAGAGAAATAATTTTAAACATTCTAGATTAATGAATGTGTTCATTTGTATTTTTCTTCAACAAAGTCAAATAACAAGGTTGTGAGGCTCAGTTTGTAAATATTTTTTACAAAACATGAGTGTTATTTTCATGCCACTAACAGGCTTAGCTAAAGACTGTACACCATTTATAACACCTTAACCACAAAGCTTGTGTTTTCATTAACTGTGTTAATTTAAAATAAATCCTCTGCTGAGCTAATTAGGAAGGTATTAATCCTAAATAATTCCATGTTGAGCTCACTTCTTAAATGAAGGGCCTAAATTCCTATTGTTCTCAATCTTTTGAGCTTGTTTATATCATAATGGTGGAAATACTAGTAAAAAGATTACACTAAAAGTTGCTGTGTTTACTAACACATTTCAGTTTATAGAGGTGAATTCTTTCTCCAAATCCTCAGTATGTGGACCCAGGTAGTATGAAAGTAGTAGATGCTGTGTACACAACCCTGATTCTTAAAATGGCAGGGGGGAAGGGATAACGATGCTCCTAAACAATACCCTGAGGAAAACCAAGTCACAGATTAGTTAGTTTGGATCAGAAATATACAATTTACAAAATCTTAAATAAAAAATAACCTCTCCATTCACAGGGAGTACTGAAGAAATTCTATCTAGGATTAAAGAAAACTAGAGCACTTCAGTAATGTAACCCTTATTATTATAATGTATTTCTGTTATATTAGAACACCTCTGTAATGCCACTAAAAACAAATTAATGTCAGTGTCAACGGTGTGTTCTATGTAGCATGGTTGTTTTACTAACAGATACTGATCTTTTCTCCTAGGGATGACTGAGAAATAAGGAAGGTGGAAACTTCCCATAAATGCACAATGCCAGAATGTCCCATCAGGTAATGTTTGCCTAAATGTGAAATGCTCAATTATTTTCTCATACCAAAGTTTCCCAGGGAGCCTAAAAAATACAAAACAGTAGCAGGATATAAATGCTAAGTCATGGTCTGAAAAAAATTATTCCTTTCCCTGAAGAGGAACTCTGATTTTCGTGTTGGATTATAAATGGTTTTCCAGCCTCGTAAGGCTAAACAAAACATAATTCCAACTGAATCAAGCTTTACAAAGTCACTTTCCAGTGTTGACATGACCACTATTAACTGCTTCCCTCAAAGAGGCCATTTACTATGTAGAAAGACAACTCTTCTGAAAGCTCCTCAGCTGGCTCAGGGCCCTTTTGTTTGACCTGGAGTTGGTCTATCACTCCTAGCTCTGAAAGAAACAGAGGCTTCTGTCTTCAGTATTCCAGCTAATCAGTCAGAATGTCCATAGGGAGAGCCAGTTGAATATCCATTTACTATAATACATTCACATGAATTTATCATCAGTTCAAGTGCCAGTAGCTGGTGTTCTCACGACAGTCCCTCCTTTAATAAGCAGTCTCATTCCAGACACCTTCACTCCCTGACCTGCCAAGAATTTTGACTACTCAGAATTAAACTCCTAATTTAGGATTAACAAAGTATCTTGATTTATCCAACTCCAGCTGAATATTCTCAGACAAGTTTTCCCCTCAGACAAACAGCACAAAGACAATATATACCAAAAAGTTTACTTACAAAGAAGGCATAACAAAATGTTTTGATGAATATCTATGCAATCATACTTTTTTGTAAATAAGAATGACAAGATTTTAATCTTATAGTTCCTTCTTTGAAGTATGTACAATTTTTTTTTTTATTATTTTTTTGTTTTGCTTTCCATTGCTGACATGCCCCTGTAATGTGTAATTGCCAGTATACAAAGGCGCAGGGCTGCACTTAGGCTACATAGTACTGCCTCAGAGGAGTTCCAAAGCAGTGTATACACCATTTGACCCAAACAGTCATAGGTTAAGTACCTACAGAATCCCAGGGAATGATTTTCTAAGTACCACTTAGAGTTCCACTTCTACAATCAATTTGTATAGGCAGCTGCCGCAATCAAGTCTTGTTGTGTCTGCAGATGTGCATCCACTGACAAGAACATCTGATATAATACCAGATCTTCAGCACTCAGGGCTAAGTTATCAGTCACTACCAGCACATATTGCAAGTTGAGTTTGGTAAACTCTTTAGCATTGTCTTTTCTACGTCCATACATTTTTCATGTCTTTTTTTGGATATATATGGAAAGTTACCTTAGGAACAATACCTTAGGAACAAAAGTAGAGAGGGCTCTATACAGCAAGCTTTAGACTACGTGGTCCATGACCAACAGTTTAAAAACACTGCATTCTGCAGACACTATTCTAAATTTTGCTTACAGAGGCTGACCAAATTTAGGGCAAGAAATGAGCATTTATATTCTATTAATCAAAATATTGTTAATCCATGAAGCTTCTTTACCAGTAAGGGAGGAAAACACCTGTAAATATCGGTTGAAGTTTAATTACTATAATGAGTTTTTGGCACATTTTTAAAAACACCTGCTAGCAATACTGCAACATCCTTTCTAAAAAAGTAAATTGCTACTAATTCAGTTCTGATTTTATGGATAATATCAGATTGTCAGTAGACTTGAACTCCTTAGGGTGCAGTAGTTCTGCATTATTGTGTCTAGACTACTTTATAATTTGTTAGAATGGGATAGCTTCTGAAGCAGTATCATCATACAGGTAGTAGAAGGGTCTTGATGTACAGGTGATCCATGGGACTGTCATGGTCAGGCCACATATAGCAGTCTTCTTGTTTCAGCATTCAAACGCTGCAGTAAATCGTCATTTCTACAACAATAAGAAACATAGTTACAACCTGGAAGTTTGACTATGACCTGATGTCATTAAGATAATTTTCTGCCATGAAATCTAAAAATTCTGTCTTTTTACATGTCATTGCCTTATAGCCAAAGAAGCCTTTGTTAAACTGCAAAGAATTCATTCTCTTCCATACCTTTTCAGTGACTTTATTCTTTGTCAGCCTTTCTCCAAGTGTTCCTAGAGAAAACAAATAAAGTAAAGCAAAAATGTAAATTGCATGTCAGGAATTATTAGGAGAGAAATGAAGTACAAAACATAGAAAATTACTGTGCCATGGAATACATTTATGTTTCACTTGCTACTTAAATCCTTGTTCCCTATCTCAGGGATGTAAGGACAAGGTTGAAAGGTCAGGTTCAAGAAGGTCTCTGCATTAATCACAATGATGGCCCTTCTTACATCCAAGAAACAGGTAAATAAACTGGGACCATCAGGCAATCAAGGGAGATATGATAAAGGTCTACAAAGTCAAGGAGGTCTGGAAAAATGACAATATAAACTAGTTGAAGGACAGACTATATGTCTGTAAGGAAGAGAAATCAAATGGTATACAGAAGTGAGGCATGGATTAGAAACCTTCCAAAATGGTTGTGGATTGGCAATGCACACAATCTACCATATATGCTAAATTTAGCCTCCTATATTTGTAGTTTTTTAGCTGCTGATATAGGCAAAGTACTTAAATCTTTGACCTAAGCCAGTAGGGCTGGTTTTACATGCTCTGTGATTTTTCCTGCCTTTTCTTTCAGTGCCTCTGAAGCCTTTCAAATGGGCCTACAACCTATTTACCTGGTTTTGCTACACATTTTCAGAACACATGTGTGCAATTGGGAGCTGTCACAAGTAGAAGAAGTGGAGATCATTCGCCAGGGCAGTGGAGGAAAATTTACAGGATAAAATTTACTATAAATTTACTATAAAGTTATCATTAAATTTACTATAAAGTTATCATTAAGCTAAAACTAGTTTGATTATAGTTTTGTGAAGTTTATACTCTGCAAACACAGACATTGAAAATCATTCCATAGGTTCATTGCCAGTTATTTGGTTCAGGTACAAGAATCTGTCTATGATGAAAAAGGAACAAGCCAGTAAAGCATGCAGGTTTATAATGACCAGTGTTTTCACTTCAGTACAATGAGTTTTGGCCTCATGGTCCTACATAGCCCATTCCTTTGCAGAGGGCTATTTGACTAAATTCTTTTATTTTTATGGGCATGTGATCATGCCATTCAACACTAGTTAATTTCTCAAATCATTCATATTAAAATCAAACGTAACCTCATCACTGCTGATATAATTTGCAAAATACTCATCAAGATAATGTCAAATATTTTTGAAAGGCATTCTAGCTTCAAGAGGTTTCTTTCCAGATTCTGTGTTTTCCCTGTACCTGCTTTACCTTTTTCCCAGGTTTTAAATTTCCACTCTTCTAACTGGTGCTTTTTTGTTATTACTCATTATTATATGTGACTGGTCAACAATGTTTTATACTACCTTAAATAATTACTTTAATTTTTCATATAATCACTGTATGTGTAAATACACCATGCATGGAAATAACTGGCGTTTCTGAGCCTTGAAAAAAATTTGAGAGCGTATATTGTTATTAAACATTGCCTGTTCCATTACTGGTTGAAATGTTTTATTAATATTTTTATGTTTATTTGAAATTTTTAGTGAATGTATGTGCAGGTCTCATTTATTTACTTTTAAATTTGGAGTAGCTGAAGTCAAAACCAAAATGTTTTTCTTTAATGCTTTCACAGAAGGGGTCAGGTTGAAAGGGACCAGAGCAGAGGATCATCTGCTCCAAGCTCCCTGCTCAAGCAGGGTCATCCCTGAGCACATTGCACAGGATTGTGTCCAGATGGCTCTTGGATATCTCCAGCAAGGAAGACTCCACATCTCTGTACAACCTGATCCAGTGCTCAGCCACCTACATGATAAAGTTCTTATACTCAGGTGGAACTGTCTGTGCATCAGTTTTGGTCCATTGCCTCTTGTCCCATTGCTTGGGACCGCTGAAAAGAGCCTGGTCCATCCTTTTGACACACTCCCTTCAAACACCAAATGGTGTTCGGCCTGCAAGAGTTAAAGCAGCTTTCCTCTCTAACATAGACACTGTGATCATTTGTATTTAACTCAGAAGTTTTAGGCATCAGTGGAAATATGTATTTTCTAGAAAGCATATGTATGTATCAATAACTCATGAAGTAAATGACCATTTAGCCAATGTCACTAGCTGATCTTGTAACAGAGCAGTAACAGATATAAATAGTTCCATGCAACAAAACAATTTTGTTTTAGTAACAGGATGCGTAAAGGCACCTACTCCAGCAACCCCCAAAAAATAGTATCTTTGATGCACAATACTGCCTTACCACTAAGGTACTACCAAGCCAAGTCACCAGACTGTAGATTGAGAGGTACTTCATGCAGCTTTTATTACTGCATATAAATACTCAAAGGACTTCAGTTTGAGACAGTATACCCTCTTCAAGACTTACATTCCTTAATCTTGTTCTTCAAGAGAAACAATCTTTGCTCATTTGTTAAGCTAGTTGATCTGCAAGCTGCCACATCTTCAGAATGACTGGTAACACGTCTTCTCTATTAGCAGTAAAACACCCTAAGATTGCCTTTTCCTGTAATTATATTTTTAGCTTTGTCCCTTCCAGGTGACTCTTGGCAAGACTCTAGAAGCAGGCATTTGAAGATTAAATCTCAGCTCCTTGAGAAATTATTCCTGATTTGTTCTTCAATCAGAGATTTTCTACCGAGACTGCAATTTTACAGGCATTTTGGCATAGCAATCAAGGAGTGGAAAATGATTGGAAATAACCAGCACCCTTTTACTATTTTTCCTTTTCCAGAGATGTTATTTCAGTAGTCCATGAAAATGCTCATGGAATTCCAGAAGTGTCATTATCCAAAAGCCAAAGCAGTGGGAGCACAGTGACATGAATGTGATGAAACTGATATCATCCAATACCAATGGAAATTAATTGGACCTGCACAGCCAATTCAGTCCCCAGTGACAGTAGAGCCCAATGATATGAGCCTTCTTAGGATGAGAAAAAAAAAGAAAAAGATTATAAATAAATATTCCAGGAAAAATCAGTAGAGAAAGAAATGTCATTGCAAAAAATATTATCTATTTTGTACACAGGAAAAATAGCTGCTATTGAAGGAGTGACTATACAGGAGCTCTAACTAAAATTCCTGGCCTTCAGAAAAATTTTCTTTGATTTATTTTTGTATCTGTTTCAACTTGTAATCATACCTGTTTGTACTGAACAACTCAGCCTGCTGCTCACTTACTGGAAAGAGTATTTTTGGGTTTTGAGTAGTAGTATTTTCATTGTTGAAATAAACAGGAATAATATTTTGACTCCAACATCCAGGTCGTATGACATTGTCAACTGAAGGTTACTAAACTGAATGAGTGAAATAGATTCTCAGGGTTGAAAAGGCTTGAAAAAATTTAGAAGCACAAAAACATATCAAGTCCCACCAGAGCTTTCTAAATTGAACAATAATAGTCTTGTGAAAGACTGGTTAACCAACAGCAAGAATGTTGAAGTTTAGATAATTTAATTTCATAATGCCATGGATCTTATAATATAAGATTTAATCTTTAGATAAGAACTAATTATAATGCTCAGAAAAAAAAAATAAGCTTACATTTCAGGTTGTCTTAAAACTGTTCTGCATAATGTATCTGAAAAAAACTCCATGAATGTAGATTTGTGGTTGAAATTTCATCTTATAAAGGGTGATACTATACCAGACCATTGTTTTTTCTGCTGTAAAGCTAGATAAAAAGTTAGAATATAGTAATTATTATAATAATCTCCAACTGGAAATGTACATTTTTTGGACAAATAAATGCTTGGCCTTTAGGAACATCATTAAATTTTATTTGAAAGACTTGTTAAATACATCTGTAGAGTTGTGCTTTCAATAGTAGCATCTCATCAACTTCTTCAGACACAGGGTGTCTGAAGAACAAGACCTATATGGATGAATCTTCTCACAGACTTCTATTATCATGTGCATCTGGTGCTCTTTATATTCCTTTCTGATTATGGAAAGTGGGTTTGATGGCACTGAGTTTTGCACTGCAACCTGATGAGAATGTCAAAAGAGATCTGAAATTAATAAAACTTTAAATTTATCAAATCATGCAGTGAAACTTCTGCATGAAAACTTGTTAGTCAAGCAAAGAACTAGGACTGCCTGAGAGAGCAGTAAAAAATCTGTGGTGTCTTTTCTTTAATTTCCCACTTTCATTTTCTTGATCAAGTCCTGCATGCTCATTTTCAATATTTTTTTTTCTTAAATAAAGACATATAACTTAGATATATAGGTTATATGTCTAACTTTGAAATGTATTTTGCGAAAGCTCATCCTATAGAATTTGAGCTAAATTCAATTTTATGATCTTCTTTATTGGTCAGAGATTATTTAAAAATATGCTAATAATAGTAAAAAACATACAGCAACTATAATCTTTCAAGACAATCTAAAAAGGTTGGGGAGCAGATCCTGATCAAGGATAATATCACAAATAATATAATTTGTGTGATTTTAGTAAGTCAATTGCAGTCCACATAGCCCATGCCCCTGATGGAGGTTGTGACAGCAACGCTGCTAAAGGTGGAGAAACTTCCTAGAATAAGCAGAGAAATTTTTTTGCATGGCAAAACTTGAGAAATAGGTATCATGAGGGGTAGTTTTTGATGTAGATATTTCTCAGCTCATTGCAACAGACATAAACCAGAATGTCAATAGATTGAATTATTAAAATAATTCTAGCATAGCTTCTGAGAAAAAAATTACAAAATCATATTTATAAAAAATCATCAAAGTATGAAAAAAGGGCAAATTTGTGCTAGCAAAAGGAAGAATAGCATACTTCAATGTCACCCATAGACATTCAAATGGATCACTTAACAGTGAACTTGTGTTCTAAAACTTGTGTATTGCTGAAATAGTACCTCTTGACATGACTACACTATCCTGTATTGCTCTTAGTAGAAATGGTCATCTTTTTAGACTAAGGCTTGATCAAAAGACTAATTTTCTCATAGTCACTCATGCCTTAAATACATGGAAATATCATAATATTTTTAAGTTTCTTAATCACCAACCAATTAGAAATGTTATAGTCCATTCTTTTCTTGATGATTTTCAGGGCATTAATGAAGCATCACTGGAACTACATCAGAACATTGACAAAATCTTATTATTGATAAATGATAACTCTACTGCTAAATTTGAGAGACATAATTCTATCCACAAATTAATGGGAAATGAGAATAAATACATGTTGGGCTAATAATTCAGTTCATATACTGCATAATATTGAAAAGTAAGCTTTAGGTGATCCATAATTTAATCTTGCAGGCACAAGTTACTGATCATTATTATTCATTTGTCAAAAAGTTTTAGAATTATAGGAGATATATTAATTGTCAGATGTGAATACATGGAAATTATCAGGCAAAGTCATATATGAGACCTACCACCAATATGTCTCCAGTTACAAGGTTTTAAAAATATTAAGCTATAGATATTACTCATTTTTTTACTAATAACAATTGCACAGTTGCCAGTTTTGTGACAAGTATGATAAATTTAGGGAAGTTTGAGTCATCCTCTTTTTCACAAAGCACAAAAAAGTTTTTTATTCTATAGTCTTTACAACTATCTAATTTTTTTGTTCTGATATTTGTGACATGGTGCATTAGTGTGTGTTAAATTACAAAGAAAGACTACTACAATTCTTGGTCATAAATTTGCACCATTGCAAACAGAATAAGCAAAAAGGAATTTTGTTTTGTGAAATGCATTAAATTTCAAATGCCTGAATCTATATTTTGATCTCATCTAACTGAAGCAACTAAACTTACATTTAGCAACTTATGTTGTTTAATAAAAAAGGGAAATGGCAACCATTTCTGAAAATAGATACAGATTAATTAGAAAATTTAACTGAGACATGTACACTCATACAAGTCAGGAGTCGTGTGTTAGGTCTAGAAATATATCTTGAAAAGTTATTTTTCTTTATTTCTCAAAAAGTTGTTGAACTTTTAATGTTTGTTTCCATCTCAGAAACAGCATCAATATCACTCACTGTGAAGAAAATTAACTCTATCCTAACCAAAACCAGCACACCTTCTCCACCTCCTGCAGAAAGTGTTGTGACTTTCCCTTCAAGTAATTCTCTCTGTTTGTGAGTTTGGCTGCTTGGGCTCTGCAGGTTGGATTTCTACATTTCAGCAGTAATTAATTTCCTGTAATTAAGTAATTTTAAAATGAATGTTGGAGAGGAAGACCTAATGTGTATTTTGCATGTACTGAAACATCTGATTCAACATTAAAATGAGGTTGCATCTTGATTCTGACACAAGTAATGTGTTTTGTCTCATTTTAATCTTTCAGGCTCTCCACCACTGGAGATGGGTGAACCCCATAATGGGTTCTGCCCTTATTATTAAATATCTGTATTATGTGACTGCATTTTTAATCAAAATAAAATGTATGAATCTACTAAATACATAAAATTTTACCATTTCTGACCAACAGACTGAAGCCCTTAATTAAAATCGAGTCAATTTTGAAGTTAATTGGACTGAGATCACACATAAAATATGTGTTTGGCTTTAAGAAGGCTTCAAATTGAAGCAGGTTTTGGACACTTCCTTTTACATTTTCTGTATAATTGAATCTATAAATTACTGTCAAAATGCTCAACAGTTCCAAAAGAGCATTTTTAAAATCTTATACTCAAAAACTCTGAGGATGAAACAGGTGTTTATCACATTTCTCTAAAGCTTTTTTTTTGGGTTCATTTCTCATTTTAGTCATAGAGGAATGAGATGGAATAAACAGAAAATATTTCGTTTGTATTTACTTTTATATTCTACCACTGTGCACATTTATCTGAGTTTTCATTCAGTTAAGATATGTTTATCATTGCCTATTTACAAAAAAGTGTTCTGATAAACCACTTTTAATTTAAAAAAAAATAAAAATAGTGATTGTGGGAATACTAAACCATGAACTAAGATTATCAAAAATATAGTATCAGTTCATGCTACTATAAACATGTCAGAAATCTGAGAGGAATTATTGAGGGGCTGCGGGAGTTCTAGATTACAAATACTAACCTGTTGCTTCTTTTTTCATGAAAGGAAATCTTGTATATCTTATATCTTTGCAGCATATAATATTTCTCTCAGGGTTAAGGTTTAGGGAATTTTCAATGCTGTAGATGAAAAATTAATATATAATAATTTATTTGCTAGTTCTGAATGGGAAAATTGTCATGAACTTCCTTATACTTTCTTCCCTTTAAGATGGTATCGTTCTTAGCAGGTGCAAAAGACTAAACTTCAGCTTGTGACCTAGCATAGTATTATTACAGAATATTTTTATGAAATTCTTTCCTCAATTAATCTGGTACAGTGTAACTTTTTCTGTAATTAAGCTTTCATTTTCTGTTGACACTCATCAGATAAAAGGAATGAATTTCTTAAGGTGGCCATCTTGAACACCTGGACAACTGAATGACTAGGACTACAAAACCTGTAAAATCACAAATGTTGGGCCATAATCCTACTTCTTGGTGTTTAACTGTGAAACAAAAGGGGATCTTGGGGAAAAGTTTTAATAAGTATGCCTGAAAACTTAAATGAAATCTTGTGCTTAGAGCAAACTATTCAGAACTACAACTAAAATAATTCTATTTTAATTCTACTGCCTTTCATGGACTTACATTGATTTATACCATTTCCAAAGACCAGTCTTGAGAAACTGAGAGATTTACTCCGTGGTGGTTGGCAAAGTAGATTAAATGATACACTATGAAAAATACCTTTAAGTCCCCAAAAGAAAGGCTTGAAAATGTCTCACTACCAATATAAATAAACTGTACCCAGACATGAATCTCACCTTAATGGAGCTATGTCCTTAACCATGCCATAAGAATCAGCAGATTTGAATATGAGGAAACAGAAAGCCCAATAAATTTTATTTTACTGCACACAGTAACTAATCATTATTATTATCAAATGTTAATAGACTATTTAAATCAGAGAAATGTGGGGTTTTTTTAACTGTACATATCTACAAATTGTAATTTTATGAAAAATTATCATGACAGTTTTATCACACACAATATTATGCTTCATGTCATATCAAACATGTTAAATTATATTTTTCCTGAGATCTCAGAGGAATGGAATAAAAAAAAAAAGGCAATGGAACTACCATAATAATTAGTTAAAAAAAATTTTTTGTAGAGCTTCTTATCTATTTCTAGTCCTGGGCTCTTTGTAACTTGAAAAATAGCTGTTGAGTTTGCTTCCAGGCAGTTTACAATGATTAAAGTTTGAGCAATGTTAAGCAACCGCTTCTACCAGTACTCTTGAGACCTAAATTGTTAATGTGTAAAAAAATCAATAATGAAAGTAGTCTGAAATAAGCATCATAATTGCATATCATATGAATTTTAATTTACATCTTTGGTGAAAGGAGAATTTGGGATGTTTAAATCAGTCATGGATTTTTGTGTGTGTTGAAAATTACATCAAATATTCAAATTGACTGGAATACCTGGGGCTAAGTCTACAGAAAAACATCAGTGTCATGGTACTGAGAAAAGCAAGTGTTTAAACTGGATACAGTGCACTTTATAAAATGTTTGGAGACAGTCTAATAAAGAAGTAACAGCAAGGATGGTATTGAATGAATAGCCATTAACTCAGATTATGAAATATGCCAGGTAGAGGAATTTGGCTCAGCCTCTGGCACTCTTGGGTATGTGAATGACTCACTGTACAGAGCAGTGAGCACCATCCTGAAGAGAGGGACATGAAGTTCCCAGTAAAAGAAGACCTAGCACTAGCACAATAGGTCAATCCACCTGTTCTGTCTGCAAAGATTTGAAATCACATACTTTCTGTGAATATTTTATTATTGCACTCCAAGGTATTCTGAAGACCCTCCTGAAGGTAATTGCACATAACATGAAGTAGTTCAACACTCACTGGTCCAGAGATTATAAACATGACTTTAGACTAGAGTGATTTAAGTGATTTTATGACACTTTATCACTAGAGTGATTTAAGAAAATCACTTGGGAATCAGTCTGGTTCTACATCTGGCCCTGGCTCCATTAAACACTTCAGATAAAAATATAGGCCTTTAGAATCAGGAATGGGATTCAGATTTACCTGTCTTACTCTAGTGCTCTGTTAACTTTGCAAAACAATGAATGTGGGGTTTTGGCCTGTTGAATCAATAAGCTACCCTAGTTTAGCTAAAAAGAGTAAATCAAATTGCCTCAGGTGGAATAAGGAACTGAAGAAACGTGCCCAATATCCTAAATCAATGTCCTAGCCCTTGAAGACTTGATTAGTTAAACTTTCTCCTCCCTAAAAATTATTATCCCTTCTCTTATTTACTATTAAAAAAATTTAATTGTTTGGCCCTAATAGAAATAGAATAAAAGAGGTGTGAGAACACATGGTTTTTTTTAGTATTCCTTAGTTTTTCGCTTAAGGTAGTGAGCTATGCAATAGCATTTTTGGCTGCTATTTCTAAGCTCTTAGTGTATTTTATAAAGAAGCTACTGCCTAATATGAGAGTTGTGAAAGTCAGGTGACCTAAAGCTGCAGAACTTAATGCTGTGCTGCTCCATTCCCTTTATGAACCTGCAAGATAAATGGATCTGCTTGTAGACAAGTACAGTATCCTAACCCATCTGGATCAAGAGTGGCTGAACCAGATGGGAGACGTTCACATTCTCCTGCTCCTCTCAAAGAGGAAACTAATTCCAGGTTCATGCAACCTACATGGAGGCTTATTTATTCAAGCTTTGGATTATAAGGGACTTTATTGCCATTTGCTGTTGTGTTCTGTTAAAATTCTATTCAAGTGCTTATTTGAATCTCTGCATTCTTAAAAAAAAAATAAAAATCAACCCACAGTTTTTTACAGTATTGAAGATTTAATTCTAAAATTATGAAAAATCAAAATAGACAAACTTGCACAATATAACATTTTGTTCAGAATAAATAAATTGGTAAACTAGGCACCAAGTAGATAATTGTGATATAATTGCCTACCAATTCAGTGAAAGAAAGAGTACAAAATGCCATCTGAATAATTTAAGAAATAATTGTGTCACACATTTTGCAATATGGCATTTTCAAAATTTAAAAAATTGAGGGAAGGAAAACTAAAGGAATGGGGAAGCTAGAAATAAAAGTGAATCTTCAATGCCTAAAAGAATGCTTTAAACAGGGTTAAAAGTTGACAGAAGTGAAAAGACCCTGATTTTATAAAATACTGGAGTTTCTTGTGTATTTCTTTATGGAGCTGATCTGGCAGAAGTGAGATCAATTATTAATGTAGGGTTTCAATCAGGGCATGGATAATTTTAAAATAAATTATTTTAATTAATTGCTCCTGAAATATTTATTTATCATTTTTTCCTTTCCTAGAGTGGATAAGGGAACTTAATATGTATGGTTTCTTTAAAGTTTGGGGATAATATATTCATGAATGATTTTTATATTATTCACATTCTTCTTCTAGTGCAACTTGAAATTTATCACACTGACTGCATAAAGCACTTCTGCACAATTTGTCTGACTTCAAGAGTTAGTAAATGAATGTCTTAAATTTCTTTGGAAAAAAAAATAATTCTGAAGTACAATGGATTTCTACTTCACTTCAGAAGGGAAAAAAAAGAATGGCTTTTTTCTTGAGTGGAAAAGACAACATATGGGAGAGTAAGATTTTACAGAGCAACAATAAAAAGAATATCCTACCAAATGCTTTTTAAAAGGAAAATTATATACAATTGTCTTTTAAAACTTCTTAATTTCACTATTCTACTGTAATAAATTGTATTTGTGGCACAAAAAGTAACAACATGTGGTCTATGGGTCAAAGTTAACTCTGTTCAAGAGAAACTGACTATATCCCCAGGCTAAACTGAGTGGACGTAAGAACTACATCAATAAAAAAGATTTTGAAAATTTGTTAATTTTAATAAGCAAGAGTATAGAATGAGTATAAATTGAAATACCCAAAATAATCCTGGATTTCTTTTTTTGTGTCTTTTCACACTGGGGTGTTCGATATAGAAAAATTGCTGGCAAGCACAGAGCACATACACCCTGATAAGTAAGTCTTGTGAAGATCATTCAGTCAGCATAAACCAAGGTATTGAGAGACTCCAGTATTGCAAGTCTGGATCAAAACCAATTTTATTCATTGGACTGGAATGGTTTCTGATAATAGCTTCAAAAAAGGATTATTAATAAAAAATTGTCTCACTATATTAGGAACGGTGAGAAGTACGACACTGACTCTCTTAGCTGCATTATCCAAGAGAGCAGGATTTATTATTCCAGTTCTTCTTTTATACACATGTTTGAGAAGGTCTGAGAGGTAAAACTCTCATTGGTCTTTAAAGCAACACATCCGCATCATTGGTCAATTGGAACACCACCCTTTTCTTAAAAAAAAGACACCACCAGACTGTTTCTTACAGTAGACAACAAGTATCCTAAACAGCACCTGCAAAGGTTGTTATCCTTCTCCAAGGACTGTTTAGTCCTTCTTATGCTTTCCCAGGCCAGAGTGAGAAGCTTGTGTGACTTAGTTTCACACAGCACTGTGTTCCCTGCTTGCTTCTTGCATTTAGCATCTACAAAAAATAAACAAAAGAATAGCAATAAAGAAATGCAGATGACACGATCAATGCTGCTTTTTGTCTGCATAAGGGTCTGTCACTCTTGATAAAAGTTTTCAGTCACTGCATCATATAATATGTCCTGGTGTCATCAGCCCTTACCTATTGCTGCCCCTATCAAAGTGCCCACAGCTTTTAGAGAAGCATTTAGCTGAAACTTCCCCCTCCCTTTGCTGAGTCATGTGAGGTAAGTAGGAAAATCACACATTTGTCTATTTTCTGTATATTTTCTGTCCTCTTTAGGCAGTTTGACTGTGTCTTTCATACTTGGTAGAAATCCTTACCTGTGGAGGGGTTACAGTGTGATCCAGTGGCACTGGACATCTCACTGAAATTCAACACAAAACTAATTTAAAGAAAAAGCTACACAACATATTCTCTGCCAGAAGCCTAGTGTACTAACACAGTCTGCCACAGAACCTCACACACCTCAGTACATATAGATCCTGTGATACAAACACTCCACTGGACTTTTTTCCCCTTCATTTGGCCTCATTAGATGAATGATGCATGCAGTACTGAGCACCTTTATTTTCATGTTTTTAGTGATCTGTGCATAAACAGCACTCTATGTTTGTGCTCTTGAATGCTGTTTTAAAGTAAAAAGGGTATTCCTTCTACTAGTTTCTTACATTTAAGTTTGGACCTATAAATATTTTGGCCATCTTTTTCTCTGTTATTATAAGGTATGAATCTTGTACTTTTGCTTCTTTTCAGGTTCTGTTTTGAGGCATCATACATCACTTTCCTAGCCAGTCACTTTCCATTTATGCTTTATCTCCTCACACTAAGCCGATATGATGCACTGAGTTGTCATGTTGGTATGTGTTACTATACAAATATAACCAGATGTGACATAACACAATGCTGAAGGGCAGCTAGAATTACTCCCATTTTCAGACCAGGAAATTATTGTCACTGTGAATATCCATTCATGAAGGATGCTTCTGACCTGCAATGAATGCCCACTCTCTTGTTTATTCTGTCTTACATAAGGATAAAAAAGACAGACAAAAATGGAATAAGTATCATCCTCAGATTATAATTCACCTCCTTATCATTCCAGATGATATCACTCTTTCTACAATTTATATTGATAAGAATCTTCCAGTTTAGAAGGAAGTGAAGAGAAATAATATGACTCCTGTTTTGCGGATACCCAAGTGTACAGAATTATTAAGAACACGTAGAACAAAAAATAAGGAACCGGTCCAGAAGTATGGACCCAAATGACTTTAGCTGTAAGACATCTGATGGATCCTAAGCATAGTTAAATGGGATGGACTTAATTTTGTTTCATTCTTCCCATCAACACTACTTTTAAGGGAGTAATTGCAGTAATGAAAACATTTTCGTTTTATCAAATTTAATAGGGACATCTTTAATTGTATGAACCCAGACAGCACTGTGATGGATGTGGGGACAAAAAAAAGAAAAAAAATAAACAGAGAAGAAACATCATTGACATTCACCTCTCAGAGACAAAAGAAAGAACACTCTGCTCTTTGAGCATACACAGAGAGCAATCTTTCTTGCTACCACCAAAAATTCCTGACATTTTTGCATGGGGTGACAGTAACAAAGAGTATCTTCCTTGGTGGCTGTCAGCATGTGCCTTTGAGCCCCTCCTCCAAGCTGTTGGATGGTGCATGGGCAGGGACTGTCAATCTGGTGAGCACTCATGATTCCACTATACTTTGTAAGGAGCGAACAATGCAGAGAACTGATTGAGGGCATTCCTACAGTTCTTGTTTTATGCAGAATCATATGGACCAGAAAGCTTGAATGTGTCTTTCCAAATAAAGCTGGGAAGCCCACATTGCTATTATCTGTATGCTACCTAGATTGTGGATAAATGATGGAAAAGACACTTTCATAGTGCATTTTACAGTGCTTACTTATGAGGTAAGTTCACTAAAAAAGTGTGTTGTCTGATTCACAAGCTGAAAGTCAGCATTATTTCATGGCTGTCTGATGAAAAGCCTGTCATTAAATAATATCTTTACCAGCTTGTCAGCACATTTATTTGAATAATGTTGTCATTAGAGTGAAGTGTAATGCACTGTCTGAGATATGCTTAAATGCATAATGCATTATCTTTTGTGTCTTAACAGAGTATGTGTACATATGCTAAAAGGAAAACATATTGAGATAGTTTGATAACATTATCTTCTACCTTTCCAAGACAAATCTTTACCGAAAATCATCTTGAAGGAGTTTCTGTTTTCCTCTAACACTGGAAGTGAAAGTCACACATACTCCTGTCTGGGACTACGTCAGATTGCTCCAAAGTTCCACTCTGAAAGCTCAAGGCAAATAAACCCAAGCTGAAATCTTGGCATTATTCAAACAGACATTTAGGGCATTCTTACTCACAACATGAAAGCATCTGTCAGGAAAGGTGCTGTCATTTGCCACCTGATCTAATTACTTCTGACAACAGATGTGAGTTAACTGCAATAACTCAGCATCTTTAATAAGCTGATCAAATTTCATTAACAAAGCATGAATACTAACAAGATTATAAAATATAGTGCAGTTTATGCTCAACATATAAGTAAGAGTGCAATTACATTTAATAGGTGAAAGGGCAGGTTAATTGGAGGTAAAAGTTACCTTGTTGCTCATCCATGTGTTTAGTTTAATTATCAGGAAATTAACTGTTTATTAACAATCCATAATTGTAGAACAGCTATGGTGGTTAGTACTCCTAAAACAGTCAAATTCCCCCTACCTTGTAAGGAATATCCCAACCTATTTGCTTTTCTCTTTCTGCAGAGTTATTTCAGTTTGAAATTAGAATACAGGTTTTACTAAAGTTTTTATAGAATGTTTCTTCAGGACATAAATCTCAGACTTGCAAAACTGAGATCTTCTTGTAAACTTCTTCAGACATTTTCAGAATGTAACTGTAATTGAGGAAAAAGAACATATGCCCAGAAAAAAAAATGTTTATTCTTTACCTACCTATACCATGTTTAGCTCTATTTCACTAAATCAAGCCTTCAGTTCTCCAAGCTTTAAAAAGCACTACAACCCCTTCAGTTATAAGAAAAAGAAAATTAAATATTCCTTTCATAAATCCTTAAAATGATTATACTGAAAAAATGTTTTTGCAGTAGGCATATTTGATATGCAGCCAATATACTGTATTTATTGCCATCACCACTGAGTGATGAAATTTATTATAATTTTCTGGTTCTAGGAAAAATTCTGTGAAAAATCTCGCACTACATCCATTCTTTATGAAATTATTAATTTCTTCATTGCTGTTATTCCAATGGTTTGACTATAGTTTACATTCTTTAGAATTAAATGCTTTTTAGGAAAAGTACCAGTATGTTTGACTCAGTCATTAAAGTATTATTACAGTATATAAAGTGGTTCACTCAGTTTTTAAAATAGCTTAATGAGATATGCTTCTATATTTCTATACCTGTAAATTAATTATTATGTACCATATACACAATTAAAGCTTTCATTGTAAACTGCCTCAACTATTAACATAATAATAATTAAAACAACAATAATAATCATTTTAGATTAACTGAGAATAAGTGTTGTGACAACTTATTTTCACTTATATTGACCAGTTATGCCAAAAAACTGGTCTATATTTGGTTAATGTCATTAAATTAATGTATCCACCAAAACCGGGTCTACAAAAGTTAAGTCTGTTTAAGAAAGTTTTTATTTCTTTGTTATAAATGAGATATACACTGGGCCCAAACTTAAAATATGTACTGTGTGATCTTTAAATTGTCTTAAGGAACCATCATCTAGAAAATTCTGAGTATCAGCCTCTGAGAATCTCACAGGAATATCTTAAATTTTTCTAATAACAATAAATTTAATGAGCCTCCTTAATATTTTAGGAAAGGGTTCTTTGGTCCCCTTTGCTTTATGCTTCTGTTCCTTAAAGATATTTTTAAAAAAGACTGAATATTTAAAAGTGGGTTTGGACAAGGACAAATTCAAAATGACATCAATGTGTTTGAGTGTATATGTGGTGATGAAGGCGTCTTATTTGTGCTGCGTAAGTTGAGGCCATAAATTATAACCAAACACATACCTCTACTCAGACGTGAATGCATAACTGCAGATATGATCTAAATTCTTCTTTAGCAGAACAGCTGATTTTTCACCATTTCCTGTTCAGTAAATTGAAAGAACAAATATTGACAAAAATATAAAGAATGATGACAGCTGCAGAAGCCTGTTCTAAATTAGGATTGCCTCTGGTAGAATTAAATATAAAATATTTTATCACTGTTTTGATGAAATTAATTTTGAGAAGGTTTTTTTTAAAAAAATTTTGCATTAATCTCTCTGAAGACTATAATATTTTTTTCTCTAAGAAACATGAGTTAAAAATGATAATTTAAATCCTATGGATTTTGTGACATTGTAGAGCATGACAAATAAATTTTCTAAATAAAGACATTAGGGATATGATACAAAACAATACAGTATAAGAATAAGAAAGTACTTTTGGGGATTTCAGCTACTGTTAATCTCTATTTGCAGCATCCTTAACTTCAGCTTTATTCTTTCCTTTGTCCTCTTATGCATAGTCTTGTGTTCACAGCAATCCCATCACACCTAACCTTCTTCTCTTTTCTATAGGTAGGAATCAAGATCCTTTGGTGAGAAAAGTAGCTCTAATAGAAGACTGAACTCACATTCTAATTGCTAAGTTCAGAATGAGAGACAGAATTAATACTTTTCCTACATTCATTCAACTATCTGCTTATTACTTTTAAGAACCAAAGTTGAAGTACAAGAGCACCTTCAGCATACTCACCTAAATTATTTTACATTTCCTAAATTAATCTAAATTAAATAGTTGATAAGGATTGAAAGTGTTGCTGCATGTTTCTGTAGATTTTCTAGAAGTTGCATCTTAAACAGCACCTTATTTTTCAATCGTGCAAACAGCATTTCCACAGCAAAAGATGAGGGTGTTTTACCAGGATGATTAAGCAATACCACTCTTTTTATACATAGGTTTAGTCACTGGCCTTCATATAAGCCTTGGATTTCCATCATGGCTCTTTTTTTCTGCCATTCTTTTTTTCTAGTATTGTTTATAAATATGATTTAATATTTTCCCTAACATTTTTAGAAAGTGTAATGTGTACCATGTATGTGAAATTGCTCAGACCTTAAACAGGTCTTCAATATCCTTCCTTCCTTTTGCCTAAGTATACTCAATCTGTCAGCCTCTGTTTCTGGGTGTGAAGTCCAGTGTCAGGTTTTCTGGCCAGAAAGTGTTTCAGTTCTTCCAAAGACCAGTCTAGTATTAGCTACAAATAACACATGGCAGGAAGGGCACATTTAGTGGAGTTTACATGCATTCTCAAATCAGAAAGTTGGAGTTTTTAAAGTTTTCTAAATATGCTTGCTTTGATGTAATTTCTCTGTTTCCTACTGAACTACTGGGGTACAAAGTTAATAGCATTTTCTTAAGAGAGAGGAGTTCAGTGACTTGTGCTTGTGTTAAAAGCAGACCTTCCATTGTCACTGTCTGGTCTTCACTGACAGGTACAAAAGTTCATATGTCTCATACAAACTGCATGCAGTATAATTTGAGACCTTCTTAGCTCTGTTTGTCAGAGATTCAGTTGACTCTCCACACAGTTTAAAATCAGATCAAGGTATGTAAAAAGACCTATTTACTCAGTGAAGTTGGGACTACAATTTTCCTCGAAGGATAACTAATACTGAGTCACAAATGAGTAAAAGCAGACAAATGTCTTGATTGTTAAAACCAGTATCCTGACTATCTGAGAGTGAGACCTCTCTTCCACACAATCACAGAGGTATTTATAAAATAAATTGCCTTGCAATTCCTTGTTATTCCTGATCTTCATTATATCAGTATGAAAATGGAATCAGATAAACAGTGATCTTGTTGCTCATTGTTCTAAAGTGTCTTTTTCATTTGTTTGTTTCAGGAACCAATAGTTGTTATAATAAACTTGCCAATCACTCATAGGAATTTTCACTTCTTTTCTTCAGTACAACAAATATCCATGCACTGTCAGTCATGGATCTCATTTGAGAAAAGCAAAATGTTTCTATATCTTTGGGAGACCTGCAATAGCCTGGGAAATTATTAAGATGTCTGAGCATCTACTCTACTCCTCTGCTGTGCATAGAGTAAGTTTTCCTCATAAAATTCTCAGCACATAGGATATGTAAAGTATAGCCAGTAAAATAAAGGTTTTTGTTCTCTTAAAGGTGCTTTTGACATCCCTCATTCTAAAATTTTCATCTGTTGAATATGTTGAACAATGTAAGCATATTTTGTGACTCCTTATTCCTTGTGTGCTCAACAGGTGTTTCTGTAGATATTGGTATTTAAGAGATGTCTTGAAATCTTAGTCTTTGACTAAAAATTATCTAGGGTTTTCTGTTTGCCTTCCATTATCAGGCCTCTTCATTTGAATTAGCTTTTTACTTGTGTCAGTGATGTCACACAGTGGTAATTGGTGTGAAGGTTTGATTAGCTTCCTTCATGTTTTGCATTCTTATTATTTATGATTACTAATATTTATTATTCTTGATATTAATCATAATACCTTCAGAACCCTGGCCATTTGGATCAGACTATAGAAAATATGAATATCACATAACTAACAACAGCAAAGTGCTTCAGCAAAGAACTTAAGAATAACTAAAATATAAAATAAAAATTCATTATAATCATCTCTGCAAATAGTTTGAGCTATAAAATACACTTTGTGTAAATGAATATTTATATGAAAATGGGAAAACAATGCAGAGAAGAAATGAGATTGTGATCTGGAGAAACTATGACAGCTAAGACAGCAATTTCCTCAGCTTAATCAAGCTCAGTTTCAGAGGTGCTTCTTGAAATTAATCTTAAATTTTACCTCATCTGAATTACTCCAGTTCCATTTAACTATATCCCATTCCATTAAACTGAATTAATTTTTGTAGTTGTAATTATTTATTGACCACTCTTATAGGAGGAGTCTTGCAGAAAGCAGTTCAACTCCACTGCACGTTCCTTGCCCAGTTCCAGTGAAAATTCAGGCAGTGCAACTCTTCCATCAGTCTTTGGTTGACAGAGACACGGGTTGTAGGTAGCGAATATTATACTTAGTTCTCTTGTATTAGTGTGGTCTTCAACCTTTAAAGTATTTCTGCATTTTACAGCTAAATGCTATGATTTAGGATGATGGTACCATTCCACACAAAAGGAAAGACCAATGTTTGGGGAGCAACAAAGTGCAAAGTGTACTCAGACTCTCATTGTGAGCTCCACTACTTGCTGTCTTTTAGTATTTCTTCCCCCAAATTTTATGTTAAGGCTCATGTTTTATTTTCTTTATTTATTTATAAAATACTTTATCTGGATGTATTAAAAAACCCAAAAACTATTCTAACAGCAACAAAAAAAAATTAATATCATTTTTAAGCTAACAAATCGTTAATGCTACTGAAATCTAAAAAATACCTTGCCATGAACAGAAAACTTCAAAAAGAGATAGAAGAACCATCCTGTAAAAGTATAGTGTGCCTCACATTTCTTTCCTTCTGTGTTTTTATTTATTGTTTTGTTTAAATTTGTTTTCATAAAAAAGTGGTGTTTTCATAAGTCAATTTTAATTGTCTTTTTGAAAAGGAGGAGTGAGGGATTATGACAGATGATTTTTTCAAATGGCCAATACTTTAAGAAATTAAACCAAGGATTTCTGAAGTAAATTCATGTCTATCTGAAATATAGTTTAATATTAATTTCTGTTATGTTAATATTAAAGATATATATTCAGTAAGTTCAGTGCCACTACCTCAGAGTCCCTGCCTTTCCACTCCCTAAGTATCCTTCAAATCTGCTGTGCTCACAGTGTGCCTTATGCTTTTATTTTAAACAGTGACTCCATTTCCAAGTACATGCTGTAGCTTCTGGGAAACCATTCATAATTAGAGCAGTTTAATACACAGAATGAATATTTATAGTATGAATTATTTGATGCATAATCTTAGTCATAAAATTATTTTCTTCATACATTTTTGACTAGCTTTAGTGACAAAAGCACCAAAATATTAATGAAATACAATATGCCATAAATCAGCATGTTACACTGAGCTGTATATTTCTCAGAGACATGGTCATGAGTAACTGCTTTAGATGACCCTGCTTGAGCAAGGAATTTGGACCAGATGACCTCCAGCAGCCTCTCCCAACCCCAAACACTCAGTGAACGAAATTCCATAAACTAAATATTATCATAATAGTCTAAGTAAAATAACTTCCTCTTCATTTCTTGACTTAATTTCACAGCCAGTACATAAAAGAGAAAAAGAGAACTATATAGCAATATAATTGCAAAAAACAATGTTTCAAAGAAAACCAGGAAATTACAATGCACCATAAATAAGACAGTTTTTATTTCTAACAGAAAATGTGCTATTTTCACATACAATCAAAATTGTTTAATTAAGCAAGATTTTCTTAGAGACAAAAAGGACCACAGGGTTGTAACGCAATTTTTATGTTGGTATTGTGTCCATATTATTTATTCATATACTTCAAGTTTTTAATTTATTGGATATGTGTGAAACAGTCTACCTGCCTCAGCATCATCCATTTGAACTATTGGTGCTTCTTGCTTCTTTTAACTTCTTTCTAAAACATACTGTGTTTTGTTGGTTTTTTTCTTTAAGTGAAATATTCCATTTTGATGTCTAATTCAAAATGTTCATGTTGTTATTTCTGTTTGCTTCTTTCTGATGAAGTACTTCATACAATGTCATTTAACGTTTCAAACATATAGTTATAGTCATTAGTTGCCTTGGTGATGAATGTGTTGTGTACCTGAGGGATAGCTGTGTGTACTTTGCTGAGGTATTGATGTAGATTACAATTTGACAGGAACATTCTATGTATCAGAATTTTACTGGTAAGAAAATACCAATAATGAACTTTATGAGAGTAATTAAAAATATAATTCAAAAAACTTTTCCTTTAAGTTTGTATTACACATTCATTTTTCCAAGACAATTCATTAAAAGGTCCACTAGAGTTTTGTAATGGAAGTCTGCATCTTTTGGTCATCTTAAAATTTGTTTAACAAACCTTAGCAAGACAGGCTCTGTAAAGATGAAGGCACAAGCACATTAATCAGAACAGCTAAGATTTACTGCATAAGGCCCAGAAGATTAAAACCCAAATAGTTAGCTATGTTGCTCCTATCAAGCTCCTTGTCAAGGAACTATGTAAAGGTGGCTTACACCTCCATTGTGCATGTGTTAAAGGAAAATCTCTAAGCCATTCTCAGGTCTCTGACAGACAGTCCAGACCTCTGAGTTGCCATTGCAAAGTGGAGTGGAAACACCCAGGTGGGTAAAGCTAAAGGGCATACCCTTCTATGTGGCATCTCTCTCTGGACTGGCTGCTCAACATATATTTATAAGCGATTTTACAAACTGTTAAACTCTTCCAGTTTCCAAACAGAAAGAGGAAAGACCTTACTTTCTGCTCTGCATTCTGTTTCAGGTCCAAAGTAGTTTAAACACTGTATTGAAACATATTTAATTTTTATTATTATAAAATTTTTATTTTTTATAATCAAAAATATTTTTTTCAACTATCTTAAAGAATTCAACAAGAGTAGCCCATAAATACGCACACCCATTTCTTTAATGGCCATATTGTGATCTCCATGTTCATATCAGGAAAGAGTTATTTCATGACCATGCAATACATGCTTTCAGCCTGGCCCTGAAAGAGGACCATGATAGCAAACATTTGGACTTTTTCAAGTAGAATTCAGTATATCTACCTTTTAAAGAATTGCCTTGGGACATGCTTCTGTATTGCAGATCCTTTGCTCTCAAGAAACTTCAGATTTTATAGTGATAGCTCTGATGATACTAATTGACATATAACAGGTGAAGACAGTAATTTGGTAAGAAATAAGTTTGAAGAGGAAAGAATTGTGAAGAAATGTCCTCTCATATTGTAACTGGAATGAGGTGTATTTCATGAGCTGGAGAAGATGTTGTGCAGAGGTTCTGCCAGAGCTCATCTCTGATGGGTCAGGTCAAGCATACCCACCACAGCATTGTTCTCCATGTTTTGTGATCCTGTTCGGGAAATTCCTTTAATGTCATGTCCAACCAATTTTTAATTATCTTAAATAATTCACAAAGTTTCTGCTGCATTTTCATTAAACTCTCAACTCCTGCCCACTATCAGCGTGCTCAACCTTTTAATTCTTCTTGTAAATTAGGTCTCAGATGAACAGCTCATATTCTAACCCATTTACTGCCAGGAGAGTCACAATTCTGAGCAATTTCTTACAATGAACTTAAGGCTAATAAGTATCACAGAACTGTCAGCATCAGTACTGCCACTCTCTCAGCTTTGTACTTTCTTAGGCAGTGACTATTGCAGCTATTTCTGCCAATTTGGGAAATTGTGATGGTGTATTTTTTCCTTCATTTACACAAAAAAATGGTTTATTAACTTTTTGTTTTCTTTGTTTTGGAACATTTCTTCCTCATATTTTATGTATAAATTAATGCTGGATATTACTTTTTTCAGGATAGATCAGCAGCTTATGTGCAAATTGGAATATAATGCTTCAGAAACTCATGATAGGAGGAACTATAGCCTGCTAATGAGCACTGAGGGACCATTTGTAGCCTCCCAAGAAATTCAGGGCACTGTACTGCTTAAACTTGTATTATCTTCATAAAGGTTTATGAGCTGTTGCATGTATTGCGGCAAATTAAACCTTAAAATAATCTTTTTAAAATCACTGGAATTACTCAGTGGATGTGTGTAGTATATTGTGTATGATTTAGGTGATTCCCCACTTAAATGGAACATTTTACTGTAATTTGTTTGAACTTCATTGAATTCACAGCACAAATATGCAAAGGGGAAGGGATCTAGGACCTTTCTTCTTTTTTCTCCCTATCACATGGTTCAGAATACAGATCCCTCATAGCACAGAATCACAGAAGGGACAAAGTTTGCAGGGACCACAGTGGATCATCTGGCCCAACCTTCCTGCTCAAGCAGGGTCATCCTGGAGTGTATTGCAGAGGATTGCTTCCAAATGATCCTTGAATACCTCCAGCAAGGGAAGCTCCACAACACCTCTGGGCGACCTGTTCCACAAATCAATTATTTACTGCCTATCACAGACAACATAGGTCTAGAATTAAAAAAGCTATCAGTCTAAGGATTAGAATCTTTGCTCTTCTGCTAAGGCACTTGAAAAAAGATTGAAACAATCAGGCCAATAGGTGAATTATTTCCAAGGGAACTTCAGGGTGTTGTGCTGGGTATGGGAGAGAAAAGCTGCAGAAAAACAAACAAGGAGAAAACTCACCCAAGATAATTTTGCCTAAAAAGCTAAATACATTGTATAACCACAAAAAATCTTCTGAACTCCATCAGGAAAAAATCTCTCATCCACGCGTCCACAAATCCACACATCCCTCACTGCATCATCTGAAAACTGATTAAAAATCGGAAAGAACTGCTAAAAACCATTCTCCTTCCACAACCCAAAATTTTGGTTATTTTGCATTGTTTAAGACAAATTTTGGTTTCTTTCTACAATGTTTCAAGTAGCTTCTTTTTCCAGCTAGACCCTATACAGTTCACTATAAAGAACACCTGTTATAATTTGTTCATTACTTCAATGGGTAGTTCAACTCTACACCATAAGCAGCGTATCTTTGTATAGTTGATGCTTCATTATTGTAAAAAGCACTCATTCTTTCCACTTTTATCTGTGGTAAATAATTGTTAAAGGCTGCTCTTGACCTTCTGACATTTGTTATGCATCTTCCAAAAGTCTGCATCTGAATCCAGCCTCAGCCGTTGCAGAGCCGCTGCCTACAAGAGCGGTGCTGTCATCTCTCACTGTTGGTCAGCCCTGAACCAAGAGCCACCCTGGGGTTTGCACAAGCACCAATGTCATCAGCTAAAGTGCTAACAGTCAGTGGAGTCAGGGGAGGTCATGTTGGCAACTCTCCCTAGGGGTTCCTTATATGTCACATATTTATTTAATGATTTTAATTTTATTTATTACATTTCCTTATATTTTAAGGGGCTGCATAGGCTCTTCAAACAATGCCTGTCATGTATCTTAAGCTGAGCTTAAGTCAGTTATTTCATTAAAGGTCTGTAATTTTATCTACGGAACTTTTGGAGATAGAGATGAAGTTGAAAGACCCAATTCTGCAGTCATATGTCAATAAAACACCCCAAGCTCACCTCTAGTAGATGCATGTAAGTATTTAAATGTAGATGTGTATATGCATGTATGTATTTGCAGCTGAATGTGAATATACATACTTATCTTCCTCTTTCAAACAGTGCAATCACAGCGATATTAGGCACAGTTCTGGTGGTACCTGGGAAGATAATCATGGCTGTGGGTCTAGTGGTTAAACGTCTACTTATTTTTCATATATGTTGTGCTCAGAAAACAACACAGTTAAACAATGCAACAGAACTAAAAGTCCCATTATCATGCTGTTAAAATAATCAAATATTAATTGCCATTTACACTTCAAAATTTTCTGAAAAAAGTGTTCTTTCATTAATTTACCTTCATTGTTCAAAGTATTTTCCATAAAATCTGTTTTTTTAATATATTAAATTAAAATGAATTAAAATAATTTTTAAACATTTTTTGTGCAAGGTTTTGCCTTCATGTGGCATAGTATATTAACTAGATTGTTGATCAAATTGTTCACGAGAAATGTTAGTTAAAGGTGGTCTGACAGTAATGTCAGTGGTAGTTTAATGTAAAGATTAAACAAGCATAAGAAATTTAAAGAGAAAAGGCTAATATATATATTAAAGTTTTCCCACACTTTCTGTGTAGTTGGAAGAATCCGGTTAAGGATAAGAATTTTCTCCACATTTATCTACTCTAGATTTGCTCATACTCAATGAAAAATATAGGGGCACAATGCACAGATAGGTTAGAAATACTATGGTCTGGGGTTTTTTTTGGTTATTTGTATCTCAAAAGGCCTTTTTTACTCAGTTCAGTTTTTCTCTGACTAAGGTTTTGTTTAGCAAGAGTTCAACCCAGAACAAATGCTGAGTGCCACAATGTAACCTTTTAATTTTATAAAATACAATAACTGACAGTCATATCCGTCAACTTGGAAGATGTTACTTCATCCCCTGTCTTCACCAATGTGTTCATGTATGCTGCTATGTGTGCTGTTAACTTTAATTCTATATACTATTTAGATTAAAATAAAATGCATCCAGAAATATATATCTATTTATGTATAAAGAAATCATTGTCCATCAGTACCTTTTCTTGGGTTTGTGGCAAATAGATCTGGGACATGTTTCCTTGCAGGAAATATTAAAACATTTGTGCTTTGTGCTGTCAATGTCCTAGATAAGGAAATTCTCCTAAAATTGCATATGCATAGTGACCAGGGTGTAAAGCAGGAGATATAAAGTCATGTTACATAAACTACTTTTTCATATAGTTCACAAGGGCAATTATCTCATGGACTTTTTAAGTAACTGGTTTGCAAGAGTCATCTGTTTGTGCAGTGAGTTTCTGTGAGAGCAAGTGTCGCTCTAATTAGGAACGGCTGGGTAGAGACGACATAGACTCTCAAGGAGTCCGAACAGGAGAATTCCTTAGTTTATTACTTTAGACTTGTTTTATAGACTGGTTCGTGGAAAGTACAGAAAGGAAACTCTTATTGGTTAGTAAACTGCTACATCACCATCATTGGTCAGTGGTGAACAACACCTCCTGACTTTCTCCTGCAACGAAAACAAGAGACAGACAAACAGCACCTGGCAGTTGTTTTCTGTTCCTGAGGATTGTTTTGAAATCCTCCCATGAATTTCTCAGGCTAGCTCTCAGGCAGGACTGAGCTATGTAGCCTGTAATAGCTACAGGCACTCTGGTTCAGATTTAGCATCCATAAGCAAGACACCTAGTAATAGAGTTCAGCAAATATTATTCCTGTGATCAGTATTTCTTCTTCTGAAAAATAAGTCTAAAAATGAGACAACTCACCGTCAAACCAGACTGCCTTAGAGATATGCCTCAAAGGGGCATCACACGTTCTGCTGAGGGCAGAGCAGACACAGTGCATGACATCCACAACCCAGGTGGTGCAGGACTAGCATCTGGGGGAACAGACATTGGCATTTCTGTGGAGCCAGACCTCCACCAGGACCTCTCCTGTTGCTTGGTATTAATTCAGGGCCACCTCCTTACCAGTGCTGTGGCTTTGCTGCTGCCACTGCCTGCCATGCTGAGATTCCTAACATATGCTCTTTGTCCATTCTGTGGGTGGAATGCACAGTGTGTTGGCTTGAAAACTGGAGTAGAAAATAAGTGAGGTGTTTTCTAATTTTCTAAATGAGAATATCTTATTTATGTATACTTGTACACAATAAAAGGAATGCAGACTTTCCCTTCAACATAATGTGATAATGTGTAAGAACATTCCACTGATTTCTTCCTTTTCCTATCTATTAGTTAGGAAAATCAGATGAAGAAGAATTATGGCCCTATGTGTGCTCAGGGGAAAAAAAAAAGAGTTTTCTGTTGCTTTCTGTTAGATGCAGTGACACTCAGCTTTAGAAAATACAAAGTGAAGCTATCATCTCGCTTGAAAGGAGGTGCAGGTGGAAGCCAGCCATCCTAACACAGCTGTATACTTCCTTCCCTGGCTGCAGACCCAAAGCCATCAAAGCTCTTTTTAACTGCTGGCCAGTCAGGATAGTTCTGGAAGAACAGAAGGGTCAGTGCAGATCAGGCTTAGTACTGAAAAAGATTGGTCCCTTTTGCATTTTCCAAATTTACTCGGAAAAAGGATCGAACAGGCAGTTGTGCACATAATCATGCAACATGCTCCTAAAGCTATAGCTCTTTAACAAAAATTGCATGTATTTCTGCTTATGGATTATGACCAACTTGAATAATTTAATTTCCTTACCAGAGCCTCAAAAGTTCTGGTAATTAACCTCATTCATAACTGGGACTAGCAGTGAAATTTTAACACTCCTTTTGCCTCTCTTGTTTGTACAATTTGATATCACCCACAGTTGATGTAATTGTCTCTTTCCGTGTTTCACTTACATTTTTGTATTTTGGATTTTTAGTAAAGAGAATTGAAATTAATTGCTTTAGGAATTTCATAATTAAAATATTCTTCTTAGTTTGTGGAGTGTGATATGATAAAGGAAATATTTTAAAAATTATTTTAACGAGTATTATTCCAATATCCATTTCTGCTGCAAAATAGAGTTGTTAGCTCCAGGCATAAACAAATTCAGTAGGACTTTCTCAATTATATTCCTTTGATTTCAGATCATCTGCCAAACCTGATGCTACAAATCTATCCAAAATTTCAGAGCCTCCTACAGGTTACCTGTCTGTTCCATGATGTGAACGTCAAACTGACTCAAATACTCCATTACAATACATCGTGTTTACCTCTGTTCCAGGAACAGCAATAATTATATTAAGAAGTTTTAAAGATTAACGAAAGTGACTGTCCTTACTTCTGACAAAATAATTTTGTAACCATAACAGAAAGGAATAAAAAATTATGCAATTGTCAAAATTTCACACTGTGTGCAAGAATATTTTATGATTCTTTTTGTTAAACACAAGAAAATATTCAGTTAAAATAATTCAAATCCACCTGAAGATAAGTATTTAAAAGCTTTTTGTCACTAAAATAAAATTTAAATTAAAAGGAATTTTTAGTTTTATGCTGTATTAATGATTACTGAGAACCTTGCTGTCCTCTAGCTAATTTTCTTTTTAAAATATAGCATAAGAGATTCATAATTAGGGCTGGTGACACACCTACAAAAAACCCATGATGGTTGTTTTATACCATTTGTTTTTTCCTCATTTCTATCAACTGCACTTACAGAGAAAAGATGCAATTCTTCAAGTTCTAGAGTGGCAAATCCCGAAAGGTGAGAAAGGATGTCCTCTGGTACAGACTTTTTGAAGAAGTTTAGAGAATTGTGATAAAGCACATCATATTTTAGCTCTCTTAAGAACATATTGAATTTCTATTTACTTAACAAAGCTAAAATACATTCATACAGTCTTTCCTCATAACTGAGATCCCCACTATTGCAATGCATTGTTTAATTTCTGGTTCCTGTAGTGTCTTCAAGCTCAGTCTGCACTCACATAATGCAACCTACACAAGTATAAAATGAAATCATTGTACATGAGAACTTGTTTTATTTAAATATTTTTAATTAAATAAGAATAAAATATTCAGCCACTTTATTGAAATATTTTTTTGAAGATGACTTCTTCTGCTTTCTTTCTTAAGGTGTTATACCAAATAGAAATAATAATGTATATTATATAGACACACATTATATTTTTGTTCATTGTTTTAGTAGAAAGAACATATTTGCTGATTTAAAATTTGCACTCTGAGATTAGCTTTTCAGACTTTTTTTCCTACTAGCAGTTTCCCATGAAAACACCAGGTTCAACAAGAAATTTTTCAATGCAAAACAATCCAGTAAAATCTTCCTAATTCTTTACTGAAAAACAGGGATAAGCAGCTTACTGTGGTTGACTAGGGTCTATTTGCCAGCACCGCTCTTTTAACCAGCAAGAAGGAAAGTGCAGACTAAACCATACCAACTTTTTAATTCTTGCTTGTGAGGCATTTTTCAATCCCTGCAAAGACATTTTTCTTTATAAAATAAGTAAAATGGAAGAGTTAACCTCCACAGTATTGAGAGACTTTGTATTAGCTGCTGACACGAGGATAATACTTTTAAGTAACATAAAATCGTCTCACTGATTGACAGAACAAACATACAATAAAGTAAAATGTAAGAAAAATTCAAAGTAATTGCTTGAAATGAAACAACATTCAAGTAAGCTGAGAGGATAAAAGACACAGTCCCAACTAGAAGGTTAAAAGCAAACATATAGAAAAGTGTTATGGAACATATTTTGATGTGCTTTTTTTTCATCCTCTTCAGTCTTTTCGTTTACAGTATCAGAGACATCCCTAAGACTTTCTTCCCCAGGAGGAAAGGAACACAAGTATTTTAGTTTATGTCAGTTTGTCTCACTTTGTCTTTACAGGACGTAATGGGTAGCAATAATTTATTGTCTGTTTCAGAAAGAGATTTAGTTTCAATATAGTTCTGAAAGACATGTATTGTGTTCATGAGTCTGAAAGACATGTATTTGTTCAGATCCACAAAACTAGGAGTCAGCTTTGAAATTATATTGTGCAGGAGTAATTTTGCTTTTCTTGTTTTGCTATTTGTTCAGTGTCTAAAACTGAAATCTGGAAAAAAATTTGTAAAGGAAAGCAAAACTAAAACATTATTATGATCACACATTTGTAGGTCATAAACAAGATGTCAGGTTTCATCAGACAAATGAAAACTTCAAGAGTTGAAAGATTTAAAGCAGTCAAAGGACTAAAATATGTCAACATTTTTAATCGAGACAATCTCCCTCTGTGAACTGGATGCTTCATCCTTCCTTCAGCCACTAATGTACAGTAATCCAAAGGTCATTTACATCTGTCTCTGCTCAATAAATGCTGAAGCTGCATTTTCTATTCACAGCACTGAAGTTTACATTCAGGATGATCATCTCAGACTGAGCACTGTGCAGTCTGCAACATCTTAAGAAAGACGTTATCTGTGCTTTTCCTTAGCTCTTCTTATTCTCTGTACATACTTCAGTTCACAGACCAGGACTGAACTCCTGCAAGGGGATTTGTTGAGGGAACTTCACAAGCAACATAGGAATAAGGGTTATTTAGGGGAACACACTTGTTCTCTGAGGATAGTATGATTTGTACACCTTCTTTGTTGATCTTTTCACCTCATTTACTATGACAGAGGATGCAATATGTTGATGTAAAATGAAACATGCAGCTTGGATTCACAGTCAGTTTGGTATGGAGAAATGACATAGTTCAGTACTGTGAAGAGATCCTGACTCAGGCTGGGAATGTTTTGTGACTGAATGACTACAGAGGCCCACACCAACTCATTGCTTTAAAATCATATTTCAGCTTCTAATTTTGAAGCTGGCTAAAATAAGGCCCCCAGACCAGTGGAGACAAAAATTAAGAGTATGGCCTTAAACCAAGAAGAATATTTTCAATGTTTTTGTAATAACCAGCTGAACAGAATATTGTCAGTACAAGCTAGCAGTTGGGTTTTAAGCTGATGCAGATGATTCCCTGACCAAGAAAATAGAGAATTCTTTGCCTCTAGTGTCTGAGGGACTCTGATCCCAAGGAAGTCATGAAATTTGACATTTCAAGAGACTGTTCCATTTATTCCTAAATTCCAAAATTCCTACTTTTACTTGTCCTAGATAAGTCACACTACCTTTTCAGCTGCTTTTGGAAAGAGCAAGAATGACTAGGAACTGTAGAAAAGGCCCAACCCATTACTTGTAAATCAATATAAACAATTTGGTAAAGAGCAAGGAGAGGTAGGTCCCATTAGGTCACTGAAACTTTGCTGGTGTTTTTTGAATTTAAGCAGTTTCAAGAAAATGGTTGGTTAAAAGAAAGTAGCATTATTGGTTCTGCTTGTGTGGCACTTCATGGCCATGAATGGAGAAATGGGATTAAAATTGTTCCCATATTTTGTCACCTTTAAAATAAATGGGAACATTTCAACAAATTGATTTGGGGTTGCCAATAATTCTCTCTAGTCCCTTCTATTTTTGCAGCAATATGTGCTTGAGGAAGGTCTTGTCAGCACAGGTTTTGTTCTGACTTTATCCTCCTTGATCCTTCCACACACTGTATTGATTTTCATGGCTTCTACAGCCTCTGCTCTGCACTGCTGTTTGTATGCATCTTCCTGTCTTATCATATGTTTTCAACACTATTTTAGTTTATCTCCTGCATTTTTACCTTGTATCCAGAAAGTGGGCACGCTGTTCTGGGGGATACGTTGACTTCAAAAAAATAACTGGCAACTTTCTCACTTTAGATTCTGCATTTGCTTATTTACTGTGTTATTTCAGGGTATTTTCAGAAGCTACTGTTTTTTTCATATTTTCTCTTGGTTCACAGATCATTTGGCACAACTGGATGCAAAAAGGAAATCCATTTGACTTTTGAAGTTTCCGAAGGAAATTCTACATGACTTTTTTACTTTATGTAATAAGAGTGCAAAACTTTTTTTTGGAAATACTTTTTATGTGTGCGCTTTTGAAATTTGTTGCTATCTTTATTGCTGTTTTTCATAAATTATCCTGATATTTCTCCTTTCTTAACCGTCTTTTACTGCCTTACTTGGCTGGAAGACACAATTACAGCAATGAAGATATATGGGATTTTTGGGCTTTAGGGTTTTGGGTTGGATTGGGATTTTTTTTGATCAGATTTTTTTTTTTTTTAATGAGACCCAAAAAATGAAATGTTTACTGTAATAACAATATTAAAATTTTAAATCCAGTGCCCAGACAGTTTTCTTAAAAGATGTGCTACTGTAGCTGGGATTTTGATTAACTCTTCTGTTTTTAATTCCTCTGCCTCCATATTTATGAAAAATAATGTACAGGGTTCTAGTGGCTCTTCCCACTTTGTCCACGAATACTCTGTTCATGGGAAAATTATTCTCAGCTTGATTTTCATCTCTGTTTCTGTTTATCCCTCAGAATCAAGCTTCATACACAACAGAGTGGCAGATAGAGTATGTGGCAGACAGCTAATGACTCATAATGACAGACTCATAAACAAGCTAATGCATGGTAAGGAGGGTTATTTTTTCTTCCAGAACACCCTACCAGAGGCATGTCCTTCCTTGTCCTTTTTGTTTTACTGAAGTTATGGGCAGAAAGTACAGGAAAGGTGCTTTCACAACTACTTAGTTTTTGAAACATGTCCTTCAGTTTGAAATGGACGTGATACCTGGTATATTTGATCCAGAAAACAAAACTGTGCTTTTGAAGTGTGAAGCCTCCCCTCCATCTGGAGATTTGGTTGGTGGTAGAATAAAGCAGCAGGAGAAATGGATCTCAGCCCGGCACAGGCAGAACAGTGACAAGCACAGGCTCCATTTGAGTCTTTTCCGGAAGGAAGAGCATAGCTGCCAGAATACCTCACAGCTGTTGCACAAATATACATTATAGAATGAACTGTGCATAACAAGTCCCAGTAATTCATGGACTTACAGATACACTGAACCAGCACAGTTCTGCATAGTTGATGGAAGAACTTTTGAATATGTTTGTTTTCCCTTATTGGCTGTATTGCTGTTAATCATGCAGCACTAATACTTTGTGGCTGAGCAGCAGGAAATGTGCCTGTTTGCTTTGTTCTGCCTGCTGCAATCTGAAGTCCTCAGGAAGAGGAAATATTGCACCTCCCTAGGGTGAGATTCCTTTGGTAAAGATGAACCAGCAATTGAAAGCAGCACCAGAGAAAAAATTATGGCCAGGCCAGGTATAATCATTATCAAATTATATATTTTTAATCTGTCTCCTAAGAAGAAATTATTGTCTTTAAAAACTTACTTTATTCTTTTGTATTTTTCTGCTAGCAAAACAAAAATTTAGATATTGAGAACACAATTTTGGTAGTTCACTCTAACAAAAAGCTGTGGGTATATCAACCTCAAAGCCTCGGTTCATTCAAGGTCCTCTCGAAGAAAGTTGTTGGGGTACAAGCAGGGAAGCTTTTAATCAGTAATAGAGGAGCTTGTTTTTTTCTGAGAAAGAAAAGTGTTAGACACTGATAATTGGATCATCAGGCTTTCTTGGCATGTTGTTTCCTTCAGGAGAGCTGATATCAGTAGCCGGCATTCAGATGAGCAGATGGAAATTTGAAGATGACTTCTGCAAATAAAACCCTCACTAAATTAATAATGTTGAAACTTACCATCAAGTAACATAAATTAATGAGATTTGAGGTGAAAACATCCTTGATCATACAAAAACATGACACAATAAGGAGACTTAAGTGGCACAAAGGATTAATATAACTGTGCCCAAATACTTTTTTATTCATTTGAAGAAGAGCTATTATACATTACACAGGCAGGTTTCCAATGCTTTATATGTGGAGAGCCAGATGCTTTATTACGTTCTTTTGCTGAGAGACAAAGCTTTACGGAATTAAACATTCAATGTCATGAAAATAACCTTTGAGCTGCTTTCCCCCACTCCCCCAGAATGGTGCAGTTCATCCTGCCTAAATGCTGTCAGTTCTGTCTTCCTTCCTTGAAAGGAACAGGAAAAGTTGAAAATTTGCTAAGTTAGTGAACAAACCCCCACAATTTGGAGGAATAAGGAAACTGAATCGGGGCTACAGACAAGGAGAGAGAAAGAATGTGGTTTCTGACTAAGCATGTGAGGAAGTCAGGTTCGATGAACGGGAAGACAGTAGAGGAAGTAGCTATATGGGGGATAGAGCATCGTAATAGAAATTGGAGAGAAAAAAATTATGCAAAATGCTGTTCAGCAGAGGTGGAATGTGTGGGCAGAAAAGGAAAATTTAAAAAGCAGAAAAAATGTGAGACAACTATCCCACAATCTACACCTAAAATTATGATTCAGGCATAGAGCGTGAGAAAAATAGCAGGTTGAGTAAACAACAGCCCCTGAAGAAGCAAGCAAAAGTACAAAAATATCTACAGGCCAAAAGACAGGAGGGAGCAAGCCACAACGTGGTGGAATTAGGCATGTGATGGTCATTTTTAAACACACAAAGCAAGAAGAAGGAGAGGAAGGACACAGCCATGGCAAAGAGGTTCTGAGTTGTGATGGGGGGAGGAGATAATATGATGTATGTGGATGATGCACAGGATGGGGAAAGTATAGAGTATCCCTGTTGCAACAGATACCACCAGAAGATGTCAGACTTGTAAATGGAAGTGGGTGTGCATGGCATGGAAAGAAACAGGATAGATCTGAGAAATGAAGAAAACAAAGCTGTAAACATCAAACACAGAAGAGGAAACACTCAAGTTAGGCATTAAGGAGGTAGGAAGTATAAGGGTATAATGCAGAAAAGCATTGTGGGGAGTGACAGGTGGTATAGGACAGAAAACCAAAGGAAGTATCTGAAAGCTCAGTGAAAATACATCTGCACCACTTCACCACACAAGCTTGCACTATGTCAACCTGACACAGATAGGAAAAAGATGTTAATTTGAAGAACACATGCAGGAAGTGCCCTGCTGCTCTCTCAGTTACTGGTATGGATCCATACAGCCCAGGAGACAAACCCACCACCGTTTTGACCAATATTTTTCCTCCCAGAGGACATTTCATGCTTGAATGGCCTGATTTGCCTTAAAAAAGCCAATACAGAAGTCAATAAATACAGTGAGACTTTTTCTGCCAGTAGATGGACCTATTTTTTCTTAGTGTCCCTTTTTGTTTGTAAAAGAATAGGAAACGTTAAGCCTCTGTCTACTTGTTCTTCTGTAAAGAGAAAAATAATGTGCTTGAACAGGACACATTAGAACACCAAACATTTGAACTCCCATCTGAGTTTTGAAGTAAGCACTTATAATCCTCAGTCTTCCACCTTTCCTACTTCTGTCACTTTCTGCTCCATCATATTAGCATTTTAACAATGTACATTGGCATTTAAAAAAAATGCAGCTTTCATGTTGCTCTTTAATTTTCACAGAACAGACAGGGTCAGGCATTAAATTCCAGCATTCATTTCAGAGTTTTCTTTCCTATAAAACAGTCTACATTATATGGAAACAATATAAATCAAGCCCCAAAGAAACCAGAAAGCTGTCCTTGAAGTTGGTAGTAGTATCGTCTCTCAGGGTTTACTTGATTAGTTCCAATGTCTGTATGTCTGGGTATACTTAATAAAAACCCCGAAAATCATAACCTCTATGTTTAGAGTTTCTTTAAGTCATAAAAATTTGCACCAAATAATGTGCTTAAATATAAATTATTAACCCTTCATCACCACCTTATTTTAAAAAGTCATTTTACACAGTGGCTCAGGTGAAGGACAATGTAAAATCAGACCCTAAACAGCACATATTCAGCATGTAAACAGATCAGAGCCACCCACATTACCCTACTGAAATCCTGAATAAAAAATCCTTTGCATTATTAAGCTAAACACACAATATTAAATAAATTCAGAAGAAAAATTTAGACATGTTCGGAAACAAATCCTGCATGCTTTTGCACTGAAGTTTTTTTGAACTTTTTTTGAGTTTTCAAAAAAAACTTTCAAAAAAAGGTTTTTTTGAACTTTTGCACTAGGAAACAGTCCCACAGCTTTCCATTTATAAGCATAAGCCCACTTTAGAAAATTGGTTCCTTATTGAGAATTTGAGGCTGCTGAGGCAGCAGGGGCTCCTGAGGGGCAGTTCTGTGGGGTATTAGTCAAGTCTTTTGGTACCTGCAATAGTAGCACTACGTGGAGTGAGGCAGGGAGGCTGCCTTGGCCATACTTTTGGTGTATGTGTCCATACATCTAGTAAACAGAGACAAGAGAAACTTGCTTTGTCCCAGAGAGTAATAGGAATTCAAAGACACACAGGACAACAGATTCTAAAGATCAGCAAGTTCACATGTTGTAGTCCTGTTTTTCTTGTAAACACACAACATATGCTGACATTCTCTACTTGTGTGTACGGGTGAATGACCCATCCAGAGACTATTTCAGATGTGGAAGCATCTTGGTTTCCTTAGTTCAGTCTACTCATCTATTAGCAAGTCTTAAAGCAAATAATTTGTGAGCTTGAGCACAGTCACTTCATAAGTACTATTAATGCCATTATCACTAAGTTATACAGCCAAAGTTGAAAAAAGCCACACACAAGAACAAACAGGAGCCTCTCAGTGGATATAGATTATATCCTCAGAAACAATTGAATTATTTGAACAGTGTCTCAGGAATTGAAGCTTGATATTCCTATACCATTTGGGGCCAAACTTTGTCTAGTTCAAGGATAAAAGAGCTCATCAGAAAACATGGAAGTTTTCCACTTATTTTAATTGGCTTTGGATTGGGTCCAAGGATTGTATTTTGTTGTCCTGTGCTATTCATGTGCAGCTGTTCACAAATGTTAAATTCAATTTTAAAAGCTATGCCTAAACAAGGATATTATGGAATCCAGCTCAAAGACAAGCCTCATCCAATTCCTTTGTCTCTTTTTCTCTCCATAACTGTCCCTGGTCATGGTGTCTCAGCTGTTATTGTTTTTTTCTTTCACATCTTATGGACTCTATTTTTGTAAAACAGCTCAGGCAAAACAGGTGCAGTCCATTTTAGAAAATGAGATTTCAGTATTTGTTTTCATTCTACACTAGAGCAAAAAATTGGAAATTTCAAATTTTTTTTCAAATTTTGATATTTTTTTGGGGATGGGAGTTCAAGGCTATCTTAGAATGGCTACTAACTTTGTAGCTGGGGAAGCACTTACTTTGCTGTCTCACTTTTTCTTTTTGTTGGTAAACCAATCATTAAATGGTCATTTTCAGTAGATTTTGTTTTTGATCAGAAGAACAAGTGTTCCCGATTGTTCTTGACTTCAGAAGCTTGCTGTCAAGATGAAAGAATCTATCAATAAACCCAAAGTTTTCCAAGTTTTCCATTTTGAAATGTTCCCATTTCAATCAACTGTAATTTCCAGTTTCATCTAGTATGGAAAACAAAAAAAGAGAGTTTTCCTAGAGGATGCAGTGTAAATGCAAATAAGACTTTGCTAAAAATAAAATCAAAAGAGTATTTCATTAGGTAGGTTTTATTTGCATTTTTGAAGTCCAAGATCTGACCAGTAAAACTCTAGATTTTAATAATGCTCCCTACTTCAAGATAATGTGACTTTGAAAGAATATTAAAAGTTATTTTATATTATTCATTTGCTCTTCTAATAAAATCTAGAGTTGCAAAGCAATATATTTCAGTTTCAAAATACTTGCCCGAATTTTTATTAATTTTCTACTCATGGAACCCCAATGAGACCATTCTTGTTGTCTCATTGCTTTGCTATTGGAAGCCTCCACCTCTCCTATTTAGTTTTGCTTTTCTGTAGTTTAGCCCTACACCTCTTGCCTACAGGTTTCCTTGTTCTTAATTATACCTCCATCACTTCTAACCTGTTTTCCCTAAAGGATAAAATTTTACGTTCTAAATATTTCCTCTTCATATATTAACTTTTTAGATAACTCTGATCTTTCAACAGCTTTCGTCTCTATCTCTGTTTGCTCCTTCTCTTCCTGCTTGTCTACTTTATCATTATCTTTTCACTGTGAAGAGTTGTTACTCTGGATGGTATTCCAGGGGTGCCTTAGCAGTGTTGAAAGCAGTCTTCAAACACATTTAATCTCACAGTCAGTACTATTCTTTAAATTATTCTTCTTAATATTATTTTATGTTAAACCCCCAAGGACCAAATCCTTGGCTGTTGCAAAGTGCATATTGAAATGATTGTAGCTTTATGAATTACACTAACCACAGTACCATCTCTCTGACACTGACATTTTCTTGAAAAGTCCAATATTCACAACTAATAAAAAGACCCTGAATCTGAGCATGTAAGCCTAGTCAAAGGATAATGATACCATCAATAATTTTTGTCTTCTCAGAGGCTGACCCTTAGCTAACAAAAAGTGTAGTGTAGATTATTTTGGGCTTTCACATGATTGTTCACTGAAAGTTTATAACTGTGAAGTATCTTGAGTAAAGGGAACACATTGAAGGGACATGTTGAGATGCTGATTAGTAACTCTGCTGTATGAAGTTAACTGAAGGAGCTGCAAATCTTCACAATTTTCAGAATCAAGATAGATAGAATTACAACTCAAAGGTATATTCTGCTCAGCAGGAAAATGACAAAAGAAGAAAGCAAAGATTTTTTGCAGCTTTTGTGTGAGAAACAGGCGACAACGTGACTGAATTTCCAGAAATTTAAAGCTGCTCCAGAATAAGTTATATTCCGTGCTGAATCTTTCACTCCCTATATATTGTGACCTTACAAAGGGTAGAAGCTAAAAGGAACACAATTCGAGAACATCCATTTTTCTCGTCACAGCTGCAGCACTACCAACAAAGCATACTGTGGGTGATAGAGGCAAGAAATTAATACCATTTGTACAGCATGGATGTTCACACTTCTGCACTCAGTCTCTTTGTGACTCCCTCTCCTATGCCTTATGATAAAACTCTCTTTAATATATCACCTATTAAGCTTCATAACTGTGCAGAAATTGTCAGCAAAAATGTCAACACTTTCTTTTGGTACTCTAAAATTTAAACAAAGGGAAAATAGAAAGGGAAATGCTTCAGTTTTTCTTTGAATTGTTGACATAGTGTAACAATATTCAAGCACTGCAACCAAATGCATGATTCTGAGAAAAATATTAATATTAGAAACTTATATATTCCAAAAGCTGTAATTACATGTAAGAATAAGAAAAACCTGAGTTCATTCACTGTTGAATTGTTATCAATATTGTTTTCCTCTCTAGAGATTTTTTTATTGAGAAACTTTTTAACTTTTTTGACTATCTTTTTAACTATCAAAGAATGAAAAGCTTCAAATTGGAAGTTTGGTTATCCATAAGGCTCGATTATCCATGGTGGGACCTAAAGTTACCTTTCAAACAAAATCCACAAAAAACATTCCCACAAAAAACTTCTGCTAGAAGCAGCTCTGAACTTAGAACTCACTATCCTTGTCCTCACAGGACATGGAATATGACTGCAAAATTTCAAGTTGTAGGAGCACAGCTGCTATAACTGCCACACCGCTGTTCCATGAAACTTCAGTCTCAGGATGCTGCAACACTTAGAGACTTTTGGAATGAACCTCTGGGTTTTCTTAGCCATAGTGGAGTGTGTGCCCTTCTATTTTCCATGGATTCTTTTGAGATGTGTCTGGGTCATTAGACATTCTGGGGAAAAAAAAGAATCAGAGAAAGAAAAGCTACTCCCCAGATGAAGCTGAAATGCAGGATCCATGGCATTATGGATCTGGAGCATGCAACATGAAGGTACACAAAGAACCAAGATGGTTCAAGGTAAAAAAGAACTAATGGGCTTGCAGAATCTTTGAACTCTTGCAATACCTTACACTTAAAGAAATCACAGTGTTTAGAAACATACATGCAGAATCACAAAATGTTCTGAGTTGGAAGGGACCCACAAGGATTGAGTCCGTGTCAGGTGAATGGCTCATATGGAGACAAACACACAACCTTGGCACTATTAGCACCATGCTCTAACCAACTGAGCTAATATATTATCTGAGAAATTATTGGATTTGAATAGGACACAAGTGAAATCAAACATTTATTTTAGAAACAAGTATCTGATCATCTTTTAAATCATTCAGGTATTCTTGGTCCCACTACTCTTTCCCCAAGGGATATGCAATATTTCAATACTTGATTTTGCAAAATAAATGAGAGAGAGGGAGATTCTAACCAAAAACAAGCTGAACTATACCTATTTAAAATTAATTTTTAGTTTTAGACTTGACTTTCACATTTATCAAATCAGTGAAAAGTAACTATGTTAAGAAGGTATGAATCATGCTCCACATTTGGCTATCCATCTCTTGAATTGGGGCCAGAGCCAAGATACTCTCTCTAGTTTGCAAGTCTAACTTTCAGACAAGCTAAAATTAAGTGACATGAATCAAATCCATAAGTTACTCTAGGCTTTAAAATCTGAAATTGAGCTCTGTCCCACAGGCATAGAAATGTTTCTTAAACATAAGATCATTTTTCTTCCTAACATTATAGGTAAGAATACTGTTATCTCTGGCACTATTTGAAGTTTGAAAGCTTAGCCTGAAGTTAACATCTATCTTACCATACATGTTGCATAGGACTTTGCAGTTTTGTTTAGTGTGGGATTTTTTTAAAGGCAGAACAAAGGAAGGCCAAACATAAAAAGATGGCGCTGCACTCCCCAGGATCTGAAGCTTTGCTAGCTTTATCAGCTCCTAGAGGGGAAGGTTCCTTATGAGGGGTCCATTCTTTCAAGTTCCTAACAAAGTATGATGGTAACTATCCCATAGCCTTTGTAGAATAGAGAAATTCATGTGTTGTTTTGCACTACAAAGCTGAGAAAGACCACACACTGTATACTATAAACTTTCCTGTGATTGCCTCAAATACTTTTTGTCCTATTTAACCACACTGTTCATTATGGTTTTTTCTATACCTATGGGAAAAAAATATTAAAAAACTTTTCTTGTGCAAGTTTCCTTCCTCAGAATATACTTGAGATAAACCAAACACATGCAAATCCTTTTCTTTTCTTGAATCCAAGGAATTCTAAATTTCCAGAGGAGAGAAACCTCCTTCACATATTTAACAAATAGAACAAGGACATGTATTCTAGATAATTAAACAGAACATTCTGTTTATTTTTGACATGTTGTTTTCTATGTAAAACTGAGAAATGGGAAAGCTCTGTTGTTTTTTGGGCAGTTTTAAAAATCTTTGGTCCTATCTATGTTACGTGTTTTTCTGTCCACTTCTCCATAAAAATATGGAAAAATATTATCTTATTATTAATGATTAAAATCATTGTCTTTCTGCAAGAAATTTCTTGCATCTACTATATGCTTAAAATCAACCAGATTTTTTGGGGGGGTGAATTTTCCATTTTATAGCCTAAATTAAATGAGTCTTTAAAAGCAAATGAATATTTTATTTTTAAAAACAACATCTTTAACGATGAAACTTGGGATGTGTTAACTGCTAAATTAATTTCAAGCAGAAAGAGATATGCTCTTTTGGCTATAGCTTGCAGTCTTTCTTGCTATACCACAATTAACAATTGTCAGATCTTTCCTGAAGGAAGTTAAATGTCTTTATTTGTATCTTAGATTCAAAGCCGTAAGTCCGATAATGCACAGTAATTTTTGCACAGTAAGAAAAAGTGCTAAAATATTACAGAGCTATACAATGCTTTTAATCACTGGGCCATCCTAAAAAGGAAATTATTATAATCAGTAATATTAATTCCTTCCTCTGAACATAATTTGAAAATTGTAAAATAAGTCAGATCCAGACTGTAGAGGCAATAGAGGCATCATGGGAAGGACATTGTGTCATTTTAACTCCCCTGAAGACTGTGGTTCTGTGCAGACATAGCTGAGTGTCCATCTGACTGCATTCCTGAGCTCAGACGAGACAGAAATTATTTGATTTGCAACAAATGAACAACTCTTCCTGTGATAGGTAAAATTTTAAGAAAAAAATGTGCTTTCAGCACCTTCAGTTCTAACCCAAAGAGATTGTTCATGAATCTTTCTCTACACTTTTCAGAAGGGAAAAGGTGGGGAAGTGACGTTCTTGGAATTCAGATATTATTTAACCTCAGATATTCAGCCTGGGTCTATATTTTTTACTTAGCCTTTGTACACTCATTTTTGAATTTCAGTTGCCTTGGAGGAAAAAAAGAGACTTCTAGAATATAACATCTGTCCAAAAGGTCTCTATAATGATTCTGCCTCTGCTTAGACTTCAGCCTTCTGATGAATAAGCTTATTTGCAACCTGACAGTTCAGTAAAATTTATTGAAAAAACCCAAGTCTGTATTGAAAGCTCTCGTGATTGATCACCCCAGTGTATTTTGAACCTAATTGGATGAATCCCTTTGGAAATAAATCTGTTTGCATTACCTTACTGGTTTGATCCCTGTCATCACCAGTACTGGTGATGAATCCCCCACAGCTAAGGTAAACCAGGAACAATTGTGTTTGCACTGTTAAAGTAATTAAATATTAGGGCATATTAAGGGAATGAAACAGGCTTTCTTGTTTTTTCATTATAACCTCTGAACTTCTAAAAAAACCTTTTTGCTTGAAAACCAATTTTTTTACTCATTGATTCATAGAATTTTCTTTACATCTTAGAAGCAATTCTACCACTGCAGGATTCTTTGTGAATGAGCAGTAGCAGATATATTTGTCTCAAACGAGTCATCTGCCTTCTTCTGCTGAGATCAGCAGCAGGCTGTTCCGCCTTGATTTGCTATGTACTAGGACTTATTCTTTCCCTTCATTTCTCAGTAAGAAAAGGTGTATGACAATCAGACCTACAAAGTCATGCCATCCTGTAGGCAGACAATCAGTTATAGTGAGGTTTTGTTCTTCTAATGCTCTGATAGATGTACATAAATGGTTTTCATTTAATATAGATATACTAGGGCAAAATACTGCTAGAATTCACTGAATCTTTCTCATTTTTAATTCTCAGAGGAAACTTGAATGCCTAAAAATCTCCATAATCTTTTAGTTCCAGGGGAAGCCAAACCTCTGTCTTACATTCACAGCATTCATTAGGAGACAACCATTAAATCTGCTGTACAGAGAACAGCTTTTCTCTGTCTCCTCCATAAGGATCCTGGTCATGATCTTTTATTTCCTCATTAAAATGATACCATCTCCTTTCCTAAGTATGACCTGTTTCAATCTTGCAAATTGTTTCTAGTATTGATCTATACCTGACTTGGAGATAATAATGCTTTGCAACCAAACCTGTGGGATTCTAAAAGCTGCCTGGAAAGTTTGATCTTCAGCTGAAGTTTAGTGGGTTCTGTCTGTGCTTCTGTTTCTCCCAAGTGCTTTTGTCAATTGCTGTTTTAAGATATATTCAGTGCTTTTAAGAAGTGCCTTTAGTTTATTGGTACTTTATTCCTAATTATATGACCAAGCTATATACCTTTGCTTTTAAAGCACATTTATTGGCATCCTGTCAGGCAGTACATTGATATTTATACTTAAATTGTTTGGTTTAATGTATGACTTGGCCTTGACTCCTGTTATCTAGAAGAAGTATTGATTCTTTCTGAACCCAGTTTGCTCTGCAGTCTTCAGATACAAGCTTGTTAACTGACCCATATCTTAGATCAACAACTTTGACAGAGTTTGCCTTAGGGAAAAAAGGAGGGTGTTACAAACCCCATGTGTTGAATATTGTGCCTTTGTGGCTTACAAAAGCCTTGGTAGCAGAACTACTTGTTTCTGAATTGCTACAAAAGTAGCTCAGTTCACTGACTTACACTGAGTTATATTTGATCAAAAAAACAACAAAGTAAATGTCTACATTACTTTGGATAATTGCAGTATGTTTCCTTGTATTGTTACTGCATTACTAGTGGAGGAGCATACCTGTAATCAAACAATACCATATCAAGTAGCTCAGTACTTCTCTTTTATTACAGCTTTTGCACTACAGTCACTCTGAGTTCCCCCAGTAGGACCTGACCCTGAGATTAGCTCATTTGGTTAGGGCATGCTGGCCCAGGGTCCAATCCCCATATGGGCCATTCACTTTAGAGATGGACCAGATGATCCTTCTGGGTGCCTTCCAACTCAGGCTATGCTGTGAATGGAAAATCTGTGTTTCCTTTGCTAAGATTATCTGATTGAGGACTTTTTCTATGCAAATACAGACAATAAAGGGCATAAGAAACAAACAAACATAGACACATAGACCTGGCAGACAAACATAAGACCAGGGCAAAATCAAAACCTCTTCAGTCACACTAAATTACTGATGGGCTATCAGGAAACTGCAGGCAAACTGAGGATTTCTGACCAGGAAGGTTGAGAACTTGAGGTCTGGGATACTGGAGGTTGGAGGGTGGTGTTCAGTGGTACTATGCAAACTAATGAAGGAATGAGACTCAGGAAGGGTTCTACACCTGGACAATGGCAATTCCAGATGTGGCTAGAGGCTGGATGCAGAATGAGAGCAGCCCTGCAGGAGAAGGACTTGGGGGTGACTGTTGATGTAAAGCTCAACACAAGCCAGCAATGAGCAATGAGGAGCATGAGAAATAAGGAACAAGGGCGGACTATTTAACTGACTAGCATAAGAACACCAAACCAGTATTTAAGCTATGTCTCTTCTACTGTTCTGTTTTAGGAAAAAAATAGATAGTTGCCACTAGAGGATAGGATGAAAAATTTACTCTGAGGCACCCATATTAAAAGTAATATTAATTTGGGTTAAATTAATTTTACTTGGGAATTAAAATTTGGCATTTTAAAGCTATATCTTTATGCATTTTTAAAGGTTAAATACTAAGGCTGGGGATTGGGACAAGTCAGTTGTGGAAAATACCCACAGAAATTTCTAGGTATAATTAATAGACACCAACAATATATGTTATAAATGCAGTCCTGACTATACATAATTGGGAAGGAATTCTTTGGGTAATTGGGAAAAGTCAGATTTTTCTCTGTATGAATTGCAAAACATGGAAAGAGGTTGTCATAAGAATGTCAGTCTTGTCCACTGAAAATTTTCCACTCTGTGGAAAATTTAGAAGTTCAGTCAGACTCAGAACTCTGGCTAGAAAAGTTGGGCTCCTGCAGAGGCAGGCTGCATTTCTGGACAGCCAGCAGATTGTTTGATGGAGTTTCCAAACTTCCAGGTTAAGTAAGGTTTATATTACCTGGATCCTGTCCTACTTTCCATCAGATAAATTTGTAAATGAATTTCATAAATCATCTTTGACAGGCTTGTTCTGCATTCAAATATATAGATTGCAGCACATACAGAATTTTGAACATATTTAAATAAAAATATACACTTGTTAAATGTCTTCAAGTGCCATGTGCCATATCAGTGTGATAACAGTCTGATACAGTATGGAAAGTTGGGAATGTATGGAAGAATTTGAAACAGATAAAGTGTCAGAACATGATAGCAAGACAGCAAATATATTGTGAAAGCTGGTTGGCAGGATTAAGCAGGAGAACTGGGTAAATGAACAGGAGTGGATAAAATAGTATGCTTCTAGATGTGAGAAAAATACTTACTGGTGGCAGCCTGGTATGTGATAATACAACAGCAGTTATTTCTGAAATACCTCTGGGATTATAGACAAAGAGGACGTTATCTTAGAAATATCATAGCATTATGTTAGGATGATGTAAAATATTTAAGAGAAGAAAACTAAGTAATTACTAATTAGCAATTAGGATCATATAGCCAAGTTTAGAATAAAACTCCAGTTTTCCTTTTTAGCAAGAAGATATCAAGAAAATGACTGTTGCATCACTTTACATGGTCCTGTGATACCCCAACCTCTAGCCTTTATGTCAGTTCTCAAAAACAGTTCTTCTTGCAAGTAAACATTCCAAAAGAGTTTTCATACACCTTTATTCAAAGCTTATCTTTGTATTAGGGGATGATTTTATTTGGAAAATAGAATCACTGGGTTTAAAGAACAAGAGCACAATGGCAGTATAATCTACAAAATATAAGCACAAATTCACTATGTGAGCTAAGAATGATAGAACCTTCCCCCCATTTACATTCTGCACAACATGATTCTGAAACACGTGGCAAAACTGCAGTCATGTACTGAGAAAACTGAGTCTATGATTGAATAAAATTACACTTATTTTCACAAGAAGGTTTTCATCAGTGGAAGCTATGCTTAATGGAAATTTTTCTTGTATGGATTGGAGTTTGGCCATTAGGTTGTGCAAGGACCTCGTTTTTTTATTAGCTATGTGTGTAGATGGAGAAACCATATAGAATGAACTAACTCAAAACCAGCTATGTCTGTCATTGGGCCTACCAACTCTGCTGTTGATGTTGGGTCTGTCATAACAAAGCTTTTTCTTCCTTTCTTTAGATATCGATGCTGGCAGAATGGAAACTGGAAGACTAGCATCATGATTCTGAAAAGAATATATAAAAAAAAATCTGTTTCTACATGTCCAGAAAAGTCAAGGGATCTTCCTCCATTGCATTGCACAAGCAAGTTTGTGAACTGGTAAGTAGTTATTGGCATAGAAAGGATACTCCCCAAGAGTCTTTGTAAGTGTCTTTCTAATCCTCCACAAGGATTAGAAAGCAGTGAAAGCAATGTCATATTATTTATGACATTGAGATCACAAATATTATGCAGCTGAGATACATGCTTAGTATTTTTGTCTGTTTCTGCTTTAGGTAGTTCCTTTCTGCTAGCTGAAGGAAGAGTATGTTCACTGACATTTAAAAAAAATATGTCAGATTTTAGAGTTTTTATTATTCATACTTATTGTTAAAATATATTTTAGGCATGTTTGAGCCTAAAATATCCCTTATTGAGTAAATAATAGTGAATTGCACATAAAAAAGATGCCTGTAAAAATGAGGAGGAAAGGCTCTTCTGAATAAATAATTGTTATTTTAAAAAATACCAAAACAAACATGAAGCATTGCTTGATGCCCAGAGGAAAGTTTGTAATGCTACAGATGTTAGAAATACCAGATGATGCACCTGAAGTTTCTGTAAGCAAACAACTAAACTGACTTTTTCTAAAAAAACTTCATGAGATTTTGGAGAAGTTGAGAACTGAATTTCTAGCTTGCTTCATAATAAAAAGCAAGTTTACAGTTTTTAAATCTCTCTCTTATTTTGTAGCACAAACCTGTGTCTCGACCTTTGTTGTTTCAACAAAACAAATTTAAAATTATCTTGCTTGAAAAAGAAATTAAGGGTACTGATTAGATTTTGAATACATGTTTTAATAAAATACAAAAGGAGCAGAGGTCAGATATTAGTGCTAAGGGGAAATTCTGTTATGATAAAAGTAATAACCCTATTCCTATTGATTTTAGTGATGCAGAATCAAGTACAGTTAACTAACATGACATTATTTTATTTTTATTTTCCCCTATTTTTAGACTTAAAACAATCTTTTAGATCTGTATCTGGAAATAAAAGAATAAACTATGTCAAGGATATACTGACATATTGTATACAGAAGGAAGTATTAATCTACAGAAGGAAGCTTATCAACACTCTACAAAAGCAGCGCAGGTCAAGCCACTCCCTCCCTGGGTAGATCCCTAGAACTTTTATGCAGGAAAATTATTTTGACTCACTGTTTATATTGCAGATAAAGTGGGAAAATATTAAGTAAGAAGATGAGGAATTTTCTTTATTTGCAAAACATAGTGTAATGTGAGCTTGAGAGTAAAAAAAATGGGATCTTGTAATGCCTGAAGAGCCAAACTGTGCTGAAGATTTGTTGCTAAAGATGCAGGATAAGTAAAACAACCCTTGATGGAATGGGAGAACAATGGTATCAGCAAAAATGGATCATTTCCTAAGATGATTTGAGCTTGGTAACTGCAGGTGAATTTCTGGTCCCAGTTCAAAAAATTACTGATTCAGTCAAGCCCAAATTTCAGCCAGTGGTATTGCACTCAAGTATTTGTAAATTTTCTGTCTCTCAGGTAGAGACAAGATCTTTAGCCTCTAGACTAATTATTTTGGGATATGGTACTGCTCTGTATTTAGACTATAAAAAGGGGGAAAGATATAACTGTCTTTGGGCAATTACTGGTCCAGCTGCAGACATTCTGCCACTGCAGGCTCAAGGCTAGCTGTGACAAGGGTTTTCAATCCCCTTCAAGTTCCTTCTCAGCCTGGCAAGTTTTCATGTACAGAGATTTTGCAGATGTGTTGTGGCATACAATAAGGCACATTAGAGCTTTGTGTACACAAACTAAAAAGAAAACTGCTATATACTACAATTCTTTGAACACTTTTTCTCTGAAATTTAGAAGCAAATTTTTGCCACTGTGCTACCAACTACCCAGACGACTAGATAGATTTGCTATGAGCTGTTCAAATATTTAAATTCAGTTGACAAGACAGATTATCAATAAGAGGAAATGTCATAAATACAGGGAAATAGAATGTATTTTTATTACTTAACCTTACACATTGATTTATTGTGTTGAAGAAATCAGCCTCAGCAGTCTTTTGTCTTGGTAATAATATGGAACTCCACTAGAACCAGCATGTTACAGACAAAACAGAAACTTTTTCCTATGTAGCTAAGTTGAAATTTCTTTACCATGGGATGTTGCAGAGGCCAAATGATTTCATGACATCAAAAAAAGCACAGCAAATTTGTGTCAGAAACACAAATGATGGCTATTAACTACCACTAATCCCTCTGTAGCCCAAAAAGCTGCAGAACATTAAATCAACGGAAGTGAAGTGAGTATCTTGGGGACTGTAGTATCACACTGGTCGTATTTGCTTTTCTAAATGTTTTATTACTAGCACATGTTGGAATAGGTTGACCTTTGATTTGACATGTTATGGTCTCATTATGGTCCCTATTACTTTTATCAACTGGAGATCAAGGTCTCTCCATAATAACAGAGAAACAATAAGGATTTGGTCAGTAAGGAGAGCTCAGGCTGTACTGTAATGACAAATTGAAATCACATCAGAAGAAATTAAAGTAGGTTGTTCTATTTGTAAACAGTCCTTAAGCATAAAACTCTCATACTCTGCAAAACTGAAATCTAATTCAGACAAAAAAAGTTTTTATTTGTACTCTTCCTGAATTCCTGTAGTTTTTAAAACTTTAATAGACTGGCATATTAAAAAATATGTCCACAAGTCAGTATGCTTCCAAAATAATTTTCTTGGATAGATTATTAGCCAACAGGATAGGAAGAATTTAATATATCATGATACAATGAACTAAACATTATAAAGGCAAATAACAAATCCTGTCTCCGTCCTGTACAGCCACTGAGCTGGTTGTCTGTCTGTCGGAGTCATGCAGGAGCAGGCTCCTGGTAGCAGCTGTGGCTCGTGGGGGGCCCACATTGGAGCAGTCTGTTCCTGAATGGATGACCCACAGGAAGGACCCCTGCTGGAGCAGGGGTCCAGCATGAGCTGGAACAGGGCAACCACACTTTGGGAAATTTAGCCTTTATTTCCCAGGTTGAAATTACTTGGATCACATTTCTTTACTTCTAGATAAAATCTATACAGCTGTTGGAGCCGTTCTAGTGTGATTTTCACTCCACTTTTCACAGGATCATATTAAGTTTTTGCAAGAAATCCCTACTTAAATACTTGGAGTGGTGAGAAGATGTAAGAGTGAAATATCACTCTGAAAAGAAGTCTGAAAATGCCAAACTTTCCATTATTCCCATTGTGTAAGGTGCCCATGTGACTTTTTAATTTAATTCTTGCTATCCTGTGAAGACAGCTAAGAAGCATGTGAGCGTGTAGGTGTGCACTATATCACAGCAAGGCTGATTCATCTAAAACAGTCAAAGGAGAGTTATGAGCTTTTGGTCTGCATCTTTGCCAGAAGATCTAATTAAAATGAAGAATTACATGGACGCTGAGGCAGGAGCTGGACTTGTCAAGCACACAATTCTGCATGCTCAGCACTTAAATGTGGGTGCAAGGAACATTTCTATATTTTCTATTTTCTATTTTCTATTACTGTTTGTATACAGATGTAAGATTTTTACCTTCCTAGTAAAATAATAAAATACGTTTTTTATGTAACTTGGGTGCTATTAATAATGTTATAACAAACAACAGAACAAAAATGAAATACTGAAATTAAACATTTCTTTTTGTATTGCTGATATTTTCCACATGCAAGTATTGGTTTATAACAGCAGACCAGGCAATATTTTCATTTTAATTATTCAGACATAGATTTAAAATAAATTTAGACATTATTAAGAATCTCTAAGATGGACTTTTAGTCATTGTATTAGCAAATGTACAGTGGGTGCCAAGAAAGTAGTGATTACAAAGCATGAAAAAAATTACAGTGGTATGAAACAACATATAGGTGTTTTAAGAACAGTGAGATATTATAGCATGTCCCATTGTACTCTTCATATTATTTTTTTATAGTATGTACGTTAATTAAATAATTGACTGGAAAGAGAAAAGACATGTATTCGACACTATCTTAAAATGTTCTTTACTGACAGGATGCAGGATGACCTATCCTTTAATATTACTCCATTCAGCAGCTATAAAATGGTTGAGTGCAAAGTAACAGTGCTAGAAAAATTTATAAATGTAAGGATGAGTTGAAAATTAGGCCAAGGAAACGACTTGTCTGAGAGGTTAGAAAAGAAGGATAGATTTCCCAATACAAGATTTTTAAAAATTGATATTTTATTGGATGGTGCCACTTGACCTAGTCAAAACGGTGCTTGTTTTGGAGATAAGCAATACTGAGTCATAGAGCAGGCCCTCTGTGTATGGGAAAGATTTGAACACCCTTGTCAAAACTGCTAAATAAAATAAAGTTTTTTCCTTCTCCCAGAGCTATGAAAATATGTGTTTTGATAAAACTCGTCTCTCAGGATCTTTCAAAATTTTGTTTGTAATCTTAAGAAATGAATTTAAGCCTGGTCAGGAATAGGGCCATTATATATCTGAAATGTGATATATTCTTCTGAGGATGCTTTGGCTCTCTCAGTCATTCTGTGTGAAGGTAGGGGTGTGGCACCTGGAAGTGCCTACTCCAAGTTGCTTTAACTAGCAACTGCAGCATCTCAGGACAGCACATCAAAGAACTCAGCAGATTCAGCAAAAAAGGACTATGAATATTTTCTCTGACTATTAGCATTAAGTGATGCTGCATCGTCAATGAATTTATTATTTGTTACACTGTGCTCAAGACTTGCCAATCTACAGGAGGAACAAGTATTAAAATATTTGAACAAAAAGAAATAAAACTCCAGAAACATTTCCCTTACTTAGAGAATGACCCAAAATTATAAAGCATTGCAATTTTATTCCAGAAATATTACTGTAAAAGATTCAGTACTAAGATTTTTTTTCTACAATGCTATAAACGTGCAAAACTCCTCTTCTTGAAGTAAGTGATGCTTTTTACAGTATTACAAGGACACACAGAAATTCCTTTCATTGGCGAATCAATCCTCCAGTCTTTTTCCATACAGCGCAAATATTTGATGTTCATAGAATTTTTGTTTAAGCAACATAGGATTGCACTGAATTTCATTGACTGTTTTATGCAAAAAGAAGTTAAAGACATGTTAAATAGTGATACAAACACAAATCTCCTAAGACATGTCTCTCTAACTGACCAAAGAAATTGATCAATGTAAACTTAAGTGAAGATCAAATATTGTATGGATTTACTAGTAATATTAAATTAACAATGCACAAAACAAGCTCAACATTAGTTTGCTGATGACCATAATTCATTTTCATGTATATTGAGTAATATCTTCTGTGTTATTTATTGCACATAATGTAAATATTACCTTATTACAGGAAGAATTTTTAAGAGGTGTTTTTTCTGATCTACCATTACCAGATCAATTTGTACAGAGTACAGCACCCAGTTTGTCAATCTTTTTGTTTCTACTGATAAATGATTTAGTTCAAGCAATCATTGACAACATTCATGCTTGAAATCAGGGCATAAACTACAACTAAAAATCTTAGAGAACCATAATACATCACCATATTTTTTGTATAAATCTCGACTAATGTAAAGATGGCAGGTCATTCATACAGTTTAAAATAAAACGGAGTTCATTCAAGGGCTTATAAAATGTGTAATCATTATTTATAGTATCAAAGTCATTACAGCAGTATTTCATCAACCCATTTTTAGATTACAGCTTCACTGTCTAAAATGTAAATCAAAATATGAGTAAATTCTTACACAATGAGCTAATATTATAATGTTTTTACTCTTTATTATCCAATTTGTTATTCATTATTTCTCTGGTTAGAAAGAAAGTGTTAAATGAATTATTCAACTATGTACTTGTTTGGAAGCTGTTATACCTCAGGAGTGACTAAAATCGGTGCAGGTGATATCTGTAAGAACTGATGAGAAAATGTTAAGCACTACTAAGCAGAAGGCATTGACAAGGAAGTGAGAGGAAAAATCAATGGATCTGTCTCTGCTCTGATTTACACCCTTTGCAAACACACAATTGTGGATTTCAGTGGTTATAAATCATTATGTCTCTTCTAGAACCAATGGAAAAATCCATGTTTAGGCCATCTGAAGCTCTTTCCAATATCTGGAAGTAGACGCTGCCAAGAACTAGGGGAAAAAGATGAATTTGGCCCTGTTTGATCTACTGAGGGACTTGGATGTTAATGAAAGTACTGCCTAAAATTAAGTCTGTGTTTATTTTTACTCCTTTTCACTGACAACCATCAGTGGATGCACATGTAAGACTTATCCCTTTTTCTCTCACTCATTTAATGTTATTTTATTTCTAATCTCTAGAACAATCAGTTAAAGTAGAAATATGTATTAATTGCTTTATTCCCTTTGCTCACTGACTGTGCCATTTCTGCTCTGTCAGCACTCTCTCTTATTCCGTATGTGCCAGCCAGTGCATGCCATCCCCTTTTTAAAAAAAACTGGAAGGACTACAAATAAAAGGAAAACAAAATGTTATTACTATGGGATGGTAATTCAAAAGTGTTCTCATCAAGATCAGGCATGGTCTCTTAGAGTCATTGTTTTATATACTTTCCCTTTGCAACAGAAGTTGATCAAAAAGCCAGTAAGTAGCATTTTTTGGTGACAATAGCATTTTATGTTCTGATGCCCTCTTCTAAAGACAAGTATTTATCTAGGGCAGATTAAAGACCAGATAAACAAGCAGAGTTTATGGGCTAGTACTTGTTTTGGAGTATCCAGAAAAAAAAGTTCAGAACTGCACTAAGAAGGGAACAGCAAGAGAAAATACAAGTGTAACAAATAGCAAAGGAGTAGATGTAAAAGAGTAAATGCAGCTGGCCAAGCCTTACTAAACTAAGATGACAACAACTTGAAAAATGGCAGAAATGAAAAACTATGTATAAAAAGAGGCATTACCTTACAGAACTGCTGACCAAGGTGGAATTTTCCAGGGCAACTGCATCATGAATAACAAGAAGGTGTAAAAAGTCAGCAAAAGTGAGATCCCTGGGGAAAGAGTAAATAGGAATAGCTGATGGCAAAGATGAAGAAACTGGACTGTGAAAAGAGCTGTAGAAAGGGTAGTAAATCATGTTGTTGGAGAATGATCAGGAATATGTCACCTAACCTATGATGTGCTTCATCACCACAATTTTGAGCAGGACACTGGACCCACTGTTTCCACTCTAATCAGGCGTGACTTACCTCTAAGGCCATGAGGGACATGAGTCAACTCTCCCGATCATCAGCGAGGGAACATGAGGATACTATTCCTAATATCAACCAGTGGATGCAGGGAGAGTACAGCTTATCAAGGCCTTTTCCTCTCTTTAACATCTGAGCTGAGTGTCACATTACAGTGCTCTTTACAGCTTAATATATATTTATATAATATATATTTTATAAATACAAATATATAAATGATTAAACAATAGCTTAAACTGTAGAGCTGAGAAAGCCTACCCTTTCTACCATTTTTGGGCTGCTTTTAGTCTGGGGATGGTGTTCATCCCTAATGCAAGAAGAGTTCTAACCTTTTAATAAACGTAACATCTTGCTTACAGGGTTTTTCTGTTAAAGGTGTCTGTATTTTGTGATGAACATGGCAGGGATCAGTGACCTGGGTTCCACTTAAAGCCCTTCCCAGCAATTTCTAAACCATGATAGAGACATTCTTAATATGTTGTACTGTTGTGCAAGACAACATATAATAATCTCTAATGGAGATTATTTACATGTGGTTTTAACTAAGATATCCTTTATTCTCAGAAATAGGGGATGACTGAACCCACTCTTTTTGCTCTCGCTGATAGAACCATATGCTTCAAGCAGAGTAGTTGAAGAAGATAAAAGCTGGAGGAAAAGTAAACTAAACTGCATTTTAAAATGGTGTAATGATATAGGATAATGAATTTAGGTAGTTAAATAAAACAATTTAACTTGGAGCGTGTAAGGCTAATAGTTGAATATAATTTTTTTTAACCTGTCTCTTTAAAATATACCTGTTCACACTTTGACATATTGTAGCATCTAAAAGAGCTGGGTATATTTTAGATTAACAGTATGTATCTTTAATTATATTCTCTGTAGTTAATAATTTTGAGAATTGCTGTTTCAAAGAGCTTTAGCCTTTCAAAAAGATTTTCCTGAACTTCTCTGACTCATAGCCAATACCAATGTCACACCAGTCCCCAGGGGATTCTCAGATGCATACACCCTAAACTTCTTCCCACAGAGATTAAAAAAAATTACTGCTTAGTACTTACACTCAAGCTTTGTTCTCCATATGAAATCTTCAGCTCTGTACTGCTCTTTGTGACTGTGCATCACTTCGTAGCCAGCAGGACTAGGTTTTCAGATTAAATAGTCTTAGTATAGTATCTTTAAAAATGTATAATAGCATCATAAAATATATTAAAAATATGATATATATATAATATGATATATATAAAATTAGAGTATCATTAAAATAATTAAAATAATTAAAGTTATTAAAAGAAATAGTATTCAATGCAGCAATTGCTATCCAAGTTGTGCTACAAATAAACTTCTCTGTATAACTGCCTGTTGTGCATACCATGATAATCATGTTTTATTGCTGCAGTCCTCCAGTCTCAAGTGACAACAAGTGTATAAGATGCAAAAAAGATTATTCCTTGTTGCACACCAGACAACAGAGACATTAATTTACATTTTCCTAACAGTTCTAGGCACAAGAAGCTGAGAAGTTGCATACAAGACATTGATTTAAATCTGCTGTTCTCAACATTTTTTGATATATCCACATACATTCCAAGACTTTAAGAATTAACTGTTTTCTCACTAGGTACATGCATTGAGGAATGGGAAAATCATACAAGTACCAGGTGTTGTACTGAGTTTGCTAATTGCAGTTGAACTTTGGGATCTCAGCCTTCAAGAATGACCTTGGTAAACCAGAAAAGATATAAGGGATCACATTTTTTTTATGTTCTGGGGTGGAAGGAATTTCTAAGGCACTCCAGCTCTAACACAGTCTGAAAGCAGGCTGAGCTCTGAAGCTAGATCAGGCAGCTCAGGATATGTCTAAATGAGTTTTTAAATCTTCAGTGATGTAGATTCTGTTATCTTTATGAATATATTTTTTTCAAGGCTCCTAGTGTTTACAGTTTTTAAGACTTTTTTTAACTTAATACATTGCTAAAAATTCTGTTGCATCTTTTTAATATGCAACTCCAGGTGGGATCTCATCAGACTGGAGTAGGCAGGCAGAATCCCCTCCCCTGACCAGCTGGCCCCACTGCTCTTGATGCAGGCCAGGATACAATTGGCTTTCTGGGCTGGGAGGGCACTTCTCCTGCTCATGTCCAGCCTCTCATGCACCCCAAGTCCTTGGCAGGGCCACTCTGGATCTGTTCCTCCCCCAGCCTGTGGTGATTCTGGGGTTTGCGCTGACCCAGCAGCAGCACCTTGCATTTATTCCTGTTAAAACTCATGACATCCCCACCAGCCTGCTTCTTGAGCTTGTCCAGGTCCCTCTGGATGGCATCCCATCCTTTGGGTGTGCCAACTGCACCTCTCAGCTTGGTGTCATCTGCAAATTTGCTGAGGGATCCTTTTGCCTACGTCAATGATGAAGATATGGAATAACACTTGTCCCAGTAAAGACCCCTGAGGGACACCATGTGTCTCTGATGTCCATTGGGACCCCTAGCTATTGACCACTACGCTCTGCAAGCAACCACGCAGAGATGTCCCTGCCACAACAAGGTAGTTGAAACTGGATGATCTTTGAGGTTCCCTTTCACATTCTAAGAATCTATGAAATAGAAAATATGGAATTAGAATAAAAGTTTGAAAGAAAATGAAAGCTGCCATAAAACTGTCTTTATATTTCCACAACCCCTCATTGTCTGCCATTTATTTACAGTCTTCTGACATAAACTCATTAAAGCTTTAGATTGACAAAAAAGAAAAAGACAATTTTCTCTGCATGGAGAGTCAGTGTAATCATTGCAGAAAAGATTACTAATGCAGTTTCATACTCATAGATAAGAATTCAGATTGAGACAATAGTTGTTTTCTTGTATAACTTTGTACTGTTAGCATGAAAATTCTTAAAATAAATTAACTATTACTTTTGGGTTTAATTTTTTTTAATGTTTCAGTTGCTAAGTGAAGTTTTTTATGAGAAATAAAGAAAACAAAGAAAAAGAAAGCTCAGAAAGTAAGGACATTTAGTCAAACATTAATGACTTTAGTTTAACTCATGCAGATATAGACTGCATCATTCAGAGATCTATCACTACAACTAAAGAAACAACAATGCTCTAAGAACCATTCATAATTTTCTAAGGAAATATCATTTCTTTCCTAGTAAGAAATTGGAAGGAGTGGGTGGGAGTCACATTCCCTAGTTTCATGGCTCTTGACACCAGCTTTATAACCCCATTGTTTTTAGTTTTATTCCTGAAATCTTGTTGCTGTAATTTACCATTACTTTGGAAAATCTTAAAGTATGTTGATAATGAAGGATTTTTATTTGTATTATATTTGTTTTATATTATGCAATCCATGAACAATAACATTGAGGTTAGATTTTTTTAGAGGAAAGAAATAACACAGAAATTAATACAATCAGAGGAGGAAAAACTCAGTCTTATCTGTCAGAATTTGCTAAATAATCTTGGAAAGTATCTCACTGAAGTGTTTTAGACCAACATGAGTTAGGTGGTGACTTGATCTGGCTAACATTTTATTGGGTTTTAATATTTGGGTTTTTGGAAAAATCTATTCTTTTTGGTTTTCATGGATTGTCAGGAGCTATGAAATTATGTTTTCCACTAATTTGCAGCACATAAAAAGTACTACACTGTAAAATTTCAGTTACTGTGTCCCATGACTTGGTAAAGTTAAAAAGCAAGGGCAGAACTCTGATAGACCTTTATATCTCTGTCTTTATATTGTGGCAGCTGAAAGCTAATAATGAGTGTTAAATCGCCATTACCGTGTGTAGAGTTGACAACTGACATGTCATCATCAAATTCCTGGATCTGTTTCTTCTGTTACAAATGCTTTCTGTTAATGAATCCCAGGACTAAGAACAGATAACTACCAGACTGTTCAAATTATTCTTAGCACAAAATTCATAAAACACAGACACTGGTGCTTTCTGTGTTTGAAAGGTCAGCTCTCAGTATTATGACTAAAAGCCTGCCATTCAGGTATTCTTTTCCAAATACCTTTTTACAAGGTACCTTTTTGCATACATCATGTAGATGTCACATGCATATTGGTGAATGAACATGCATAAATATATAGTGCACTTCTCTGTCCTAAGCACAGCTGAAAAGGCTGCATGGCCCCAGTTAGGTTATCTGGACATACACAAGACCTTTGCAAGGCTTCTGACATTGAAATGCCTGCCTATTGTCATCAGCTAAAGAGCACATGAGGAGCAATGTGCATGTCTTAGGATGGAATAAACTCAAAACCTCTCAATTATTAGGCAGAAGGTGATTTAAATAACCCCTCTCTTGTAGTCTAGTCTGATAAATGGTTTTCTTTAGACCTTGAGTCTGATGTGCTGAATTTGCATCAAGTTTTCTTGGGGACTCTGAAAAGCTAAAAATAGACTTGGAAATATGATCAGGTTAACCAGTACTAATTTTTCAGGAATACCATAATGGTGTGCAATATTGACATCTGTGTAGCATAATAAGAGATGTTTGGAACCTATGGGTATGAATCAAATTAGAAAAAGACAGCACCAGATGAAATATAGAGCAGTCATCATCAGGTGAAGATGAAAAACTTCATGGAAATTTTCATGGAAAAATATCCAGTGAAAATGGCTGGAGTATGGACAGCTAGAGTCAGTTAAGGTTGTCCTGACTATGTCAGCAGAAAAAATGCATAGACTAGAAAAATCAAACAAATAACTTTTTTGATTGATTTTTAAAGAATTCTGAGCTACTACATTTTGGGGAAACTTTGTAAAAAATCAAATACCAAATAATCAAATACCAAAAATCACTGAGAAGGAAGCCTTAGGTGTGTTTGAATAACAGATCGGTTGTCTCAGGTACCTCCTAAGCTTATTCAGAGTTGCCAGTGTAAATAGAGTACAACAGCACATCAAGAAGCATAGAAGAAAATTTACCTGGCACAGAAACAAATTTTTATTACAGCAGAGTTATTTGTTATGAAAAAACAGCCCTGTCTACTGACAGTATGAAGTTACACTTTCTCCTGAATCCTAGAAGAAAATACCTGTTTGGTATTACATTATCACCGTTCTTTATGATATTACTCTTTGTTTATTATTTATCATGGCACCTATGGACCCTTCTCATAATCAGGTCTTGGAGAGAGCACTATACAAGCACAAAACATCAAAATCTAATGTTCCATAGACCTAGAGCTTTTCTAACTCATCTAAGTGGAAAGAGAGAAGCTCTTACCCTCTTTCCACAGTAAAACAGGACATGAAATGGTGGCCCCACATTTTTGCCTGTTCCATAATTTTCCATCCAAAACTGCCAAGCAGTTTTTGCTTTCTAGTCAAACTCCATTCCACTTGCTGCAGTTCTGACTCATGTCTTCCACTCCAGTCATGTAATAATCCTACTGATACAAAACATTAATGAGCTATAGGAAGCATGGATTACTTTTTCATTGAGCCTTTCATTTTTCCATATTTATTACAAACATCTTTACCATCTTCACACAACATGTCTATTTTCTTTGCAAAAAAAACATATGTCCAGTAGGTAAAAATCAGTCTTCCTGTACTTTTCAGGTAGCACTGGTAGCTATTATTTTCATCCAGAAGCACAATTCCCTGGATGGCAGTTAACCAACAAAGCACTTGGCCACACCGACTGCCTGCCACATCTGGGACCTGCAGCTTCTAGGGGCATATTTTAAAGTCAGAAATAACTGGTTTTTTAGCATTTTCCATCTTTGACAAAGTATTCACAAAGTGCCTGGCTAACTAATCTGATTTGTTGTAACAGATGACTGATTGTTGATACATAGAAGCTTGGGCACGTGCATTTGTGTCCCCCAAAGTCAGGATAGGCTTGTGCAAGCTTGAATCTGGCAGCTTTGTTTTGCCCTATATCTCTTCCTCCCTTTCTAGAATATCTCCTCCTTTCCTCCTTGACTTTCATACGTCTCCTTTCTACTCATAATATTCACACAATGAAATCCACTAAGGATATTTTACTGAATTAAAGTTCATTTCTCATTAATGTGAGTAAAGCTTAAATGAATCATTTATCCTGCAGTATTTACTGACTTACAGATAATAATCTTGCATTACAACTAATAGGTAAAGGTCAGCTTGCATGATTCACTGTTAATTTGTTTTCATTTAAACTAATTTACTTAGAATTTGTACAGCATTGGTTCCCTAAGGGAATGCAGAAAAAACTGTGACCTGATGACAAGTAGAACCATTAAATTATAACAGAATTATTAATAAAAGCGTCTTTTTATAATTTGTTAAAAATCTTGGGAGATATTAGCAACTTATTTATGTAAGATATGGAAAGTACATCTGTAATATAATTGCATATAAATTAAAAATTTGCCTAGGGAGACTGTACAGTGGTCATAGTTTTAAAATGATTGGCAGATAGATTAACATTGAATGCCTCAGGAGAAAGATAATTAATTCTGGGTTTTGCTTTTTTTCTGATTTCCAAGGAGAATGTTAGTGTGTTCTTTTGTTTGTGATGCTTGACATTGTCATAACTAGTTGACTTTAAAAAATGAAGTCACTTACAATGCTGGTCTTGTTAATAGCTAATTGGGTTATTTTGACTTCCATTTAGCTTAGGAGACAGAGCTTGAAAAAAGAATGAATAACAGTTTCAGGAAACATAAGGAAACTTTTTTCAAGTACATGAAGATAAAATGTTTTAAGTGTCATTGAATCTTTTATTAGGATATAGCTTCTTCACTTGTAGACAGGAAAACCGAAGATATTCTTTATTATGCTTTTAAAATTAGGAGCTCTAGTGCTTTGGTTTATTTATTGTGACATGAGAAGTAATGTATTAATTAAAAAATCATGCCAGCAGTAGATCTGACCTAGGTGATCTGACTTAGATTAGGCTGTAACTACCTGAAGTCCACAACTAATTTATAGACTTTTGCATGACTGTAGCATGGGAACTCCAGATGGCTAAATACAGCCAGAAGTGGCAGCCCAAAACACTCTTTTATCTCCCATTAACAACAGACACTGACATGTTTGCACTCTGCTCATTCATCAGACTACACTGACATTTTTTTCACTTTGTTAAAATATTTTTTCTTTGTTAAAAAGTCATATTTCAACATATACTTAGATGTCACATCATATGACAGTGACAGCTTATGCTCATCTCTAGTTAAAAATATAGCTACTGATTAACACTGTTCTTAGTAATACACAACAGGATTCATTGCAATGTAGTGGGAAGAGCAGAAAAAGCACATTTTGAAGACCTAACATCTAATTTCTTGGAACTGATACATGCTGAATGTGTCCTTCATACCTTTTCAAACCTGCTCATATACCTGATATCCTATTTTATCACATGCTTATAGAAACCAGTTTAAATTTTATTTCAAAAGCTCTCCTACAAATTATACTGTAAGAATTGAGAAATTCTTATTAGTTTCTAAATGCTTATCTTGTCCATTTTGTCATAGAAACCCATTAGTGATAGATCCTAAATTTTATTGTAAAACTTCATAATACACAAAGTAATCTACCAACCATTTGAATAACATTGCAAAGTCTAAACACTGGGAATAGTCCATAAAAGATGGCTTATTTAATAAACAGATAGTTAAACATTAGTGGTCAAGAGACTTGGCTGGATGTGTATATAATTTTTTCTTATAGTGCTAATGGATTTTATAAGCATAATTGTAATAATTTCTTATGGATTTATTTTGTGGAGTAATGTAGCAAAGCTTCTCATATGCAAGAGATTTTTTAGCATATTTTAGATTTTCTCTCTCCTTTGCAATATATGTCAGGAAACGTAATGTCTTTATTTCTCTCTCTAGAGACATTACTATATATTTTTTGGTTTTAATTTTTCATGTTATTTACAAAAAAAAATTGATATGAATCTTTTCCCCAGTCCAGTTTTCCATACCTGGGAAGACTTGTGGGAACACCTAAATGACCTGAGGTCTGGTGGGACTTTACTCTAGGTTACTAACATAACCTGAAAGCATGAAATTGTCCAGAACTCTTCACCATCTAATTTAATTTGTTTAAAATTTAAGCCACGTTCAATAAACAACTTTGTGCTGTATTATTGCTGTCACTTAACCCCAGCCATCAACTTAGTACCATGCAAATTCTCACTCACTCTGTCACCTTCCCTCAGTGGGGAAGAGAATTGGAAATAAAAGGTAAAAATCATGGCTTGAGATAACAACAATTTTATAATTGAAAATAATGTGATGATGATGAGGATGATGATGATAGCATTTCTGTTACTATTATTATTACTATTAATAGTAATGATAAATGAAAAGAGAGAGAGGAATAACACCCAAGAGAGAAAAGTGACACCAGCCTACCCCCAAGCAGTGATCAGCAGCCCCCAGTAAACTGCTTTGTTTAAATGTTGGGCATGACATTCTGTGATGTGAAACATCCCTTTGGCCAGTTTGGGTCAGCTGTCCTGACCATGCTCCCTCCTGGCTCCTTGTGCACCTCTCCACTGGCAGAGCTTGGGGGTCTGGAAGGTCTAAGGGTAAGCACTACTCAGCAACAACTAAAACATCAGTCTGTTAACATTATTTTTATATTATATCCAAATCATAGCACTGTACCAGGCGCTAGGATGAAAATAACACTATACCAGACAAAGTCAGGACAATTACTTACTCTCTGTTTAATTCAATAGCTCATCTCCTTTGAGGAGTAATAGGAAATGCTTAGAGACAAATCCTTATCCATCCACAGCCAAAATCTGTAGGGCTCTCTGGCAAAATAAGTCCCCATGATTTTTTGTCTTAATCCAATTTATATTTAATTTGATATCTGAAATAGATATGGTATTAGGTGATATGACTCTGGAAAGTCTCATTATAATTATAAGCTTTTAATATCCTTATAATCTTTTCCATCTCATGTCTCCCAACTTCATCCTGAACAATGAATTTCACTGTCCTAATATATTCACTAGAAAAATCTATATCTTAATTTTATGTTATTAGGTATACAGAAACTTTTACCTTATTATTTTTAATATCCTTAAGGATTGAATTTTCCAGAGAGGAAACATTTTAAAGATGACAAACAGTAAAATTATACAAATAGGTTTTTTATGGAACTACAATGAAGATATTAATTTTCTGTCAACTCTGCACAGCTATCTACAGCAAGCAGTTTTATGTAGGAAAAACCTACAACAGGTAGTATTTATGCAATAAATAATTCAGTACTTTAAGTATTGCATCCTTTTCTATCTTTCAAATCATTCTGGTTTGATTTTTTTATCACTTTACTAGTATTCATATTTAATTAACAATAAAAAGTTTCTATTTCTTTAAAATTGTTTTAGAATTAGAGACTATATAAGAAGATTAATTTCATAGAATGTGTTTAGAGGTGACATGCTCTATTTTCATTATTTTGGGCTTAAAACTATGGCAATTTTTATTATGTTGCACTTTTCAAATCCATCAGGAGAAAAGTAAATCTTGCTGATGAAAGGAAAAGAGGGATGGGGCAAAAGATGTTCAACAGAGTAAATCCAGGAGACCTTCTGTCATGATTTTTTGGACACCTTTAACAATCTGTATGTCTCCATTGAGATGCTTTTCTTTTCTTTCCTTGCATTTGGGTAAAGATCACCAGTTGTCGTAAATAAAACTATATCATAGAAATTCTGAAATGAAGTAAATTCTGAAATGAAGTAAAATGACAACATGCTCCTAGTGAACTAACTCTAAAGAAGTCAGACTGGTTCAATAAATTACAGTACATCCCCAGAGACTCTTGTGTTGACCCAAAAAGCAGTACAAGGAGAGAATTAAGCACCCAACTGGATAAAATTTCTGAAAGAAATTCATATTTCAGTCAGCAAAAACTAAAAAGTGTCTCTATGCAATGCTTTTTCAACAGGTTTCATTGTTAAATTAAGGCATTCACAAATGTGTTCTGTAGCTCTGTGGTAGTAATGGGCTTCAGTAAAAACATTATGTTCAAAACTTTCTGTTGTGTTTTTAAAGGTTATATAAAAATAAAATTTTAGGAGTTGATGTTTAGGGATGTACTATCATTAGCTGCTATATTTAGGTAAGAGGGTACTGGAAAATGTGTATCCTTTAGCACACATCAATACCAAGAATCCTCCCCTTATCTGTCACTTCATGAGAAAAGTTGAAGGCTAATTCAGGGCTAAGGAAGACTGTGATAGTTTGATTCAAATTGGAGATGACACTCAAGACCTTCTGAATTGTTTGTTGTCTCCTACACAGCGTCATGACTGCCTTTACTGTATTTTTGTGAAGCAAGGAGCTTATGTGTCAGCTCTGAAAAACTGAGTTGCCTTCCTGAGTGGTGCTGAAAATGAAGCCATGAAAGTATGGCCGCAGTGAAGGGTGAGCAGCAGCTCTGCAGAGCAAGAATAGGTCAACAGACTGCAATGCCACTGGTTAGAGGGAAAGATCTATCACCAAAATAGAAAGGATTGATGGACTTCTTTGCTCAGAATTATTTGCACTGAAGTATTTACTCTTCTGGATATTCACTAACAATTATTTTGTCTAATTGCAGAGCAAACAGCCTAAAAATAAAACATTTTATATAGCAAATTAATGGATTTTCAAGAATATGACTTCCTTGTTTTCTGTGATATGAAATGAAGTCATCTTGAATTAATTTCTAAAATTAAAAATGAAAAAATATCTGTAAGTATCTAAATATAAAATAAAATAATTAAATAAAACCAAAGTTAAGACTGCACAAAATTGGTCCCAAAAGCTGAGAAATATAGATACTATTGAATTGTGTTTGAAAGATGACCCAAGAATTAGGAATACATATCAGCATTGAAAAAGTACCCTGGAATAACTGTTTAGAACTTTATTACAGCATTTTACAGGACTCATAAATGTCTTTCCAAATACCTTACACCATATGTTTGCTTCATATTGCCTATAAAGCTCAAGTAATTTATAAGTCTGCCACTTCTCCGTAAATTGATGTTATGAGTGGCTTAAATTTGTCTGATGCTGTGGGAAGAAGCCATTGAATTTTATGTTCTCTATTTTCTGGATGAGCACATCTGCCAAAATAGGTTGCTTCAATGAGTTAATAGAGCTTAATGTAGTTTATAGGTTACCATTGAACACTTCTAATTTTGAGATGGGCTTCACTCAAAAATCAAGGCTACTGAAGAGGAAATGGTTTAAGTAATTTGAATGTTCCTGCAACCTTCAACATTCTCTGATAAGTATTTCTAATGCAGTCTATTATAGGAGAAAAATTGAATACAGTCAAAGATGTACAAAAAATACAGGGGAAAAATATGTAATTCCACTGAAATCAGGTGGCTCCTGGGCTGTGAACTACTCACCAATGCCCAATTAGCCCAAGTCACAAAAAGAGTGGAACACCAGGAGATGAGTAAAACCAGCTCTGGACATAACAAAGAATGAAGAACAAGTATAAAACAGGAGCAAAACATTACATATAGTGATTGTGATGTGAATTTTGAGGTACTGTGCACTTGCAGGTCAGTAAGTAAAGCATGACAGTAAATATAATGCAAAACAGGTCCTGGAGGGGTTAGAAAGAAACCATCAACACAACATCATCCTTATCCCCGTGTCCATGAAGAACCTGGAATGCCAAAGACTGCCATAGCCCTCCCTCACAACCTGAAACCATTGGTCTAAACTGCCAGACAGGCAGTAATAGCAGAGTGAATTCTAGAAATTTTGAGTAGATATATCAACTTACGTGCATAAAATGTGTTAACATAGTGACAACTGGTCTAAAAATCATTATTTTATTAGATTATTAAGAATTATACCAAAACTAAATTCCTCCTTTGCATTCTCACTCTGCTCCTTTGGACCATAACAAGAGTTTTACTGGGAGGAATTCAGGCAACCCATTCTGTAACTTGGATTCAGAAAATTCGCAATGTATGATTAAGACATTTTGCACTGGAGAAAGCTCACAATAATAGTTATTTTCTGTGTGTGCACAAAATAACTATTATTTTGTACGTCCAGAGAGCCACAGAGCACCACCTGGAAGCTAGGCAAGATTTCAGACAGGTGCCTTGTGTTTCTAATGCACCCTCCACTTGAGGCAGAGTGAGCCCAGGCTGTGCAGCATTACTTGTCCTGGGGAACCTGGGCTCAGTCCCTGGGTGAGTATAGGGAGAATGTACATTTAGACACGGTGACGGAATCCAAGGTATTTACATGGTTAAGACAACCTGCCTATTTTCAGATTCAGATCTTTGTGAATGAATCCACTCTCTCTTCATCCTGCCTTCTGACTATTCCAATTTGTAGTTCATCTGAGAATAGCCTGTACTGCAATATCCTTGGCACTGAGAGATTTTGATAGAGATTGAAACCGCTGAACACTACTGACACATAAACAAATAATGACAATGGAAAATGACACTCATGAAATCGAATAAAGCAGGTAACATTGGAAATACAACAGCCACATATAAAAATACAAAAATTGTGGTTCAAATCTACTTTTCAATAAAGCCTTTTTATTGGAAATCATTAAATTTATAAGGAACTGGTATGGAATCTAGAAAAGCACCTCAACAAACCAACCCAGAAATAAAAATCAGACTTCTGTGTTGTGATTCAGCTTCTCAATATCCTTTTGGGTTTTGTCATAGGAGTGGAATAGATTCTTTTTTAAAAAAAACCTGATTTCTCAATGACTTTAAAGAGTAAATTCTTTAAAACCCTGGGACTTTGTCAGTGTTACTGAATATTTTTTTCATATATTTCCATATCTTTTATTATTTCACATTTAAGAAGTCTTGTAAATCTGAAGGTATTGCTTTCTTCCATGTTCATTCTGTATTTCATGCATTTTAATTTTACCAACTGGTTCTTGCTATTTCATGTATCTGAATAATTTTTTATGCATATAAAGAATTATAGTACACATATAATGTAGAGTGATTCACTTTCCACTTAATGAATTGTCCATTCAATTGATAAATATGTTATGCCCATTAATTTATAGATAAAAGTGAATTTATTGTAAGCACAGTTTTAGGGAACATTTTTTTTAAAACAACTGCTGTCTAGTTTGTTGTACAGTGCAACTAATAATTTTCATCTTCTTTCAGCTTTTTTGGTTTTGACAATTGCTTGAAACACAGAGAATTAGATTGCCATTATAATGCTATTGTAATTGGTCCAACTCATTCTCTCTTGTGATGAAAACTTGAAAGGAGGCAATCTTTATAAATTCTTCTTCAGTTGATATCTCCATCATCACTGTTTCACAGGCAGCTGGATTTAGCTCATTCAAGACACATGAGCTACAGGTTTTTAAGTCTATATGGAGGTCTCTACCATGTATTTACTGGAGCTGCACCACAAAAAAAACCCTTTTACATAATTTCTGTAAGGATACCAGGGAAAAGAGAAAGGACAAAAAAAAAAAAAGATAATACAATTGATTATAGTAATCCATATTTACTCAAATATCTGTGATATATGCAAATATCTGTCAAGGAAGAAATCCTTCTTAATTAACTGCTAAAAAGTTAGGAAGAGAAGAGATTGTCATTAATGGATATTATTTGTGCTTAAGGTAAGAGTCCAAAATGGAGAAACAATAATGGAAGCAGGGAAAATAATGAAGGAAAAAGGGGTAAGGTTGCTAAATTATACCAAAGATTATCTCATTGTATTGTAGTAATGAAAGGATGAAAAACTTCAGAAATAAGATGAAATAACCAAGAATATACTAAGTACTCAAAATAATAAAAAAATTTCCAGGAATTTTATAAAAAGTATCAAATATATAACTAGATTTCAAAGATAGATAATCATGATACCTTTTGATGTCAGAAGACAAAAAAAATAGAAGTATCCTTTGACAGCACATCAGTGTTTAGTGCTGAGGGCTGCTTCTTCCAATTGTTCTGTGAATGGGTTCTTCTCTTCTTGGCCACTGGAGCCCATCTGGAGGTACCTGGGGTCTCTATGCCAGACTGAACAGCCCTTTTCTGCTTAAAGGTTGAATTGGTTTGCTGAGAGAATTTCTCAGACACACAGACACACACACACACAAATGCACAGACACAGAGAAGACAATGATAGTACCTGCAACACAGCCAGGCACACAAAGGGTGCTACATTAAACTGCATCCACAGACAGGACTGATAAAACATCAGTACAGACAGCTCCTCCTCTTCAGCTGGTCTGGACTGAAGGTCACTATGAAGGCACTCATGCCACGTTTTCTAGACTCACAAGCACAGCCATGGATTCCCCAAGAATGGCATGGCCTTTCTGCCTGTCCACCTTGCCTGCCCAGATCCTGTGTCTCTTACCCACCTCATGGATCTCCCACTCACTTGCCAGCAAACACACAGACTTTCATAATCACAGATCTCCCCAAATACCAGCCTGCCTGATACCCCTGCTAGACCTAGAGCATCCTACTTGCCCCTGGTCCAGCTTGAGGTTTTTGAGTCAACCTAAAACACACTCAGACTTCCATCAGCTTTGGGGAAGATACAGAAACTTACACAACCAGCATCTGGCACATGGGCTGAGACCCATGGTCCATCTCCAGCTGCCAGTGTAGAGCCCCTCACTCACCTCACTCTACCCCAGTTCCTCCAGCAGATGACTGGGAATGTATCCCATTCCAAACCCAGTGGCTGGGTCAAGACCCCCACCTACTGCAGTCTTTAGCACTGAGACCTTGCTGACTCCAGTTGCTGACACCACAGGCCCAGGGAGATCACACCCTGAATATCCTAATTCCTCATCTTCTTTTTTCCCCCTCCTTATCAATTAGAAAGTCCAGGTTGATCACCACCAGAGCAGAGCCCGGAGTTTCTTGATGGCTCCTCAACTTGTAACTGGGGAACTTTTGTCTTTGGCATAACCTATATTGTCCCTCATCTATTAGGGATGTATCCATCTAAAAGGTTTTCTTTTGTTTCCCCCTTTAATGCCCCTTTTGCTTTGAAAAGGCCCTTCCTTGGATAATCTAAGTGGGACATCTTCTTCTGAGCTTCTGAACCATATCACTTCACACCAAGAGCTTCATATCATTATTTTTAAAAGGTGACTGGAAATATATAGTTTATCAAATTACATGTAAGACAACATGTATAGAGTCTGTTTTTTATGTAGTAATGGAAAAAAATCATATGTAAAGAAGCATGACAACTCTTGTAGTAAGTTCTTTCCATGTATTAGAGTATTACAACCCTCTGAGAAATCCTCAGAAAGGGGAGGAAAAGATTAAACTTTCATATATTTTAAATATTACTGACTGTTAAGACCTGTTCGGTTATCACAAATTATCTTCACAAGAGAAAACACTGTTCACAATCCTTTTTCTCTGTGCTGTAAAGCATGCAGAAAGAAAGGAGTTAACAGTTCTAGTGGTTATGTATTTAAAAGGTATGTGAGACTCTTGCTTCCACAAATGTCATCTGAAATGGAAAGAAAATGACACACAGCTTCAGTAACATGCTAAGGGTGAAATACCTTTTATTAAGCTGTCTACAGAATGAAGCATCAGTGAAATGTTTGACAGGGAAGAATATGTGCTAAGCAATGTTGTCTGACTGATTTTTAAAGCAAAATGAAAATCTTTCTTTCCAGAAAAAGCTGATGGGGAAATGTTCCCATAAACAAAGATCAAGCTTTGCCATTTTATTTGTCCTTCTTTTCCTCCTCCACTTCTTTCCATAGAGTACAATTATCTTTCTAGAGAAGATTTTTTGAGATTCAGTTTTCTCTAATTCAAAAGAAGCCCTTGCAAAGTAATATATACTGGCAGAACATCTACAGTAAGAGTAGTGCAACCATAGCTACTTAAGAGAAAACAGAACATAATTAGACCATGTGATGATAAAATGTAACTAGTCTGTAAAGATATCTAAAATTGCAACTCACTTTAAAAAAAAATATCTCATTCTTCTGATGATGCATCTACTTTTAGCCTCTTTTCTAAAAAGCACGTTTCAGTGTTCAGAAGAAGTTGTGATGCTTTAATCAAGTTATAGTCACGTTTTAGAATTTCTCATGGTGTGAGGACTTCACTATCGACTTCTTTTAATAATTTTTGTCCCTCACTCTATTCTGGTGCATTTTCTATTATTAATCCCTTGGGGTTTTTTGGCTGAAGCCCTCCTGCCAATTATGAAGTACAGTAGGAGTAACAAATGTTCTGGAAAATTTTCAAGGACTACTGCATCCTAGGTTTGATATTTCTTTACAATACTGAAGAGTGATTTTTGGAGGTGTGACTTCTGAGTGAACCAGCTTGTGTTAGGATATGCTTTGAGGTTTGCTCCATAATAGCATCTATACAGCTGGATGGGCAGTATGAGCAAAGGGACATGAAGAGGTCAGACTACATAAAAGAGCTGAAACAATGCAGTGGATATTGTGCCTTAGATAAAACATTATACAGATGCAGCTGAATTGACCCTGTTTTTCTGCCCCCTGATTATGATGCAGCCATATCCACAACTAATATATGAAGTTTTTCTTTTTGCTTCTTTAGTTTCCCACCTTGATGTTATATCAAACTGTGCTCATTTTCCTTGAAGTTTTTTTGAAGGTAGGTGTCTCTAAAATCAATATTCAGCCATAGTGAATGATTGCATGAAGGTCAGCAGTTGTGAGCACTAAGCCCTGATACAGTCAAAGCAATTTTAGCAGGATTCCATTTAACAGTGAAATCCATTTACTTATTTCAACCTACTGTTATGTAGTCCATAGGCAATTTTATTCATGCATTCCCACGGGGTTGTTATCCCAAAGACACTGCATGATAATGCAAACTATGTGAAAACAAATGCTGATAAAAGTCAAGAGAAAATCAAGAGAAATTGCCTATGACCCACTTGTAATTCTGGTTCTTTTTAGGCATAGCACACAAAACTCACCAACACTCCAGATGCAAGAAGGGCATTACTCAGGGTTTTTGCTATATTAGAAAGAATCTCTTCTCAAGTTGCAAAACCATGGGAAATATATTTAATTAATTTTGTTATTCACACCAGCATGTTTTACTCTTCTGTCAGTTTTTAAAATGTGACAATTTGTAATAAATTCAATATTTTGAATGTCAAGGAAAAGTTTCATGTATGTTCTTTAGCATCTAAAGCTACTTCCAGTGTCAATAATGTGTTATAGAAATACTGGTAAAGAGATGGAGATAATTGTGTTGCAGCTAGGAGAAACAAGTACAAGTCATTCATGCTTTTGATATTCCTCAAAAGTCTGCTCCATGAGCCTCACATATTTCTCCATCCTCACCAGGACACCAAAGTGGTTCAGTTATTAATAGGAGCTGTGGGTAGGCAAACAAATTGTGATTAATGCAAATAGAAAGATGTCATTCTCAAGCTTTCAATGTTCATTTTTTTCCCCATTTTCTCACATAGTGAAATGAGTGAATATGACTACTATTAAGTATAAAAACATAAGATGTGCTAAATGAGGCTTTTGGTGGCTAATATTTTTTTCACCTAATCTATTCTGGAAAACAAGTATTTAACCTAAACTGTACATTCTGAAGTTACTGGAAGGACATCAGAAGAAAGCTTTCATTAGCTAATGTAAATTATACTGTCCATTTGAGTCTGGGCAGAATAGTACACAATTCATGATTTTTCTTTGTGTTAATGAGATCAACACAACTCAAGTAGTGTCTGGGCATGTATTTTCTTCACAGTGAAACCCAGAAAAAGTATAAAATCTAAGCACAGTATAATCACACACAATAGCTTTATTGATTGCCCTGTTTTGTCTAGACTTTTAATGGGAATGACAGTCATAGATGTACAATAATAGCAATCTAAATGTTTGTTATGTTTTTTCTTTTGTCTTCTTTTCATTTCTACAAGTCATCTACTTTTCAATATCCACTGGCAGTTTGCATGTTTATTTGTTATGTGTTTATTGTTGCTGTCTTCTAAAACCAAGACAATTGTTATTATAAACTGCACAGAGAAACAAAAAAATACAAAAAATACTTTTAAGCACAAATTATATTGCATTTTTTTAAGAAAGAACACAGAATTTAGTTTTTTGAGTATTTCTGCATTTTGATAAAGTGTAGGTGTAGTTACAACCTTTAAAGCTCTGTTCCATCTTCAAAAACATATCTTGCTATCATACATTAAAGAAAAATAAAGAAAAACAGTAATAGTAAGAGTCACATCTTTTGTATGCGTGCCACTGATCAATAAAATATTGATGTTCAAATTTTCTAGGAGCTTCTTCTACCAATAATTTTTCTGATTAAAATTAAATACAAGGAAGCCAAATTTGAACCTTTCCTGTTTTCTAGAATTTATCAATTCTAATGTGAAAATGTGAAGAAAATGTGAAAATGTGAAGAAAAGTGAACAGTTCATTACAGACTGCAATATTACTACAATGTTATTAGAAATTAAATAGTCTGTCATTATTATAGCATGAAAGGAATTCCAAGATTCATGCATAGTATCTGGGATTTTTTTCTCAAACCCTGTATCTGCAAATTTCTCTACCCCATATGAACGTAGTAGTTCATTCAACAAGACATTTTAATTTTTTTCTAACATTTTTTACAGACTTCAAAGATATTTTCACAGTTAGTGTGCCTATTTGTCTATTCTCTCAAATTATTAAGTCACATATTCACAAGGCCAGACAGGAAAGGAGAGGAAAACAAAATATTAAAAAAATCTGGAAAAGGACCTGAGAAGGAAAGACTTGTAACCAAATATATATGAAATTCTATACATTTTGTTTACATCTATTTTATTCTATTAAATTAATGAAGTTCAAGGTGAACAGTACTTTTCATTCTTATGCTTAATGCTGAGAAGTAGAATTCTAAGTAGAATTTTATTGAGCTGGAAAATAAATATTGGACCTGCAGACTACTCAAACTTTTTGCATTGGAAAGATCCCTTTCATGTCGTTTGTCCATCTGATTTACAATTGTTGCCATTCATGTGTTATGAGCCTTAGTGCACAAATGCAGAAAAGTTGTTGCAATTTTGGATTGTGTCAGGTCAGGACAGACACTGCTCACTTATGAGTGTGTAACCATCAACATATCAACCACTCTGATTGTCATCTTTCCAGTTTCATCTCTACCTGCTGTATTCCATGAAATTCCAGTCAAAATAGAATGACTAATAGAACATTAGTTCATACCATAAGAAGTGGGGTTTATTTCTTTCAGTTCATTTCTTGGAGACAGAAAGAGACATATTTTTGCTTGCAATATATCTATATTCAGCGTCAGTATTTCATCTTTATTCTTTTAGCCATCCTTTTGAAATCAGTCTGTTGGGGATTCTTCAGTTAGATGGTTTGTTTCAATATCACCATCCTGGAAATGGCATGAAGACCAAAATGAAGACAAGTATTTCTCCAAGAGCAAGTAAACAGGATCAATTGCATTCTACCCACATTCACAATAAAGAAGAAAACCATTATTTTAACCAGGACAATTTAGAAAAAGGGAAAGGTGACTTATTTGATACAGCTGCAATAGTTGATATAAAGGCCAGAAGAGGACAGAAATAGATGTTGCTAGATTAAAAATAAAATTAAGGGAAGCATAGCTAATATATTGCTCAGATATAGTCAATGTATTTGGACTATGTATGGGCATTTAGCCCAGGGCTTGAGTGAAGGGTATTATCAAAGGAGAAAAATATAGCTCCAAGTCACAATTCATTTTTGCTCCCAAATTATTCGGGTACAAAAATACCAATCAAGTAAAAAAACAAGAAGCAATTTTCTCATGGTGCTCTACATTTAATGCAGTATGTTTCCACCTGAGGCCAAAAAAGAAACACCACTGTCCAATATGAGGAAGACAGAAAGGGAAAACTTTGTCTCTGATTTGTCCTTCTTGCTGACAGCGTGAAAAGTAATTACAGTAGCACAGGGTAACCAGTGAAAAGGGCTCTGTGGAAGAATTTCAAACAAGTGTAAGAAAGGGGCCGCATAAATTGAATTTACATTGTTACATAATGTAATATCATTCCATCAGGGATTATAACTGAGGAACTTTAGAAAGATGGCAATGTAACTATTTACACATACAGTAGTATGTGTATATGTAGGTCTTCTCCCTAGGCTTAATACCACTGCTGCCTCATCTCCTGATTATGGAAAATAACAGCACCAAAAGCACATCAGCTTTTATTAGGGGACTTTATTCCTAATTCACAGCAGTGCCACCATTCAGAAAAGTCACAGCAGTCTAACATTTCTAAGAACTCACTTTCCTTATGGTAAACATGATCAGAGGCTGGAGGATATGTATTTTAATTTCCGTCATGTTACATTACTTGATTCATTCACAAATAACTGTCATGGGCAGCCTTTGGGGGCTGATATGATGCAAGACTACATCACTGGACTCAAAGTAACTTTGAACACACTTGCTCTAAAATGGAAGCTCCATATCACTTACTGAATTCATAAACAAGTAGGATGAATAAGCCAAGAAAAAACATTGCCAAAAGCATTTTTGCTGTTTTATTCAATTAGCATTTTTACTTCATCCAAGGCTCTTCACAACTCTACCTTTTGCTTTTTGCAAATATATCACTTCCTCTCATTTTGTTGGAAAACCATTTTTTTTCTTTTCCCCTCCTGCATTGGGTAAGGTTCTGGACTTCTGCCCAGGCTTTATAAACAAAACATTAGTGAGAGCCTGACACACTCAACATAACATCGACATTGTCACAGTTTAACCCCAGCTGGCAGCTTAGCACACAGCCACTTGCTCCCTTTCCCCTTGTTGGATGGGAGAGAGAATCAGAAGAGTAAAAAGAAAAGGACTCATGGCTTGAAATAAAGACAGTTTAACAGGTAAAGCAGAAGCTGTGCTGAAAAGCAAAGCAACACAAAGGATTTGTTCACTGCTTCCCAGGGGCAGGCAGGTGTTCAGCCATCCTCAGGAACACAGAGCTCCATCACAGGTGATGATGACTGGAGCAGACAAACACCATCCCTCCAAACATCCCCCTCTTCCTTCTCCTTCCCCCAGCTCTGTATGCAGAGCACAGCACCACATGCTCTGGGCTATCCCTGTGGTCACTTGGGGTCAGGTGTCCTGCCTGTGTCCCCTCACAGCTCCTTGTGCACCCCCAGCCTCCTCGCTGCTGGGGTGGGGTGAGATGTGGAAAAGGCCTTGGCTCTGGGTGAGCTCTGCTCAGCAACAGCTGGAACATCCCTGTGTTATCAGCACTGTTTTTGTCACAAATCCTGAACACAGCTCCATGCCAACCACTGTGAAGAAAATTAACTCTATCCCAGCCCAAACACTGTATGCACATATAAGTGATTTTATATGACTACATAGAGATTGGCATATATCTGGAATTAATCCAAAGGCTTTCCTAGTTTTGATAGGATCAGTATTTTGTTTCAAATCTTAAATACTGTCAGCAAGAACACAGTAAAAAAGGGGAGAGATCCTCAGCCTGCGTAAACTGGCATAGCATCACAGAAATCCATTACAATTACACTGGCTTTGATAAGCAGATAGAGCAAACATTTACTAACATACTTTATTAATTTTGGATCATCATAACATTCTAGAAAATAAAAGAAATAAATTCAGGTGTAATTAATTAATATAAATAATTCTATTCCATGTAAAAGGGTTTTTTTTTTAAGTAAAATACGCAAGTCAGAAACAATGCAAAGGAATTCAAGCACAAAATCACCTTAATACAAGCAAATACATGTCAAAAATCCTGATATGCAGTTTGTACACTGTATTTGTGAAGTAAGCTCCAAGTTAATAAAAAGAGTATCATAGTTCTGTGGAAACCATTCAGGTCTTACACTTCCTCACTGGATCTGAATCAAACAGCTATCTACTACCCTCTTTCTAGCAATGTTACTTGCCCCAGAAGGACCTCTGCAGCTGCCAGGGCTGATGTCCCTACTGAAGATTCCCTGTTTCTGTTGAGCGTTTAGTTCTAAGAGAGATGTAATTCCTTAAGGAATGCTTCATTGCCTCAGAGTTTGTATCCCTAAGGAAATGCAGACAATTTGAAATATTTTTTTGGTTCCTAGAAAAACTCCACCATAAAAGCAAAATCACCTTTTATGGTCAAACTAGAAGTTAAGGAAACAGAAAGAGATTTAAAATAAATAATTATGCACCTTATAGCTGCACCTACTCTTATTTCAATTGAAGATAATCAGTTTATTTCTGGAAGCAGAATCAGCTAATTCCCAGGAGGACTGACATAACTCATAGGCTCAGTTCCAGGCCTTGAAACCAAAGCCATTCTTTAACTGTTTCTCCATAAACAGGATCATTACTTACCTGCCCTTCTCTCAATTTCTGCCATGGAAAAATACCCCCTTAGCAGCTTTCTTCTATGTTCTAACCTGAGAAATGATTCTGTACATTCAATTCAATATACACAGCTGTCTTTGGCACAGCCCTGGCTGCTGTGTGGCTCAGCTGGAACCATCTACTTGGATACAGGAAATCACTCCCTGGATAGGATTGAAACAGACTCAGTATTTGACTGGAATGGAAAATAAACCATTTACCTACAATGAGCAAAGTTCTCTTTTCTTACTAGGAAGAGAGTATGTGTTTCTGGAGTGACTGAAGTGATATTTTATACACTGAAATTCATATCATATGCAATCAAAAAACTGTATTTTCCTTCATACAAAGATAACAGCAATGAAAATAGGGTAGAATTACCCTTCAGTAGAGACTAGGTGTTACAACAGTTTGGAGTAAGTTATTCCAAGTCCATGAATGAACTCACTGCTTCCCTCCTGGTTTCATGCATAACATCTAAATTTTTCACTATGTTTATCAGCCTTCAGCCTTGCTGTTTTAAATTCCAGGGCATGCTGCCTTCAGATGTCCCTAGGAGAGGGAAGAGGGGAATTAAAAAAAAAAAGAAATAAACAAACAAACAAAACCCCTACAAAAACAAGCAAACAAGTATAGTGAGATAACTGGAAGAAGAGGAGTCAAAGGCTTGGAAACCTACTGTTCCTGACTGTATTACATGGATATTAAATGTAGATGGCATAAATGAGCTCTTGACCAGAACCTACCTCCTGGGCCAGGTCTAGAAACAGCAAGTTATTGTGCAAAAAAGGTGGTTACCACCCTTCACAGATGTCCTCATCCACAAGAGTTAGTTTAGTAACAAAGTCAGAGAATAAACTGTTGGCTGTGAAGCAGTTTCACACAGGTTTTAGTTAAGAAATGAAATTACTATAGTGACAAGAAAGGCAAGATTTAGGACAATCCCATTTGTGAGTTTGGCTCAGATATCCTCCTGCCTCTCTTATCCTAAAACATGGACATGATCTCCTTTGTTACTGTATAGAGAACTCTCTTAAAGAAAATTACTACTTATATTCAGAGCTTCTTTTCATGCTAATTTTGGACAATTGTCTTAGAAGGTAGATGTCAGATTAACCTGGAGTAACCCTGGGGTAAATAGACATTGCATGCTATTCTTGTGCCTTTTTGACTATGAGGTCAAACCTTCTTTAAGTGTGAAACTTGCATCCACTTCACATAGCCCCATAAAATATTTTCTGGAGGAGAACCCCAGCTGAATTCCCAAAGAGACAGCATCCCCCGCAATGAAACAATTATGTAACCAAGAGAGCTGTTTACCATTCAGTTTAAAAACATGAATAAACAGCCTTCAGTCCCTCCTTCATCTTGTCCAAAATGTGTGTTTTGTGACACTTGTAATTAAACTGTCTCCAGCGTACCTTTTAAAGTAGGAAAATACCATAGAAATGGCACATTATGTCACAATATCATTATACCTAAAAGCTGCAGAAAAGGACAGCCTTGTTCTAACACAGATAAAGGAACAGCAATTATCAAGTCAAGTCTTCATTAGCTATCCAGGGCTTCTTCATTGTAATTATTGTATCTTTTCTCTTTTGAAGACCACTATAATGCAGCCCTCTGGCAGTCAGCTCATTAAACTTGTACCTATTATTTCTCAGAATACAGTGTTACACTGCACTGATTTTGTTATTTATACAAAAGAAAAGTATACATATATATGACAATGTACAACAAGAAATAGAAGTTAAGAATTTCTGAGTCACTCACTTGTTCCAAGAGCAATACTTTCCAAAATGCATACTTTTTTCCCCCAGCAGCATCTAGGAGCTGTGCTGTGTTTTTTGTCCCAGATCTGCATATATGTGTATTGCTCCCCAAACAACACAAACCAAACCAACCAACCAAACAAACAAACAAACAAAATCCCAAGTCAAAACAAAACCAACAAAACTGAAACAAAATAAAAAAAACCCTGAACCTAAAACTACCAAAGGACAGTTGCAGTTTGCAATTCTGTAGTTTCATATGTTCCATTGGAGCCTGACACAGCAAGGGAGTGAATTTTCAAGAATTCACAGCACTTCATGAAAAAGAACTGAGTCCCTAATAACTTTTAAAGATCTTTATCTGCTATGCAACAGGTAGTCTGAAAGTGCAATCCAGTTCTCTGAAATAAGGATCCTGATGGGAGGACTATTGCTAAATTAGTTTCACAGTGAATTTTTTCTGTAAACTATACTAAATTGCTTACATCCCCTTCCCATTCTCCAGAAGAATGAAATCTTGACAGAAACAAAGAAGCAAATGAGATTTCCAGGACTAATCCCACTTCTGACTAATTGATTAATTTCTTTGGGGGAGGGTTATCACAAGTGCTGATCTATTTTCTGTCAGGCCTGACATCTGTAAAATTTTTGACCAGTGTAACTTAAAGACTTTTTTTTGACAGCTTTTGCCATGCATTGAGATAATTCCCACTGCCTAAAATGAGGAGCACCATGAGCAGCATGTGACATCCTTTAAGCTTTTACAGACTCCAGAAGGAAAGCAATAGATGACACTGTTCTGATCCCAGCCCCAGAAGTGGCTATTGTTAATCCATGAAAAATACCACTTTTCTCCTTTATTTGACCCCATGTGTCACTAGTTTCATTCACATCTTAATGAATCAGTCCAGGTAACAATGTAGGAGTGCAAAGGTGAATGTTAAAGAATATTATTAGGACACCTTGTGGAGATGAAGTGTCCCAAAGAATAAACCTTATGAGTCTGCTTGTTGAGAGGCAGAAAGCAAAGGATAAAGAGTGATCCTATTGGTGTGAAATTCTTGTATTCAGAGTCACAAATATGTGTCAGACTTTGATTTTAGCTTTATTAATAACAAATCTTAATCTCTAAATGGGGAATTGGGAGAAAGGTTTTTCCTTGCACAGAAAAACACTGAAAAATCATGCTTGCCATAGCATAATAATAATGTTAATATGGATTCATCCAAATTTGAATAGATTTTACATCTCAAAGAATTGAGGGAATTTTTATCACTAACTGAGCACATAGACATTTGAGAAGCAAGATTGATAACACTGTGAATATTAGTATCAAAAATAATCACAACTTTACTATGTGAATCATTTTTAGAGGTAGAAAGCTAAAACTGCAAAAAATACTGTGTGGTGTGGTCTATTGATTTTTTCTGCATGTTAAGGGTGCCATACAATAAACTTCTTCAACTGTTTATGATAAAATTACTTTTCATATGTTTCTCAGATAAATGCATGCAAATTTCACAGCTCATCCAAAAGTGTTAATCAATAGATATTCTAAATATTCAAATTTAGTATTTACATAGCAGAGAAATAAAGTATATTGTCTCATTTCCTCCATGTTGAAATCCTTAGGTAGGAAACGAATGTTGAGAAACTTGAGTTTCTCCTTTTTTCCATTCTTGTATAAAAGCTGTGCTTTTAGCTTCACAAAATCTTTGGGAGTTGTTAAAACAGGAAAACCACATACCTTCTAATGTGTTTTGTTGTTTTACTGTACTAACTTCAACAGAAAATGAATAATATGTATTCATTTAAAAAAAACACACATAAAAATAATCTATTTAAAATGTTGTATTTAAGTACAACTGAATCTGTAGGAAAATAGAATATGAGGAAAAAAGTGAATTTTTAAGGATGTGTGGTCCATCAAAGATTAACATTCACTGGGTGAAATAATTGACAAATATTCAAGTTTGGCACTGTGGAAAAGGGCTTCAAGATAAGGACAATGCAATTCTTTGTGATTGCACTAAAGCCCTGTTCTGAAGGAAATTAATACTCTTTTTCTTGAATTTTAAAATTCATTTAATCAATATTTCAATACCCTGTATAATTATTTTAAGTAATTTGAATTTAGCACTAAGGTGTTTATAAATGACAATTTTAAATTTCCATTATAAACTCCCATTTTTTGTTTCCTTCATTCTCTTGAAGAAATTATTAAATTCATTATGATTTAATACATGTTAAAATCTTAGCATGATGTCAAACATACTTTTAGTCCAATAACAATTTTACAAGTTATCCTCTGTAATTTATAACCTTGAAAATACCTAATAGCTAATATTTTGCTTTCATCTCATTTATATAGTAGAGTTTAAATTGAATGTGTAAATGGTCTGCAGTGAAATTAACATTACTCCTAGATATTAAATGCCTTGGCAAAGAAAAGCTGAAAAGGTGAAAAGTACTTGCTTGTGGGATCCATTGTGTCAGTGGGCTGGACTACATGCAAAGCCTTGTCTTTCAGTTATGCTTAAAGGCTTAGAAAGACCCTTATTAAGTGATTAAACCAAGCCTATGTATGTCTTAATATTATTCCTATAATGATGCAAATATTTTGTAGCCTGCATTAATGCAGAGGAGAAAGAGGAAGGAGAAGCAAGGAGATTCCATTAGAGAAATTGACAGAGAAATGTGAAACATGCACAGAACGAGTCAGGGAGATAGGCTGATCAAGTTTATGTACAAATTCCAGGAGCTATTGCACAAACAATGCATAGCTTCCCCACTGTGCTCCAAAATCTCAGGCCAGGCTCACTTTCTTCTGATAGAATGGAAATGGAATTTTGAAGCCTGCATGACAGCAAAAGTCTTTCTATTTTCTAAAAATGTTTTCCTTTGATCCTTTCTTATATAAGTTCTTTTTGGAAGATTTTTCATTTTTGTTATACTCCTTTTAAAACTTCCCCCTCCTTCTTTTAAAATGTCTCGTTATGAAAGTTCAATGATTTTTCAAAACACTTTTAGTGTAATATGTGTATGTTTGTGTGTTAATATTGAGATCTTGGTAGGAAAGATGGACACTGTTAGCACCTCTTGCCCTGTTTCTAGTTTCCCTTACCACTTCCAGGATTATGAAACTCAGAGAGATGTGCTGCTAAAACAGCGTCTGATGGTTTTCCTACCTGCCCAACATCAGGTCAAATCCTGCTACTTAAAATCACACTGGCTGTTTTTAACCATCAGAGGTTCATTCGGTGGGCTGCTCATGGAGGTGCTTTTTATGGTGGTCCTGGGATCACAGCCTGTGTATGGAGAATACAGAACTCATACAAAATTCAGGAATGTGTTCCTAAATGTTCCAGTACACAAGGAATTAAGTAATGCATTTATTTTTGTAAATTGCTTCATACTCAAGTACTAATACACATATCAATAATAGAAGCAAGAAAAACGATAATTGTGAATTACTTGGTTTTCTATATTATTAGTAGCTAGGGAAGCTTGAGAAACTAAGCATATTGGTTGTTTCAATTTTAGTGATGTGTTTACAGTAAAAGTCTGGTCGATATCTGAAGATAAATATCAAAACACACCAAGAGTAAAAGAAATCTTGCTGAAAGCTGTGTGCTGGACCTGAATAACCTTTTGTTCTGGATCTGTTTCTGATATTGATAACTCTTTATGTATGAAGTCTAAGTACATATTTTTTGATGACTTCAAAACAACAACAAAAACAATCCAAGACAATCCAAATTTGCTAGAGAAGCCATGTGTGTGTGGATTACAGATAAGAAAGCATGCAATCAATTGTGTGTATGTGAGGATTTTAACCTCTGCTTAAATATTATTTATGTTTAAATATCTTGATATTCTTAAGTCATTTAGCCCATTGCCATTCCTTTTCCACTGCAGATTTGTTATAATTATTTTCATAGCTAACATTATTTTTCATGGTTTCCTTCTCATTTATTAGTAATTTTGTTTTCTTAGTGTATGTCAATAAAAATAGAAAACTAAGTCATGAGTCTGGATTTTAGGGCACCAAATTTCCTACTAGTAAATGGCTAATTTCAGCTGCCAAACAACTGTTCAGGAGCATTATAGCAAGGAAGAAAATTAAAGAAAGTGTTCTGAAATAAAAATCAGCCACGGTATAAATAAAGTTCAAGTAATGGTAAAGTGCATTTGGCAGGGGATTTAATGATTAAAGATAGGAGCTACATCTACACAAAACATTCAAGAAGGTCTACAGCTCAACTGGCCATCTTGCTATCCTGTGGATTAAGTATTTTCCCCTCAAAACTGAGGTATCACCCAGAGTTTAGCCTGGACCAGTGACTATTCCTCAAAAGAACAGCCTCTTCTGGGGAATAAGGGAACTTTATAGGATAAACCAATATAAGACTATGCCAGTTGGCTTCAGGATAAAAAAAGACCCCAGCACTATTTAGTTTACAGGCATAAAAGAAGTCACAGGGTTACAGGTGTCATTGGATATAATTTGCTTCTCTTCTAGTGGCACAAACCTTCCCTAGTCATGGGAGAAGAAAGTTGATTGATTAAAAAATAATCAAATGTATCTGAAACCTCTGCATATATCTTGATGTTTTGCACCTACTGCTTCCTATCTGTCTCTTGTTGATGTAATCTTCTTCATATTTATTTATCCAAAGTAATCTCTTATCACTTCTTCCTAATCTAACTTTCCTATCTATTTTCTTATTTTTTTATTTTTCCTTTTCCTTCATTAAATTCTCAGTATACTTTATAATTTTATTGGAGTATAAATAGCGGATCATTGAAGTATATAAAAACATTTAAAAAACAGGTTAACCTATTGGAAAATTGAAATTCTCACAGTGCAAAACCCACAAAGTGCTCTACATACCTGGCGTTCCTTATGAATTTTGTGAAATTTTGTGAAATTTAGTTACTTTTGGTCACCAAGTTCTCAAGAATATTTTCCATTCCTTACATATACACACTTTTCTTACTTTTAGAAGGAAAAGTACCCAGCTTCATTAAGTACCCATCATTCAGAATTCCTGTCATGATATCACTAATAGTTTTATAATACTGGAATTTCAATTAACATATGCATCACTTACATTAATTCCAGTAGTTCATTTCCTATATGAAGTAATCTTTTTTCTTGAGTTTTGAGGGGTTTTGAGGGGTTTTCAGTAAAAATTTTAGATATGCCAATTGAATATATCTAGTTCAAGAAATAATTGAAGATTCAGAACAGAATGGCTTTAAGTACTGCATTTACACTTTGATTTTAATACACAGAAAAGACAGAATTACAGGTTTGCCAAGGAAAGCAATTAACACACTGCTGGATTATCTTTGAAGTAATATTTCAGAAGATATATAACTACTAATACTGTCTGTGACTTTTCCCCCCACACATTTTAGATGTTTTGAGCATTTTGATTTTACAAAGTCTGGATCCTAGAATAGGGATCCAGATTTCTTTCCCAGACACAGTGATTATTATTCCATTATCTTCATCAGAGATAGTCCTAATTTACATGACTTAAACTAAGAAGATAAGATGGACTTACAAGTTGTGATTTTTTTGTAACTTCACAGTTTCCTTAATTTATTTCCTTTATTTATTTATTATTATTTATCCTTTTTTTATTATTAATTTATTTATTTCAGTATTTAATCTATTTCTTCCACCAAGATGAAATTTTATCTCCCACATTCCTAAGAGCCAAGGGAGTAAATGAGTTATCTTGTCAATTCTCACTTTGTCATTGGCTACTCCAGTGCTAGGTACAGGGTAGATAATCAATTCCAATCATCTGCTTGCACAGTTTCCTGCTCTGCACACTGCCACCACTGAAGAAAATGCAGCAGGATGTGACATCTACGGCAGCTATTGCTACTCTTAATCATTAATGCTATAACCATCATTTCTTTAGATTTCCTCCTTGACTTATTTCGAAAAGAAGGTGTCTGGAAACTTTCGTTTTTAATTACTCTTTCCCTATCTTGCCAATCTGCTTACACATGGACTTTTTTTGCATGTATCAGACAGTATTTCTATTACTACAGAGTTTAGTGATTTTACAGCACCACAACTTTGCACACTTTAACTGATTTCACATGTAAAAAACTTCTCAAACTTTGTGTTATTTCTACTCAAATGCATGCATTTGGTGGTCAGTGTCAAATCAGCTAAAACTTGTAGATGGCAGTGAATATTACAAAACTGCTGCTTGAGCAGAATATCCTGTTTACAAGGATTTTCATCCTTGCTTCCTTATAGTAAGGATCATGAAAATGGTTGTAAAGACAATAGGTCTTTGGGACAGGAGACTGGAAGTGACCGGCTAGAAGAAGGACAAAGAAAAATGAAATAACAGAGCATGAACAAAATTCAGTGAAAACAAGTCAATGCTTAAGTAAGTATCTTAATTTCAGATTTTTGAATATAAACTTGTGGTATCCCTTTTAAGGTGTTGAATAATTTTTAATTATTGTTGTCCAAGTTTATTTGTATTGCTAATTTTAATAAGAAGTTGTTTGACAGTGAACTTCAGCATTGAGTCTGACCTTAGAATCATAAATCAGCTCTTATTACTCATAGAATTCAATCTATTTACAGTAAATCTATAGCAGGAATTTGGCTTTTGTCCTGTAACATATAAAAGTTTAATAAAACCTATGTTATGTTTTGGGGGAATTTTTCAATATACAATATAATAGGCAAAGATCAGACTATACCAGACTACTGGGAAGCAGAAGACCTAATAGAAGATGTATTCAAAGAGTAAGGGAATTTAAACAGGCCAGGTATAATCTATTGAATTGTGCCCATCGAGTTTGGAAATCCCCTGTGACTTATATAACCTGCAATAATAATATCTTTGGAAAGGTATAGTGTATGCTGGTGAAGGGGGTGGCATGTAGTGATTCTGACAGGTTGACAACTGAACAATTCCCTGTGTTGTGTTGTGTCCAGCCTGGCCCTCAGGCTGACTTATGCTGCACAAATCCTTGGCTGCAGGACAAGGTCAGGAAGTTCACTGGAACAGAGGAGCCCGAAATCATCACCTTCTGGGCAGCTGCATTCATGATGCCTCTGTGGCCTTGTCTATGTGACAGTGCAACAAGAAGTCCTTATGTGTATTTTTGCTGTTGCTTTTTGGCAGTAGAAATTATTGATAGACTTGTTTTATTGTAAGAAAATAATGTAACAGATCAAATAACCAGAAAGGAGGACCTTTCTTCCCCAAGCAGGTCTACCATGGGAAAGTCTGTCTAGGGCCTGAAGGACAATGCATGAAAGCAGGGCTCCTGTCATCTGAAGTGATGTAAAATTTACTTGTTATCTCTCTTACTCTTTGTTCTGCCTTTTTATGACAACTATTCAATTAGGCCATTTGTTGGGATTTCTTATTCAGATTCAGAAAGAAGTCTGTAACTCTTGTTCAAAACAACCTCCAAATAAATTAAATTGTGTATGAAAAAGTTTAACTGACAGGAAGTGATCTAAACTTGATAAATGTTACTGCTATTTTGATAACAAGGAAAGAGAGAAATAAAGTATTAATCAATTTCATGCTTTGTTTTGTTTTGTTTTGTTTTGTTTTTATTTTCACTCAGCTACTCCTATACAGGGTAAAATATGTCTGTGAAATTTTCCCACTCAGATATTTTCATTATGTGAGTTTTCCCTCACCTGTACTGATTGTTCTAGTACTTCTCCTAAAATGATTTCTTCTATATATCTTATGTCTTAATTTTGCGAGCATTAATAAAAATATATGTATTAAATAAAACAAGAGCTCATTACAATAAAGCAGTTCACTTCAGATAGAAGTTGAAGTGACAGGTGGTGAAAAAGGGAATACAATGTTAAACAGAAATGTTTTTCTGAACTGGCAAAAAAACTTGTTGTTGAGGGTTAGGTGTCCTTTTTTTTTGTTTTTGTTTGTTTTGTCGTTCTGGCCTGCCCGGGGAATTTTTACCCATTATGTGCTGGGGCAACCTAACTACCGGTACTTAGGGGTGATTGACAACGGACAAAGAGTAGCCGGGCCCAGGGGGGGGAAAGGGGGCAGAAAAGGAGGGTGGGGACAGTTTTTTAGCTGGTTTTTCTTCGGCTTCGGGGAAGGACGTTCGTGTGCTGGGTCGCGGAGCGGCTGCGGTGGAGAGAAGGGATTTTCGCCATCACCCAGACGGAGCAGTTGCTTCTTCTCCTTTCTCCCCTCTTGGCTGGTGGCCTCGCACCCCCTGCCCTGCCGGGACGTGTGGCAGCCACCGCCGCAGAGCTGCTGATACACCTCATCCACCGGCCCAGGATCTCAGCTCATCCCTGCTGATACACCTCATCCACCGGCCCAGGATCTCAGCTCATCCCTGCTGTTCCAGCCGACTGTTCCCCGGAGCCCTGCAGGAGCACCGGGACTGACTGCCCGAGGGGTTTGTGAAAAACTAAACCTCTCCTCCACCCCATCTCAGCTGAGAGAGCTGTCCCGGGGTCCCTGGTTCTTGGGGCAACCTCTGGCCTGTGCGTAAATCTGAAGGAGAATGGAGATTGACTGTGGACTATTGTGCATTGAATGAAGTGACTCCACCTCTGAGCGCTGCCGTGCCAGACATGCTGGAGCTCCAGTATGAGCTGGAGTCCAAGGCAGCGAAGTGGTATGCCACTATTGACATTGCTAATGCATTTTTCTCCATTCCCCTGGCAGCAGAATGCAGGCCTCAGTTTGCCTTCACCGAGCCATTGCAGTACAACCTGGAACCGACTGCCCCAGGGGTGGAAGCACAGCCCCACCAACTGCCATGGACTGATCCAGGCTGCCCTGGCAAAAGGGTGAGTACATCTGCATGACATTGATGACGTCCATTGTGTGGGGGAACACAGCAGTGGAAGTATTTGAGAAAGGGAAAAGATCATCCTGATTCCGCAAGAAGCCGGCTTTGCCATCAAGAAGAACAAAGTCAAAGGACCTGCTCGAGAGATCCAGTTCCTGGGAGTAAAATGGCAAGATGGACGGCGTCAGATTCCCGCTGAGGTCATCAATAAGATCACTGCAATGTCTCCACCCACCAGCAAGAAGGAAACGCAAGCTTTCCTAGGTGCCATAGGTTTTTGGAGGATGCACATTCCTGAGTACAGCCAGATCGTGAGCCCTCTCTACCTGGTTACCCGAAAAAAGAATGATTTCCACTGGGGCCCTGAACAACAACAAGCCTTTGCTCAGATCAAACAGGAGATAGCTCATGCAATAGCCCTTGGCCCAGTCAGAACAGGACCAGACGTGAAGAACGTGCTCTACTCTGCAGCCGGGAACAATGGCTTGTCCTGGAGCCTTTGGCAGAAAGTGCCTGGGGAGACTCGAGGCCGACCGCTGGGATTCTGGAGCCGAAGCTACAGAGGGTCCGAAGCCAACTACACTCCCACAGAGAAGGAAATCTTAGCTGCCTATGAAGGAGTTCAAGCCGCCTCAGAAGTGATTGGCACAGAAGCACAACTCCTCCTGGCACCCCCGCTGCCAGTGCTGGGGTGGATGTTTAAAGGAAAGGTTCCTGCTACCCACCACGCCACCGATGCTACGTGGAGCAAGTGGATTGCCCTCAATCACACAGCGCGCCCGTATTGGAAACCCAAATCGCCCTGGGATTTTGGAGATAATTACAAACTGGCCAGAAGGTGAAAACTTTGGTCTCACTGATGAAGAGGAGCAGGAACAAGTGACACGGGCTGAAGAAGCTCCACCGTACAACCAACTGCCAGCAGGAGAAACATGCTACGCTCTGTTCACTGATGGTTCCTGTCGCATCGTAGGGATGAACCGGAAGTGGAAAGCAGCCGTATGGAGCCCCACACGACAGGTCGCAGAGGCCACTGAAGGAGAGGTGGATCAAGCCAACTTGCTGAACTCAAAGCTGTTCAACTGGCCCTGGACATTGCTGAAAGAGAGAAGTGGCCAAAGCTCTACCTCTACACTGATTCATGGATGGTGGCCAATGCTCTGTGGGGATGGCTGGAAAGGTGGAAAAGGGCCAACTGGCAACGCAGAGGAAAGCCAATCTGGGCTGCTGATGAGTGGAAAGACATCGCTAACAGGGGAGAGAAAACTGTCTGTGAGGTCCGGTCATGTAGATGCCCATGTCCCCAAGAGTAGGGCCAATGAAGAGCACCGAAACAATGAGCAGGTGGATCAGGCTGCAAAGATAGAGGTGTCAAAGACAGACTTAGATTGGCAACACAAGGAGAGTTGTTCCTAGCTCGATGGGCTCATGATGCCTCAGGCCATCAGGGTAGAGATGCCACCTATAAGTGGGCACGAGACCGAGGGGTGGATTTAACCATGGACAGTATTTCCCAGGTTTATCCATGACTGTGAGACGTGTGCCACGATCAAGCAGGCCAAGCGGTTGAAGCCGCTATGGTACGGTGGGCGGTGGTCCAAATATAGATATGGGGAAAGCCTGGCAGATTGACTACATCACACTGCCCCAAAACCCGCCAAGGCAAGCACTACGTGCTCACAATGGTAGAAGCCAACACTGGGTGGGTGGAGAACTACCCTGTGGCTCATGCCACTGCCCGGAACACCATCCTGGGACTTGAAAAGCAGGTCCTTTGGAGGCATGGTACCCTGAGAGGATCGAGTCAGACAATGGGACTCATTTCAAGAATAACCTTATAAACAGCTGGGCGAGGGAACATGGCATTGAGTGGGTGTATCATATCCCCCTACCATGCACCTGCTGCAGGGAAAGTTGAACGGTGCAATGGCTTGCTTAAAACCAGCTTGAAGCACTGGGTGGGGGAACTTTCAAGAACTGGGAGATTAATTTAGCAAAAAGCCACATGGTTGGTGAACACCCGAGGTTCCACTAACCGAGCAGGCCCTGCCCAATCTGAGCCCTTTAGAACGACAGATGGAGATAAGGTTCCAGTGGTACATATGAGAGGTATGCTGGGAAAAACTGTTTGGGTTAATTCTGCCTCCAGCAAAGACAGTCCAATCCGTGGGGTTGTCTTTGCTCAGGGACCGGGTTGCACTTGGTGGGTGATGCAAAAAGATGGAGAGACCCGGTGCATACCCCAAGGGGACCTGGTTTTAGGGTGAACTACCCATGACACAGTGCTTGTATCTGTATCTGCATGTACATATGTATATAGTTAAAGTAGTGTGTGTTTGTGTATAATTTAAAGGTTTAATATTTAATGTAACATTTTGGTATGGGAAAAAATTCGGGGTGGATAGTGTTGAGGGTTAGGTGTCCTTTTTTTTTGTTTTTGTTTGTTTTGTCGTTCTGGCCTGCCCGGGGAATTTTTACCCATTATGTGCTGGGGCAACCTAACTACCGGTACTTAGGGGTGATTGACAACGGACAAAGAGTAGCCGGGCCCAGGGGGGGGAAAGGGGGCAGAAAAGGAGGGTGGGGACAGTTTTTTAGCTGGTTTTTCTTCGGCTTCGGGGAAGGACGTTCGTGTGCTGGGTCGCGGAGCGGCTGCGGTGGAGAGAAGGGATTTTCGCCATCACCCAGACGGAGCAGTTGCTTCTTCTCCTTTCTCCCCTCTTGGCTGGTGGCCTCGCACCCCCTGCCCTGCCGGGACGTGTGGCAGCCACCGCCGCAGAGCTGCTGATACACCTCATCCACCGGCCCAGGATCTCAGCTCATCCCTGCTGATACACCTCATCCACCGGCCCAGGATCTCAGCTCATCCCTGCTGTTCCAGCCGACTGTTCCCCGGAGCCCTGCAGGAGCACCGGGACCGGCTGCCCGAGGGGTTTGTGAAAAAACTAAACCTCTCCCACCACCCCATCTCAGCTGAGAGAGCTGTCCCGGGGTCCCTGGTTCTGTGTTCTTGTTATTGCTGTAGTTATTGTTTGTTTGTTTGCCTGGTTATACTAGTAAAGAACTGTTATTCCTATCCCCAGATCTCTGCCTGAAAGCCCCTTGATTTCAAATTTATAATAATTCGGAGGGAGGGGGTCTACATTCTTTCATCCCAAGGGAGGCTCCTGCTCTCCCTAGCAGACACCTGTCTTCTAGAACCGAGACACTTGTGAAAAAGCAGCTTCCTCTTCAAAATTATGAAAAATATCTCCTAATTCCTTTATGCAATTAGAGTGTAGAAACTGTAATAGCAAAACAGTTACATGACAACATCAATTAGCTGTAAGAGTCATGGGAAATCGGTTTACATCCTGAAGTAGGGCTGTTTTGTCCCAAACTTACTAAATACTTTCTGTTTGACAGTCAGCCAAGCTGGAGATAACTTAGCTCTGTAGGACTCAAATATATAGGAAGATTCACAGTTTGGAAGCTCTGTCTCCAGTGAGATAAATTACTAACATTCAAAAAAAAACTCCAAGCCTTGATAATAATTTGATAAGAACTCAGCTGGCAAGGTTCAGGCCTGAGCACTTCAATAGTGGAAATAAACTGGGATAGTGATAGTCTTGCCAATGACATAGATACCATGTAAGAAAATGGAGATCAAGTAAAGCCTGATGTCATGCTCCCTTAAAGATATTTGTGATGTTATTGGATATTTGTCTAGAAGAAGAAAACTCTGGATATAACAACAGAATGTATTTAACAATGTATATATTAAAAAAAAAAGAAATCACAGTATAAGTATGTTGTCATTTTGTTTTCCTGTGAAATGCCGACACACTTGGCTGTAGTGTTTCCACAATAAAAATAAATCAGTCAGATCTACATGGTTGCATCATCAAGGCTTAGACCTGGAACTCAGTTCTTTTTGACCTTCAGCGTATCTCATTTACCACAGTATTTACTGCATGATATAGAAATATGTGAGTCCTTGAATAAATGGGAGACAAAGGAGCCCCTGTGGGCATTTCAAAGTGCTGAAATGTTGGCAGTATGGAATGAATTTGTTTTACTTGTCAAGGCCTGCCTTTGTGTTATTGAATCTTCTAACTTGTTACCAAGCTTTAAATAACTAAGGAATACAACATGTCAATGTATCAATCCAATAAAATTATTTTTCTGCATTATTTTATTCAAGCATACTGAGTTAGGGCTTTTTAAACAAGAATTCTCTTTATACAATGGGTAGAGACAGAAAAACAAGTTTGCACTGTGTAAAACATTATGCATTTATTGACAAAATTTTATCACTACAGGCTCAATATTTCACCTGTCAAAAGCACTCACAGGAAAAAACCAGAACTGGTTACAGGCTAGAAGTAGGTAAGTACTCTCTTGGCTGTCTCAAGACAAACATTCGATCACTGTAAAATTCAATTTATGGATTGTCACACTTTGTCAATAAATTTCACTTCTTGAATGTAGCTATAAAATCTCTAAATAGATGGAGATGTTGTTCCAAATGAAGTGTATGTAAGTACACAGTTGAACGTGCCTGAGGAAAAAGTTCTTAAATATTAACCTAGTTTTAATTTTCATATCAAAATCATGAATATATTGTTGGCTTTGCACAACTTCCCAAAACAGAGGACCATTAATACCAGTTTAACCAGTGGCCCTTGGGTGCTTGCTGCTCAGAGACACGGCACTGCCACTGACCTGACTGCACTACTCAATCATTTCTGCACCAGTAGGAAATGGATGAAGACGTCTAAGGCTAGCCTATGTCCTAGAAATAGGATCTAAAATTTTCAGCTGAGCTGAATGTTATCTGTTTTCTTCCTATCCAGCTGATTCTTCTTGCCAGGCTCTAAGCAATACCAAGCAAAGGAATCCTCGAGCATGCACAGTCCAAGCCCCAGCTCCAGTGCTGGTGTGATCCACAGTGGGAGCACTCCAGTGAGGTGCACAGGGCGTTTTACAAACCAGTCTCAGGTATGTAAGGTCACTGCTACAGGTGATGCAGCAATTTGGCTCTAGCAAAAAAAGGCCAGGTAAAGCAGAAACCCAAGCAACTGGAAAATGCTTTTACATTTTCTCCCTGTATACTCTGGAGATACCACAAAACAAACTTTGAGCTATATTTAAGTAGTTTTTAGGGGTTTTTTCCCTCAGAAGACTTTCAGGTTTCTTTCATTTACACAGGTCTCTGATACAAACAGAAATTTTGCAGGTTGTGCAGATGCCTGTGGTTACATGCAGTATATTCATTTTAATTAAGACAATGGCAATGCAAATAAATAAGAACTGTATCCAGTCAAGAGATGACATTTCTTTGTTTATGTAATAATTACTGCTTAGAACAATATATCTGTTCAGCATACTGTTGTTTAATCAAAGCTGGAAATTAACTCATAACTTTTTTATGAATGGCTAAAGGTAAAAAGGAGTTTATACATATTCATAATTTACATCAGATTTCAAAATCCTGAAAAGTAGAGAACTGAGACATTGTTTTAGAAATTGTCAGCTTGTACATCTAAGTCTTCCTGTAAGTATTTATCATTATTTGTGAAACTATAAATATATTCTTTTTCAAAACACAGATATATATATAAATTTATGTCACATCTATATTTTCAGTTTTTTGAAGGTCACTTTTTCTCCTGTTTAAAGTCAGTATTTTCTATAATTGCCAAGTTAGAAATTGTGTAGCTTTTATGCTAATTTGTAATTTTGGTGACATATAATGCCGTTTAAAGGGTGTTTTTCAAATAATGGAGAATATGAGTTACTCTCTGAGTTTCAGAACTACTTAAAACATGCTATTCCTTGTATGAATATGTTCATTGATAAATTGTAGTTTAGAGGTCTTCTGGCTACAGAGATAAGGAATGGGTAAATAGAGAATTTATTTTAAGATGAACTCACATTCTTAATATTTGAATTTCACAGGTTCTTGAGGTTAACATTTCTTTAAAGTTTTGTTAGTTTATTGAAGAATTTCTTTAGAGAAGCAAATCGTGGAACTTTCTTTACAGCCTATAACAAATTTGAGTGTTTAAGAATATATTTATAATCACTGAAAACCAGAGCTCAGATTTCTAGTCCCAGCATAGCTGTTCTGTGAAGCTGATGGCAGGCCTAGAAGATGACAATTCCAAACTAAGACACTCCCTGTCCTAGGAGACCTGTAAGACTTGAAAATGAAAATGTAACATTTCTGAAGCAGAAAGTGTGCTTTTTTTTGAAGGTCATGTAAATTTAATGCTTTCAAACATAAAAGGTATACATACTACAATCATAGAGTATCTAAGAGATTAATAAAAGGATGATTTGCTTTCCTGCCTGATTCCATTTGTGAATAGACATACTTGGTATCTTCGTACTCCCAGCTAGGCATGTATTTTATTACTTTCTATGCTAGAGCCAAAGTCAGTAATTACAATAAGCTGCTACTGTGAAAATTTCCATGTGCAGAGGAAATTTTCACATTTCTAGGAGCAAAGAAGTAAAGAAATGTGATCTGTGTGCATAGCATTTGCCTGGTATATGAAAATAAACCATTATTCCCTTTTTAAAAAGGTATTGCATCCTTATTCTAATGGTATCTGCATTTGGAAATATTGCTAATTACAATTTAAGGTTGAAAACCTTTATTTTTTTTTTGTCCTTGCAGAAGGTTATTGATTAGTTATTACACATGAGCCAAACTAGAGCTATCAAACCAAAGGCTTGGATTTCCTGGATCCTGCCTTTCAGTTTAGATGTCTCATGGCTTTCTCATCACTTCATTGAGTCATCCTGCAGCTGACATCAATACAACTACTTCAGGGAAGACTTCAATAGAACTAGTAGGAAGAATATTCCTATGACTATTATGGTCATGAATGTCAAGTGACTACAAGTATAATTACGTTAAATATAGATTAAAAATATCCTGTGATCAATTTACTTAGTGTTGTTGGAGTTTTTTCCCTGTTTTGTTGCTGAGTTCCTTAAAATGGTTTTTCAGTTGAAATGAAAACATAGAGCTCATCTCTCTTTTCCATGAGATGTTTTGCCCAGGTGATTTTTCTTCTCTTGCTCTATGATTACATCAGATATACAATCAAGCTCATAGGTTTTACTGAGTTGCAATACATCAGCAGTTTGTCTAAATGTTAAAGCATCATCTCTAAAGAGATGGTTCTATCAATTGCAAAGGATAGTTCTGCAAAGATAGAATAATGTCTCAGAAGAAAATGGGTACAGTCAAGGTTATGATAGCCATCTACTTTCCTAAGGACTTACAGAGAAGTTGATGAGTACATTTCCTTTTTTAGTCTCCCATGTACACTCAGTCTTATCAACAAGATACACTTCTTTCTGTTTACCAAAGTGGTACCATGAGGGAACAGCAATGCAGAGTAGCTGTATAAAATCAAGATATTAAAGAGAAATGGCTTAGGCAATGTTTTCACTTGCATATCTATTAGAGTAGATATATGCTATTCTATTTCTCAGTACTCAGCAACAGTCCCTGTGAAGTCATAAATGTAATTTCCCCTGTAAGACCTTAACAGATTCCTCAGATAATTGAGTAACAATATGCAATGTAATCCAAGTTTATAATAAAATGACAGGAATTCCTTTCTTAACCTTTTATTTTTATTAGCAACCAAATAGAAATTTTGAAAATTTGAGACTTACACCAGGAAAATGCAACTATCTAAAGGTCAAAAGTAGGATTTAAGCAGAGGAAATGATCATATACCTCCAGAATTTGAGGAACCTATCACTTCTCTTGGTAGACAAGTTGACCTCTTGCAGATCATCTACTAGAATAATTCAAAGCCTAAGTTCCCAATACATAAGAAAAAGGGTAAAATGTACATCTCTAAAAGACTTCAGAAAGAGTACTCTTTATTTAACTGCCCTTTGTATTGCAGTGCCTATAAAAACCCAAAAGAGTTAATGGCTGATTCATATCTCTAACTCCTATTTTGGACCTTTTAAAGGTATCACAGGCACAGGACTGGTCTGACCCACATTTCTGGGGCAGTTTCAGAATCTGTATCTGTGTTTGTGAGAGGCAGAGCAGATGGGGGAGCCTTGGCTGTGGAAAAAGTATGTGCTGTTGGATATAAGCTAAAGCCTAGAAAACAGAAGAGGCAAAATAACAGCATCACAGATAATTTAAGGAGCAAGCCATTATTGCATGTTTTGATTAATTGATGTACACTCAGTACAGCAACATTCATAAAATTGCAGGTATAGTAGACATTACTAGCAATTCACAACTAATAAAAGTTAATCTTTTGGCTAAGTTTTCAAAATATGACCTATATTACTTAGTTAATCTAATGAAATATGCATTTCTCTTTACAGTTCAAAGTTCACCAGTATCACACAATCTTCTGCATGTTGAAGTATCAGTTGTAATTGCTAAGGCCCCTTCTACTGGTTCAGTTAATGCTTGTGAGTTTATATTAAGACAACATTAAGAAAAGGTTCAGGTAGTAGAGACATTTGCACTCCTTTGTATTGCTATGTAACCATTCTGTCCAGTGAAAGATACTTTTTACCAGGTAAATATGCACAACGTACAACACCATTTGATCCCTCTATAAATGCGTGACTTGTCACTTTCTCTGTATGGCAAATACAAGAAAGTAAGGACATCTGTCTGTATGTCAGAGTTTGTATTGTGAAACCCAAACTGACTCAGATTGTACAAAATTATTCAGAGTTCCCCACTGTGTAGAACCACTAAAGTCAAAAGAAAATGGATGCACATATGTGTATGGGTCTTGCTTCTGGGTGGTGTAACTGTTTAAAAAATATATCTTTTGCAATGTTGTGAAGATTCTCAAAAACCATGAAATGTTTGAAGAACTGTTCCAAGGCTGCTAGAAATACTATTATCAGTCCAAACTTTATTCTCCATGCTCATTATAATTTGAAATAAATATACTTGTTAAGTTTTCATAAATTCCATCTTCTGCCTGTTGTTTTCCTGATTCTGGCTTTTTTATCCCAACAGCTTTGAAGGCTGCATTTGATTTCTTCTTCAGAAGATGGAGATTTTTCAAGCATTTTCACAGTGTATTCCCTCATCAGAGACTAGCTCCAGCTGAAATGTATGGCTTTATTTATCCCATCAGGTTTATTATATCTGCCTGAAAAACTGACAGAACCACTTAACAGAGACTGCAGCTGCCACAATATCAAATGTGAAGAATGAACAAAAGATGCATCTTTAGATTCGTTCGCCAATGAACAAAAATACAGAGGTGATCCAAGACAAACACAGCAATCACTATGGCATTAGACAACAATTAGGTAACAAGGTGCAGAACAATGAACTATTCAATGTGTGTATCAGCTTTATGTACAGACAAAGAGATACTGATAGGCACAAGAATAGTGTAGACTCATTGCAAAATCTGCCACTCAGTAAAAATCTCAAATGTGTACATCATACAATGGTTAGCTCCAGAAAACCTAATTAATTTTACTAAATTTGAACTAATTTAATCACACCTTAATACATGTATCACACTTTTCTAATCATCTTAATATTAACAGAGATTATTCCCAAAAGTTGGATTAGTATTTCATGGGCAAATGAGTGATAAGAACAAAGTGTCTCATAAAACAGAACTGTTTACCAGTTTATGTGAAGAGGAACTGACTACAGACTTTCTTTTGGACATAAAGTAGTTATGCAAATCAGTACATCTGACTCCATGGTGGTTTAACAGCAAATTAGGTAAAAAATCAGATTTTTCTTGGAATCTACTATTATTTCTATGTCCCCTACCCCTCTGCTACCACTGTCCACCCTGCAGTGGCTAGGGAGACGGGGGAGCTACATTAGCTTCCAAAGAAGACCCTAAAAATGAGCTCTTTCCCTTTGCTGAGATGACAGTCACAGCTTTATTTCTTGGGATCCTTCGGGGTGAGATGCAGGAGGGAAAGAGGAAGGGGTATCAATAAGCACCCCTTTTTGAGGACAGGGGAAAGGGGTGTGGGGGAATTTACACAACCAATAAGGGGAACTGGGGAGAACAAGATAAGGGAAAGAAACTTACAATTCTACATTTTTGGGGGTACATTTTTTGGGTCATACCATTTTTCCTAACTGCATTACAACAGGAATCTTTGACTGTTCTCTTATTTCAGCAGTTAACCAGTACAAACAGGTGTGTAAGTCTCTGGCAAAACAATACTTTTTCCCTTCCAGACAACTGCTATTATTACTTTGTCCCCAGCCTCTCTGCTACCACTGTCCACCCCACAGAGGCCAGGGAGGCAGGGGAGGTAGTTTAGCTTGCCAGAGGAGACCCTAAAAACGAGGCTCTTTCCCTTTGCTGAGATGGCAGTCACAGCTTTATTTCTTGGGATCTTTCAGAGTGAAGTTGCAGGAGGGAAAGAGGAAGAGGTATTGATAAGCACCCCTTTTTCAAGGCAGGGGAAACGTGTGGGGGCAATTTACACAACCAATAAGGGGAACTGGGGAGAACAAGATAAGTGAAAGAACTTACAAGTCTACATTTTCGGGGGTACATTCTTTGGGCCATACCATCTTTCCTAACTGCATTACAACAGACAACAAGAAAAACGCTTCTGTTAAACCATTGAGGAGCAGTTCATCATGTGAACTGCCTTGGATCAGTTGGGCAGAGCAGTGTCCTTATAACACCAAGGCTGTGAGTTCAATCCCTGTATGGGCCTTACAGTCTGAGCTGGGCTTGATGATCCTCATGGGCCCCTTCCAACTCAGAATATTCTGTGATTGGTTGGGGATTTTTTGTGCTCTGATAATACATCTGATATATCTCTGACAATAACGCTACATAACGGGATGGTATTTTCACACCTTTGATATTTTTATTTTATTCAGTTTAGAAAGGATGGCTAATGGAATTAGGTGGCTCTGCTGTGGCCTATTCTGCCATAAAAACAGAGGTCACAAGGAGTTGGAGATTAAACCACTTCAAAGACATTTCTGTGCTGCCCTATTAGTGATCCTCATCTATGCTCTTTATGTTAGAGAAAAAGACAGAAACTGCAACTTAACCAGAAAAAAAATAGCTACTGAACATTAGTTTCCAGTCTCTGTAAACAGCATGGAACTATTGTAAAAATACTGCTTGTACCTGATTGCCTTGCTGCCTGAAGTTGTCTCACCTCTCCACAGAGCTTCATATGGATCTTCAAAGGCCTGTTTTTCCAGGATTAGGAAATATCTTGGCTTCCATTTTGACTGACAATACAGTTGAAGTTTTCATATTGGCTGGGTCCATTACAACAATAAAGGAAAATTTGAGAAGTCTCAAGTCTTTTCATGGAAACTCCCATTCAAACTCATTGAAATAAAACTTTCCATTTGTATCTTGGTTAATCAGATATTTGTAAATGAATACTCAGATGTAATTATTACAGGGCATTCATCTCTTTGGTCATCAGTTTGCTCTGCTTTAACTCAAGCCTGTGAACAGCAGGGATCATAAAATCACATCAACTACTTAAAGTTACCTCTCACTGCAGGCCAGTTAAATGGAACATGAAGCCAGAACTCTCTAAGATGAGAAACACCTAATTTTGATTAGCTACAGTTTTTTCATGGAGGAATTGAATTTTTATCCTCTCTTCTCTTGGAAGTCCTATGTTTGCTTCATCTATTATCATCATAACACATCTTTCCCTATGTACTGCTAATTTTAATCTGAGATTTTGGTTTTCCTTTTGCTTTTTTTTTTGCCTTATTTTTTTTTTTTTCCCAAAAAAAGGGAGATGATAACTGGGAATCTTAGTCCTGCCTTTTTTTTTTCCTAGAGAAATTCATTAAAATATCTAGTTCTTTCCTTCTTAATCTAAAAATTTTAGACAATCATTTGTAACCAGAGAAACTGTCATGAAAATACTTGCTGACTTAAATTTCTTTATTATTGTAGAACCCGAGATATGGATAATTTTCCATACTACAGCACACATCTTCAGCTATCTTTATATACATAACTGTATAAAATTGATGGGCTTGGTGTTCTTTCTATTCATGACTGACATGTAATTTGTGGCATCCTTTTTGTTGCAGGTCTATGTCTGCTTTCCATCAAAACTTGTTTTTGCAAAAAAGGGAAATAGTATATAAAAAAAGTTTGAACATATCAGTCCATGTAGTCAGAGAAATATTCACTCTCTACAATTTTCTTGTATGAGGCTTAATAGAGGGTCACTGTTCTGTATTCAAATGTTTTCTTAAAATGTTTGAACACTTTAATCTTTTCCAGGTGCAAATAAATAACTTTTTCCTCCCAATTTTTTGTCTTTTTGAGCAATGCTGATTTAAGGATGCAGAAATGAGGGTTTTTTTTTTTTTTTTTTTTTTTTTTGCAACCAAGATGGAAAAAGGCAAAGCCAGAGGATTAAAAACCTGCTCATCATTTCCTCTAAGATAATTGATGTTATGTTGGCCACTGTTACATACTTAAATCAGTGATACTATAAAAAATGTAGAATGAAGAGGGATCAAAAGCAGTAAAAAAATAAGGGAGATTTTTGTTTTGCAGCAAAACCCACCCACAATAAGTGAGGACACCTTCAACTAGACCTGGTTATTCAGAGTCCCATACAACCTGACCTATTTCCAGGGACTGGGCACCTACACCCTATCAGGGCAACCTGTGTCAGTGTTTCACCACCTGGCCATAAAAATTCATTCCTCATATCTACTCTGAATCTGCTCTTTTTTCATTTACAACTGTTACCCCTTGTTCTATCAGTATAGGTCCTGCTACAGAAAAAGGAGCATGTAGTGCACCCCTACTCTGATTAGTGCGAAGCTGTGGTGGTGCACGTGAATGTACCTCTGTGACTGTGAATCAACACTGCAAGGTGCTCAGGTTTTTCTTGTGCTCTTTCCCGTCCATTCCCTCACCACTTCCCAAGAGGAGTTTTTTCTAGGCTTCTTCACCAGCAGCAAAAAACTCCAGCAGCTGGAGAAAGGATCTGGCTGGGTCCAAGGCAGCTGTTTATCTGTAAACATTCCCTAAGCCTGTCTTGCCTGAAGGAGTTGACTTAGTTATTGCAATCAGATGGGAAATGATGAAGTCACTGGTAGGATTATTTATACATGTGAAATCTAATAGTACACAGTAATAGCAAGCAGGTCTTCAAAGGATTCATTTGTGTTTATGGGCCAGGTGGTATTAATCTCTTGGTTACAAAATTAAAACACCATGTCCAGAAATTCATCTCCCAGCAAATAATTTTATATTAGCCAATGTACATAGTACTTTTCTCAAAAGAATTTACACTTAGGATTAGTTAAACATGTTAAGCAGGAGGAGACTATAACCCAGATAAGAGGTAGCTATATTTCCACTCCTCCAGGAAACTCCACAGATAAATCTTGGGCTGGGAATATCAGTATTAGTCCAAGTATGTCTCATTTCACTGGAAATTACCAAAAGAAAAGAGAAAGAAACCATTATAAAGATTCAATTTTCTGTACACATTGAAAGTGTGGTAATTATGACGTCTCCTTAATAGTTAATATTTTGAAATCAGTCTACTTTTTACCCTGTCTAAAATTTACAATTTGATGTAAGGTAGAATGGCCTTCTTAGTAGTAAATACTGGTTGTCAAGGTCAGAGACATTCTCAAAGGTGGTACCACTGGCTAGTAACTATAAATAGCTGTCTGTTCCAGATGCTGCAGGAAGATATCTCCTGGTATTCCTATACCTCTTATATGGATGCAAAAATAGGTCTTAGGAAGCAAGTGCAGTACAACGCAGCAAACCATCTGATGAACTGGCTTGCAAAATTTCAACAGGTACATAAAGTTGATTTTCCTGCTTTTATTTCTATTCTTCAGCTCTTTATTTGAACCATTCTGAATGGATCTTCATATTACATATTCCTTTTATTCTCAGTTTGGAACTAGGCTTTGGTATAAATGAATAGCTCAGGAATCCTGGTTCAGAAGATATTTGAAGGACATCCTTATTACATCACTATTTTCACAAGCAGAAACATTTGATATGTTTCATGTTTGTATATAGCTCTCCCGATAAACAAGTCTATAATTTTAGAGCTGGAAAAGAGCTGCTGATAATTCCAGAGCTGAAAAATAACTGCAGTTATTTTCTTTAATACCTTCTATAAAAATCAAAAGATCTTGCCAAGAAGTATTCCAAGGTAACCTCAGACACTTGCCTTTATCAGTTTCAGATGACTACATAATTCAGTTTAGCAAATTTGTTGCTTTTCTAGGCATCACATTTGAGTTTCATTGCCAACTCAGCCCTGATAAACATCCTTAACCTATTTTTCTATCCTTCACCCCTACTTGATTTGATTGACCTTGATTTAGCTGAGGAAGGGGATGAGAGTGCAGAGAGAGGCTTTTAGAGCAGGCAAGCTAAAATTTATATGAATTCATATGAAGTGTTCTTTTCCTATAGATAAAGCAGCAGGGATTCTTCTGACAGTGGTTTGCATTGAAAAATCCAGATGTCAGAAGGACAATATTTGCTCTCTCCTAATAGTCCTGTTCATTCTTCTGTGTTTTTAAACCATAAAAATTGTGCTTGTGTATTTGGATTGGGTGTATCTTGACAAAAAATCCCACTTCATCAACCATCTTCCTTGATCCTCCTTATGTGCATGATTCTTACAGAAAAACTGCTTTGCTGCTGTCGCATTTGTCATGAATGTGATGAATAGCTGAGTGTGGCCATACTAAAAATTACTGTGTTGTCATATACTGAGAGAGTTAAAGAAACCATAATGCACAATAGGTCATTAAGGACATAAAGCAGTACTATTTTCTTATTTTGCATCTCTAGATGCATTTTGTACTGTGATACTTTTATGGATAAATAAGTGAATGCTCCAGTCTACATAAAGTGTCCAGTCAAGTTTTATTCATCTGCTTTCCACTGCAGCAATCTAGTTGTACCCCATTCATTTTCATTTCTGGTGCTGCTGTGACACCAGGACGACTAAGGATTTGCTTTTCCTTTAGCTACTTTTCAGCATGTATAAATGTACCTGGAGACAGAATAAAATCTTCTGCCACAAAACACAGAAGTAACTTTTTTCTGTATTGAAATAATAATAAAGAACAATAGTATAGAATAAATATCAAGTGCATGTTGGATGATTATTGATTGAATTTTGTATGAGAAATGTATCAGGTGCTAAGAAATCAAATCAAACACACTGATCTCCTAAAACACCTTTTTCTGTGGAAATCTGAAAAAAACTGTAGAATACTTGGTTTTTAACATATCTTCAATTAATAAATTCCATGAGCCAGTCTTTGCAATAGACCAATGTAGGCAAATTACTGACTAGTATTTTAAACTGAACTAAAGGTAATCTTCACTCCGGTAGTAGATTAAGGTTATTTGCCTATCTCTCTCCCCTATATTTTCCTTTAAAAACAGACCATTGGTAGCAATAAAATAAAAAATTTAAAAAAAATAAAAAAAAATCATTGGAAAAGAGAACAAAAAACCCTCAGCAGTTTAGATCTCTGTATTTTCATTATCCTCTTCCAAAGCCATTTCCCATAGCAAATACCAGCCACATCATACAGTCAAGCACATCTAAGTCTTTCTTTTACCAGAATCTTCTGCAAACTGTGGTGGATCCCACAGTACTTTAAACTGATTACACACGACAGGAGTAATAGTGTCCAGGGTGCAAAAGCTGGCCTGATGTTCTGATTAGGAAGGCTCAGAGATGACTTGTAGTTGCCATCTGAGGAAATTTTTTTATGTCAGAAAAAACCCGCAAAAGACAGGTATTTAGAGATAAATTAACTCAGTACCAACTACACATCAGGAATCTGCTTACTGGCATTCTTAAAAGACCTTGTATGCCTAGGGGTCACTAAAATCTACATAATATCAGTGTATGTCAGTCTGCTTTTAAAAAGATATTTCATATACTAAATTGTTAAAACACCAATATTTTTCTCCATAAAGACATCGTGTGTTGACTGAAAATGAATACAAAATGACCTACCAACACTGATGTTAAATGCAGTTATATAACAAGATCTTTTTGCATCCTCAATTATTTGGTTCATCTCCTGTAGCTATTTCTTTTTCCCTTGACAGGCAAGAAAAAATCACAGGCTGGAGAAGAAACAAGTACAAGCTGAATAACAGTCATCAAAGAAAAGTTTGACAAACATTGGTTTTTCATTAATTTGAAAAACATTTATGAGGCATGCAGATTGGCTGTTAGTGTATTTAGAGTTCATAAGTATTTTCTGAATGCTCTGAATGTGTTATACAGAGATGACAGATAGCTTACACTGGCTGTGCAGTTCAACTGATCTTATGGTGCTTCTGTTCTTTTACTGCCTGACAAATTTATTAGCAAGAGAATAGTGAGTGAAAAAATAGTGAATAATACACTAATGAAATATATGGATCCAAAACACTTCTACTCAAAGCCAAATGAGCAATGCTCAGTTACCCAGTATTCAGGATTCCAGATACAGGAATATCTAGTCTGTTGAATTAAAAACAAAAACAAAAAAAAAAAAAAAATGGAAGAAAAGAATAAAGAATTCAAACAGTATCCTCTCAGCACTGAATCACCTTGTCATACAAGCAGAGCCTATGACCCAACAAAACACAGACCTTAAGGTCCTCTCAAATTAATGAAAAATCTAGATGTATATTTGCATTGTGACTGCAATTGCATGTATCCTGACCTATTTTTGCATTAACCATGCTAGCTTCTTGAATGTTTTGGTTCTTTAGAAGAGCACACTTTGGATAAATATTTTTCTCAAGAACACTTTTTATTGTACAAAACAAATTGGTGTATACACAAGTTAGCTTGGAGGAGGTTTTTCTCAGAATTGAATAAACAGACTGCACAGAGAGAGAGTAACAGCATTTCTGGACTAAAATGGGTGTTCAGGCACTTCAGTACTAGGCACACTATTTATCCTCAATTCTCCTCTGCAGCATGTCACCAATGGCTGAATATAAAGGCAAACATGAACCTTGAAAAGCTGATAGTGTTGCAAACGAATTAGAAATTCTCTCAAAAGAAAGATAATAGAAGCAAGTCTAACACATAAGTTTTCACAGTTAAGAGAGATACAGAAAAAACAAAATATCAAAGGTCCTGCCCAAGAGAGTGATTTAATAGATGTCAGTCTGACAAAGTATTTCCATTGCCAACTGGCACAAGTACAAGGAAATACTGTCTGAGTAGCAATTTTCTTTTTCCTTGTTTCTTCTTATTCTGGAAACACCTGCTGTGCTGTTCGAATTTTAAACATCTGAATGACAGTTAAAAATAGGAGTAGACATGTTGGGATTTTGTCCTTAAACTTTCTGTAGTGAAGACAAGGTTAAGTGCCTATCAGACACTGTACCAATTTCCTAATTGGCAAACTTGGTCCTGCAGCTTAATTTACACTTGAACATACAGAATGATACCATTTTCCTTGAAGAATTCTTCTGGCAAGACAGATATACTGAATATCTTGTTGGAAATTTTTGACTGAGTGAAATGCATAGTGCTTCATGACCATTGCATTACATTTATCAGCTGTGTTCCTCAAATTTTCTTCCACAGAATTATCAATTATCAACCTCTTTGCTTCTAGGATCAATTTTTATTAGAATACTTTGCCACTTCTCTTTCATGTCTAGATATAAATATTATAATTGCATAGCCTCTGGAGTTATCATAATTGTTATTCTGTCTGCTCCAAGAAAGAGGGCAGGCTTGCTGCACTTCTCTTCCAGTTCCAGAGGTCACTGTTTCTACAGCCACTACTTTCCTCACCCTACTACTCTTCTGCTCCTGGAGGAAATTGGTGAACTGCCATTCTGCTGACTAAGCCTCTACTGATTCTCTGATTGCTCTGTTTCAGCAAATTTGGATTGAATACAAAAGCCATACATGTATAAAAGAAGACTGACATAATGGGAGCCACTAGAGTGCCTTTCTGTCTCTTGCCCTGTGGCCACATGGTCATTCTCTGTCCTTGTTGTTACTCAGCATTTGTGTGATATTGTTTTGCTTCATCTTTATGTTCTGTCAAACCAAACAAGTTGAGAATAAGTGCGGAGTAAAACCAGTGGTGACACCAGGGTGGAGAGAACTGTATGGTAGGACGATCCAGAGGAGGGGCACAAGCGAGGTTGGTTATGATGGCTCAGACTGCCATGGCCCAGCACTGACACAGCTGATTCTGACTGAAATGAATCAAGAAAAGCTCCTCCAGCAGATCTGTAGTGACCACCTGGACTGGGAGTAACAAACTCCTAAAGAAGATGGAGTCTCGAAGTGGTAGCCATATATTTGAGAGAAAAAACAGCAGAATGAGTTAAACTGTTTTAGAAGACCACATCTGTTGACAGACTTAGGCTTCAATATTTATTTCCCAGCTCATTCTCTCATTCTTTTGTTCTCTGCTTTGAATGAAATATGCCAAAACTTCTGATATTCTCTAGACTGCAGAACAAGTTGGGAAGTTCTGTAATTTTCTAAATTGTCATGAATGCCACAAACATTTATTGATCCGTGCATGCTCTGAATTTGATGAAATCAGTCTGAATGTATGATTTGGCAACTTGGCTACACCCAGAGGACCAGAAATGTGAGGTTCACTCTGTGTCCCTAGAGTGCTCTTTATGTGGCTGTGCAATATATCATTAAACCATAAGCACTCTGCCGAAAATTCTCTTTCAGAGAAACAAAACATTTTTTTTTGTTAAGTTTTACATTGTATCTTTAGGGCTAAGTGTGGTTATTCTTCTAAACAAATGGACTTGATAAGGGTTGAAATATGTTCACAAATGTCACAAACAACATGGAGAATTGATGACAAAGGCAGTTGTCTATGAAACAGAAAGTAGAATTGATGCTTTTGAAATGAAAAAATCCATCCAACCCTAATCTCTGCCAACAGTTAGATAGATACTTTTTGGCAGATCTCTGAAATCTTAATATTAAAAAACAAAACCAAACAAAAACAAAACCCAAAGAAAACTGCTACTCTAACTAGTAAGAATTTGTCTTGAGTATCAAGAACTATTGTAAAAAGCAGTAAAAAGTCCTCAACTTTCTCAAGAATGCAGTGGTCAGGTTAGTAAGAAGCTTTATTTTGTTTACAGTGGAGTTTATCACTTGTATAAGCAGATGCTCCTGTGCTAACTCTCACTCAGCAAGCAGCACTTTGGACCTACACCCATAGTAATAAATGCTCAATTTGAAGAGGATTATCTCCTCCTTCCCCTCTTCTACTTTGCCTGAACAAACTGGGAGGTGGAGAGAAGGAGGGGGAGATAATCCATTTAGCATGCAATGCTTCACACCTGCCAGGTACGTAATAAATGCTGCATTCCAGGGGGATTAGCACAGTAGTTCTTGTTTGGGCTGGAATAAAATATTTTCAGACACTGGACTGAGCCCTTGTGACTGAAGTCCAGAAAGGGTTCTCTTACTTGATTATTTCTTATATATCTCCTGCATTTGTATGTTTTCTGAGTAAGACAATACAAAGATAGAATGGAAATAACAAAAGCTGAGCTTCTGCAGGATTTTTTGTGTATGTGATGTGAGAAATATGTTGGTAGGATCCAGTAATAATGAAATAACATTGTATTATTTAAAGCTATACATTCTACAAGAGGTAAGGAAGAGGCAAAGAAATCTTCATGAAGCTTGCATGCTGTACAATAAATGGTCCCTGAACTCAAGATATTTTAAAAATCATTCATGCTGGTCATTGTGATAGTAGCATTACATTACAACTCAGCAAAATGTAACATTCTCTGTCATCAACTTACTCATATGGTTATGTTTGCTTTTTTTCTGATGTTCCTATTGTATTTTATTGCATAGACTATCAAATCTTGTATATTTTACATAGTTTTAATGCAGATATGAGGATGATAAATACAAGAAGCAAGCAGGGAGCACAGTGCTGTGTGAAACTAAGTCACACAAGCTTCTCACTCTGGCCTGAGAAAGCATAAGGAAGAATCCAAACAGTCCTTGGAGAAGGAAAACAACCTTTGCAGGTGTTGTTCAGATCCTTTTTGTTTACTTGCAAGAAACAGTCAAGGGGTGGTGCTCCAATTGACCAGTGATGGTGATGTGCTGGTTTAATGACCAATGACAGTTTTATCTCTCAGATCTTCTCAGACCTGCCTATAAAAGAAGATCTGGAATAATAAATCTTGCTCTGTTGTGCAACCCATAAGAGAGTCTGTGTCATACTACCTTGCCGTTCCTAATATAGTGCAACACAGATATATATATTTTGATAAGGTATTTAGTCATGTAACAGATCTAGATGGAGTTGACATTGCTCATTACAGAGGAGCTGGACTAGACAACCTTTAAAAGAACTCTTCCAACTCAAACTATTTATGCTGGCCCTAATGTGAACAAAATCAGTGGAAAAGAGATCTTGAAAGTTCCAAACAATGGGAAGAACATGGTCTTTTATGCTCTATTGTCTTTTCAGGTTTTCTGCTGCGATGTTTCACATAACTTGAAGATGGCATTAGTGTTAGATTAAATTACTCATGCTTTTCTCCATATCTGTTAGTGCTGCTTAAACACAGACATCAGATAGAAGACAAGTAGGAAACCACAGAGCATCTCAAGTGACAGCAGATGCCTGAATTTATTATCGATATGGATCATACTCTACACTGGTTATATGTAATATGTTTCAGACTGAATATCTAGTTTAGCTCTAGCTTCTAATATGGGGAAATAAATAAGAAATCCTTTTTAGTCAAGACATCCAAGATATCACACCCAAAACAGTAATCTACTGATTTTCTTCCACCCATGGTGAATAGAGTTTCTCCTTCCTTATTCAGAGGTGTAGTGAGGAAGTCAATACTCTCCTCAGGCTTGGTGCCAGTCTCTGATGTGGGACAGCTGAGAGACTCCCAACACTGGTGAGGTCTCAGGTAGCCTTTTTATGACTCACTTCAGTACAAAGCTATCTCAGAAGCATATAAATTTGAAGTAATTAGGTTTTACTCTTAGAATTGTAGAATCTTAGAATGATTTGGGTTGCAAGGGACCATAAAAAGTCTTCTAGTTTCAACCACCTGCAGTGAGCAGAGATTTCTAACTGCCCCAGGTTGCTCAAAGCCCTATTCAATCTGACCTTGAATGTTTCCAAGGATGGGCCATCTGCAACCACTTTGGCAAATTCTGCTGGTGTTTCATCACACTCATTGCAAAAAATTTTTAGTTTAAAACTCATATGTCTTGTCTTATCACTACAGTTCCTATTAAAAACTCTAGCCACATCTTTCTTATAAGTCTTCTTTAAGTATTGAAATCCTGCAATAAGATCTCCCTGGATACTTCAGGCTAGGTCTCTCAGAACGACCCAACTCTATCAACAGCCACTCTTTGGAAATAGCTAAACAGTTGTTTCTGTCCAGACATAATAAAATGTCATGACTAATTAAGCATAAATTGAGTTTATTATTACTGATGGATGATAGAATAAAAGTCCAGTCAAGGTGTCATATAAAGAACTGGAAGGCATTTTGCCATCCAATTCCTCCAAGTCACAAGATCTGACAGAAGTTCACCATAAGTACAAGGCTCAAATAATTGATTTTTTCTTAAAATGAAACTAAACATTTCCCAGTGGCAGACTCACATACTTAGAAATACAAGAGCATGTGGGTGGAATTTAAAATGTAGTAAGTGCCTAATGCACAAGCCACTGTTGCAGACAGTGATAAATGTTATTTAAAAAAACATAACAATACCAAAACAAACACTTCACCCTTCCAAAAAACAACAATGGAAGAAAATACATTTTAATATCTGGATGATAAAACTAAGAAATTGTAAAGAGCAACAAATTTGGCATTATAATTGCTTTCATTTGTTTGCAGAACTTTTAACTAGCTCATTTTCATTAGTGCCTCTCAGGTTGTCATATATTTATTTCTCCTGTTTTTCTGAAAGGTTCTATGATAGAACTCCCCTATGACTAAAAGACACAAGTCCCAAAGCTTTGATAATCTTCTGCCAGTGAGATTATGTTAAAATATATTACATTTTGCCATCTCCCTCAAAAAAAAAAAAAAAGTTATATATTTTGATGACCTAGAAATAGCACAGAAATAAACAGAAAAAAAATTTAAATACTTAGAACTGGACATACATGTTCACATTCATGAATACATACAAATACACAAAAACACACTTTTAGTCACTTGTCAATTTTCCTGACAGTGTCTACCATGAATTTGTCCAATCTAGGTTTAAACAAATCAAGTGTCTCCAGCTTTTTACCCAGGGAGTCAAGAGACCATATAAGTGAAAATTTTCAAAAACCTTGTCCATAGCTTTAGATTAATAATTCCATATATAGGAAAAGCATTGTACTTGGAAATGCTACCCATAGTGTATATTTGTGAAGTAGTTGCTATTACATAGGGTATATTTACAGAGACAAGTTATTATCTATCATAGAAGGTGGTGGAGATTTCTGTGGTTCATATCAAACACTTGGTGTGTTTATTATTAAGTGCTCTCCTCCCAGTGCAAAGCCTGACTAGTTTGTTGAATGAAAGATTGCAAAGTTTCCTTGCAATGAAACAAATACTTAATAGGCTACTTACCATTAATTTTATCCCATTAATTTCTAGTTTCATCCTTACCACTAACAGAAATACATCCTTTCATGATTATCTTTTTTGCCTCTTTATTTAATCAAAGTTTAAAGTGACACAATGTTAAATTATACCTCCTTGCATCTCCTACACTAGTGCTCATTCTCCATGAGGAAAAAAAAAGGAGAAATTTGTTATGTATTTTTTCATTACAAAGTTGATTTTATTACTTCTATGTATTAACTTCAATTGATATAAAACACCTGTGTAGAAAAATATTGGGTCATACACAAAAAGGACCTGATCTTCCAAACTAGTAGTCCAGAATAACCAGTAATATAACTAAGAGTACTTTTTTTCATAAACCACTGAGGTCTCAAAGACTTTTTGGACCCAGTTTAAGGCCTGAGCATAAGCTAGATAAAAATACTTTAATAGAATTTAACCCATTTTTTGAAGCTGCTAATAGAGACCAGATAAATTCAGAGTCAACTAGGAAAAATACACTTGGATTTGGAATATAAGATCTGTGGGAAGGTGGGGAGAAATCTGCCAAGGAAGGAATATTTACGTATAGGAGGAGAATATTTTGCATTAAAAAGAAATCAGCCTTGTTACTAGAAAAATTGTAAACTCTTATGGAATAAAAAAACCCTCAGAACTGGAGCAACACAAATAACGAGTAAAGGATCATACAATCACAGAATAGTTTGAGTTAGAAGAAACCTTGAAGATCATCTGGTTACAACCTTCCACACTGCAGGCAGGGACACCTTCTACTAGAGTGGGTTGCTCCAAGCCCCATCCAACCTGGCCTTGAACACTTCTAGGGATGGGGCATCCACAGCTTCTCTTGGGCAACCTGTGCCAGGGCCTCACCACCCCCACAGTTAAGTTCTTCACATCTTACATAAACCTACTCTCAGTTTGAAGCCATTCCCCCTTGTCCTATCACTACATGCTCTTGTAAATGTCTCTCCCCATCTTTCTTGTAAATTCCCTTCAGGTACTGGAAGGACACAATTAGGTCACTCTGAAGCTTTCTTTTTTCCAGGCTGAGCAATATTCATTTTCTCAGCCTTTCCAGGTGTGGTCTCACTAGAGTGGAGCCATGGGGAAGAACCCCCTCCCTCGCCCTACTCACAACTGCTCTTGATGCAGGCCAGGATACAATTGGCTTTCTGGGCTGGGAGGGCACTTCTGCTCATGTCCAGCCTCTCATGCACCCCAAGTCCTTCTTGGCAGGGCCACTCTGGATCTGTTCCTCCCCCAGCCTGTGGTGATTCTGGGGTTTGCGCTGACCCAGCAGCAGCACCTTGCATTTGTTCCTGTTAAAACTCATGACATCCCCACCAGCCTGCTTCTTGAGCTTGTCCAGGTCCCTCTGGATGGCATCCCATCCACTGGTTTTGGCAACTGCACCATTTGCTGAGGGAGTACTTGGTCCCTTCCTCTGTATCATTAATGAAGATAGTAAATAGCACTGGTCCCCTGAGGGAGACCATTGTCAGCAATGGGATTCAAGATTGAGGTGCTGAGAATACAGGGGGATGAAGTTATATCAAGTTGTAGGGAAAAAGGTCCCAGAGGATGAGGGAACGAGATGTTGAGGTGGGATGGGCAGAGAAGCAAAGCAAAGCAGGGCTTCTGGAAGTAGTGTGGTGGGGAGAGGAGTAGGCACAGGAGGAATGCTGGCTGGTACCTGGTGGGCAGGAGAGAAATGTAACACCGATCTCAGGTGGGAAGTAAATAATTAGGCCAAACAGAATGCATGTGAAAGTAAAAGGTGATATGTTTTGGAAGGCCAGCAGCAAAGAGCATCAGGGAAGGGAATGGAAGGCAGTAGAACAATTAATAGGGCAGTAAGTGAAGAGGGATAAAAACAGTATGCTTTGGTGCCAGTGTTCAGTATTTGCCTGTGTTCAGTCTTTATATTTTACCCAACAAAATGATTTTGTTGTCCTTCATACTGAAAAGGCAATTTTCTCCCAGTCTCTTTTACCTCTTGGACACCTTGAAGAAGAGAGTGAGCCTCAGAGATAGAAGTTCTATGATTTTATGTGACTAGGAAAGGTGATTGATCTGATCTACTATACTAGAAAATTAGAGCTAGCACCATTTGAATATGTGTGATCTGTATAAGAGCTATTTTGTACTTTATTTTCTAGTGAGCACATCCTTGTCATATGATCTTGATATTAAATACTGATATAAATATGTAGCATTGCTTCTTGGAATATTTATGTGATGACACAAAACCATGGTAATCACACTTCACCTCCTCAAATAGTTTACTATCTTAGCAGGAGGGGATGGCACTTAAAGTAACATTAAAACAGAAAAAAAAATAATCTAAATTTCCACTTCACATGTAAGGCAAAGTAATCATTGAAAGCATAAAATTTGAAATAGACGTTAAAACACTAAAGGCAAAGAGAGTCTAATAAACTCATAGATTGGTTGTGTTTGCATTAAAATTCAAATTACTTTCTCTGGTTCTTGAAATACAGTAATATTAAAAACAAGTTTAAATTGAATGGAAACAATGTCAACATTTGAATATTTCTTATGCTGTAGCAATGTTTTCAAGTACTCTCATTTTCATTTTTATGACAGTGAATACAGAGGAAATGAATGTTAGGCCAAAGCTCCGTTTTTCTAACACTTCCAATGTCTTTGATGCATTTAAGGATATTTAGTAGTTACAAAGTTCTCAAGACACTTGCATTAAAAACTAATTGTTTTTCATATTCATGCAAAACTAAGTTGTTTATTTTCCTTTAAATAAAATCAAGGATTTTGAAAAGAATTCAAGCTCAGCATCGTCCATTTTATCTTATGGATCTTTTATCAAATTTTGGCAAGGACAAAAATCATAGTTTTATATTCTGTATGTAAAAAATGGAATCTTGCTGTTATGCAACTAAATCCTCATTTTAATGTTTCTTTGTTGATGAAATTAAACACTGTAACTAAAAGTAACAGGTTTCACAGTGCAAAATGAACTTATGAAATGAACTTACTCAATGTAAGTCTATATTATTTGAGATATTTTGTGGGGGTCAATAGTTTTTAATATGTCAGTGTACTCAGTGTCACTTTTGTTGACCCTGTGCAATTCCATTTGTTTGAAACAGCAGTCGTGACTACCATGTTACTACATGCAAAATACTTGGACTCTTTTTCAGCTTCGCACAGGATTGCCAACATCATCCTTGGAGTTCAGCTAGATACAGTATTCTTCCACATAACCAAGGGCTGTATGAAATTATATCACAAGACTTCAGAACAAAAGAAGCAGAATCCTTCAGTTAATTACAAATATTTCCTTCCTGTTCTATTCAGCTGGAATGAAATGAATGAATTTAAAAATAAATAAATGAGTAACTTCCAAGCATCATTCAGCTTTTTCTCTGCATAGCCAAAATCATCACCTGTGACTAGAATAGCTTGAAGCCCTAAGGTAATAAAACCTAAAAATGAAGCAGCAGCTTAAGTACTTTCTCTGTAACATGACCTTCAGTGAACATCACTCACTATCAAATTAAGTGAACTCCAATTTGGAATCCCTTGGACTCCTATAGTGTTTTGGAGTACAAAAAAAAAAACATGACAAAAAAGGGTTTCCCTCCAGCTGAAAGTGACAAGAAGACTGCAGCTGAAGTTCTTGCTATGGCAAACTAACATTTTATGGCATCTTATTTTAATAGCTACAAATTATTTCATTCTGCATTAAAGCTACAGTACTCTCTTTCTTAATTTGATTACTCTAATTCAGAAGGTGCTGGTTAAAACCTTTTATTCCTGTGCTTCAGACATATGTGTTAGGTATTTCTTCACCTTTAAGTATCACCATAGATGGTTATGCTTCCCTTGGGCTGACCCCTACTTATCTGCATTTTTTGGTCTTGATATTCTAAATCCATTATGGGACTAGCCCCCCTACCAGATCAGTCACTCTCCTTTCATGTTATTTTCCATTATAGAGATATACCCATGTCACTGGAACAATGAAATTGTCACTAATTAGAATGCTTCCTGCAGACAGAATTTAAATTAACTGGGTTTGAACTACTAGATTTGCTTTTAGTAAGAGATAACCACAGGTTCTAGTGTCCAGAAGGGAAAAAAAAAAATAGGTCAGAACCCATCTTCACAGTTATTTTCCTTTCTGAGTAATGTTTTGTGAAGCAATCAAATATCTAGCGATGTTTAAAGTACAAATAATGATTTAAAAGCCTCTATTACTGCTGTACAGAATCTCTCTTTGAGTGCTGTACACTACTTGCAGTGGAATGATAAGAGCTTCATCACTGACAGCCCACATTAGTGCACTGATTAAAAGTCTGCCTTTTGTCTCCATTTTCAGGACCTTTTCTTTACAATAAACTGCTATTCTAAGAAATAGTCTTTTACTGAAACTCCCCTTAGAATTGTAAGAGCTGTATTATGCCATCCATCAGCCAATTGCCGGAATAAAGTAAAATTCACAACAATAGTCATTAGTAGATGATGTGGAGTCTCATCACTCTTTTGAAACTTGAATTGCTTTGAAACCAACTGTTTACTGAGCTTTATGTCAGGACTAGGAGAATGTGTTCAGATGGATTACTGCAAGTCAGTTCTCAGTGGAATGTGAAAACAATGCACATTCTTCTGACAATATATGGTGTTGGTGTCTACTCTGCCTTCTCTTCATTCAGCTTCACAGCATTCACCCTGTCTCAACTGCAGGTGCAACAAACTCAGTCAGCGTACTGAATGTAACACTTTAATGAGAGTTTCTGTGATTGGTAGTGGAGGGGCTCAATGGGTATAAATAAAATGTGGGGATGTCCTAGAAGGACTTTGCCAGTGGTGAGGACATTTAAAAATACTTTGTGTCTTGCACAGTGTAGATATTGTTGGGGCCACCTGCAGATGGCAAGGAGCTAGTTATTGCACTGAAAATTAAAGCCTAGGCTACCTGTATTCCCCATGACTTGCTGAATCTATATTTGAACAGCTATTCCATAGGAACTGACACCAGATCAATGTGGTAGGCGATTCAGTTGGACTACAGAAGCACGCCTTAACGTGAAGCCAGGAATATATGGTTAGTCCAGTTATGGTCTTGGGGGTTTAATCAATGTGTTATTAGCATAGTTTCACTAATAATAACACCCATAACACAAATTATCCAATTATTTCAACTCATTTCCTATAAAAACTGATACATACAAATTTCATTCTTTCACTGTTCCTTTAAGTACTAAAATTGTCCACCCAAGGTCCTGTTTCCTGCTCTATGGAAAGATGAGACCTGAACAATAGAGTGAATATCTTTGCTGGGAGAAGTATACTGGTGCTGTTGAAAGAGGTGTGCTGCTTGAAGCAGCCAGGGAGCTGTACCAAAATATCTAGGAGAGGGAAAGGACTAGTTCATGTCAGACAAAAAAGTGCTTAGTATTGATCAAATTTTTTCAGTTCCTCATTCTGCAAGAAACGCCTGGCTGGGTAATGTGTTGTTTAACAAACAAAACACGTATTTGTCATGCTTAGATGCTTGTCAGCTTCATTCTGCTAAGGAAGAGGTGGATGATTAGATCAAAAGAAAGGACAAGATAAGAGATGTTGCTGGTGTATTCTTTTCATGCTTGACCTTTGTAGGCAGAGACTGTCCATTGTTCCAGAGAAGTTTTAAACAGACTTGTGTTTAGAAGATGGCACTCCCAAATTTCCCTTTATGGCTAGCAGCAACTCAAGTATCTATTTGAGTGTGTTCCATAACGATGCATGCAGCAGTCCTGTGCTGCAGATGGCATTTGGACAGAAAGTCTTCGTGGTGGCACACAGGGAGACAAGCAAATCAGTGATGTGTGCTCTGGGCAGTCATTTCGGATCCAAGGCCTGTCAGGAACTACCTTCAACTTTTCTCATTTGAACCTATGCTAGTTCACAGTTAGAATGACACCTCTTATGAATGTTGCAGGTACAGTGAATGCACAGTTTCCTGAATACTAAGTAACAATTTTTATGTTCTTTGCAAATTTTCAAAAGGAGTTGAGTCATCTTGCATTGGGTACATATATGCATCTAAAAAACCCGATAGGACAGATGTGTGAATGAGAAGTTTGCTTCATAGGTCACAAGCCATGGCCTTTCACAGTAACCTGCCAGTACTGAGCAAGGCATGACTATTGAGAAAGTGCATAGTTTGCTATATAGCTTTGAAAGACTGCAGACAGATTAAATAGAATCAAGTCTGTAAGAGTTATAGCTATATTACCAATATTTATACAAGTTATACTGTGCCTATTAATTATCCATGCAGGTGTAGAATTGTGTAATGAATCTATTCCCTACAGGGGAGCTTCCTCATTCAAGACCAAGCAGCAATTCAAAATCCAAATGTATTCAAACATTTGTAGAGAGTGTTGATGATGGGGTGGGGGAAAAGGGACAAGACACAAATGCAAACTTAAGAGTAGAATAAATGTCAGGGTAAATATAGTCTGCATGATTACAGTCTCCTTCCAACTGACTGTAAAGAAACATGTTTCATCATACCAAAAATAATCTTATTTCATTGTCATACGCAACAACAGGAATTTTTCAATGGCTTCTGATCCTGTTCAGGCCTTCTAATTTCAACATCTGGTTGCTGGTGAGATCAGAGGACCGCTTTTTTTGATGTACAGTCCACTCAGAAAAGAGTGCACAGAGCGCTCCTCACTTCTAAGTTTTCTTCCCACTCTGTTGGAAGGGCTTGGACTACAAATTGCATCAGTTAAAGTTTCGACTAGACTAAGCTCATATTATTCCGCCTTAGAGCAACTGTTCCATTAAATTAATCTAAAGGTAAAATGCCTTGATAAGATGTCTACACATTTAAAGCCAATTTTGATATTTGTTACATAACTTTTTTAGGGCACTCTCACACTCCTCTTTTCCCCCAGGAGCCACTGATTGAAGAGGGGCTGGATTCATCCCCACACAATTTTTAGTTACAGAAATCATGGCAAAGCTTTTTGCTGTAAGCAACAGCCCAAGTTGTGTTCTACTCGAGTTGCAGCTTCACTTCCTTCAGGAAAGCATTCAAAGTCTGAGAAAAGCTGGAAAAAAGCCGAGATCTAAGGACATGATAGCGTGGCTGAAGAAAGCACTAATTAAAGCACTTGACATTCCTTCTAAAAGACTGTTTTAAGAGCCCGAAAAACCACTGCTGAGAGTTAAACCATCTTTCCAAGGAAGAAAAGTGATTAAGTTCTGCCTTTTGTGTGTGACCTGCATCTGTGGTCTTTATCTGCATTTGCACGGAAAGCAGCTGATTACTGGGTCCCTCCCTTTGCTCCCTGAGGATAGTCGGACAGAACTCACTGAGGCTCTCAGATATTTTGGTAGTAAAATGTAGCCTGTTTGCAGCTCTGTAGGCAAAAAAACACCTTACAAATCTCTTGCTCTAAAAAGTCCGTAATAAGGGAGATCCAGCTGATAGTTTTGTAAACTTTTAACCTACTGCAGCCTCCCTAAAGCCTCCCTGAATCCTGTAAGATGTAACACAACAAGAATCAAACTTGCCTAGGAGGCAGAGAAAGAAAATAGGGGGTAATGTTTGATTTCCATCAGGACAAAATGTTACAAGTATGCTAGCAAGTTCTTTCATAAAGGACTTGTTTTGTGTATTTATTAAATAGCTTTAAAATAAAGCAATTAGAAAAACAGACACTCTTGAAGAGCAATTACTCTACTTGGATTAGTCTGGAACCAGAGACAACTGGGAAATTTGAGCTATCTACATAAGATTTCTGCGAAGGTACAAGACAAAAATGACATTTAGTATCAATGGACTCCAAGTATCTCTCACCACCGGGAAATAAAATAAAGGGCCTGTATGCTTTAGAAAATGATATTACCTGCCACTTTTCAGAGAGGATCCAGGAAAATGCAAAAATCTCACTTCTGCTCAATGTGCCACTGGTAGGAAAAATGCAAACAAAGTCATGTTCAGAGTGAAGTATTATTGTGCTATCAGAAACCAACAGCACTGCCTCATTTGCATTGCAATTGTGCACTGAGCATTCGTCAGAAATATGTGAGCATGAAATAAATGTTTCTGAGAAGGGTGACAAAGCCATGAAAAAACTTACCTGTAAGTGGCTATAGCAACTCTTATTTTCTCTAGAAAAGAGACATGTATAAGAATGCATGAGAAGAGTTTTAAATACTGTAAAAAATACTGTAATAAAATATGGACGAGCTAGCTCAGGAGTATTAGTCCTTACATTTCTCAAGGAAAGCTCTATCTTTTAGTTCCCACGCCCACAGCCCTCGCCCTGTTATGTTCTGGAGGCTATTCCAGGTAGAGCTTCATGATTCACACATCTTAAGAGTGCTCCATGGATCAACTCAAGGCAATTTCCATTTTTCTCATCACAGCTTCGTTTAATAAATGAAACACATCACAGCGTTTAATTGAACAGTGAAGTGTATGACTATAGAGAGTGTCTGAGGTCAAGATTTCAAAGAACACCAGGTAAGATCAGTATTTAAAGTTGCCATGAATTATAATAAACCTCATGGAAGAGGTATATTAAAATTTATGGTTTAAGGTATAAATCATTTTCTATGCAGTGCCTATGGGGAGATGTTTGCTTGATGCAGCAGTCTTCTTTCTTATCTGAGAATTTATACTATGTTGATCTTCCAGATACAGGTTTATGCTGTTGACTTAATGCTGACAGGTTACAGGACTAACATGTATTCAAAACTGATTTCAAGCGACACTGATGTATTTTTGTCTTCTGTGTTACCTATTTTCATCCTTTACCAATGAGATCTTTCAGGGAGACAAAAATAATGATTAAAACCTACTCAGTTTCCTGTGTTCAAACTGATTATTTACAACAGAACAGTCAAAGCACACAGTCATATATTTGGGAAAACACTACTATAGATATTCTGTGAAAATCTTCAAAAATTCTCAACAAGCTTGTCATTAAAATTACCAGAATTTCTTATCACTCACAATTAATTTTTGTTGCAAGAATTAGAAGTTAAAATAAAAAATTTAATCAATATTTTTCCAAAGGACTATAACTCCTTTTAATTTGTAAACTGGACATTATCTTCACAACAAAGTCTGATAGGAATTTCATTTATTTCTTCATTGAGAAACAGGACAGGCTGCATCTCTCAGGTTTCTATTACAGATTGATTCCATATTGGAATATTCAATATTCCATATTGCTTGAGTATCTCAAAGGTAACCTTGATTACTGTAGATACACAGGACAGAGGTGAAAGGACAGAAAGAAGGAAGGAGTCCCCTTGCCAGGGACACATTTTGCTTAGAGTGTTACAGCAGCAGAAAATTTCTGGTACCCACCCTCCCCCAGTCAGGCTGATAATGTTGATGTGCAGATAGACACAGAGATCACCACAGTGCAGCATGAAGTCCATTTTGGGTTTGAAACACCTACCACTACCCTGGCTCTCTATTTATTGGCTTCTCACCTAAAACTTCAGAAACTGAAAAACTGAAATTCAGGTTAAAAATACTTACTAGATAGAAAATTTAATTTTTATTTTATTTATTTATTTATTTATTTATTTATTTACAATGAAATGTTAAACAAATGATAGCTTTTCAAGAAAATGCTTAGATTTAAAAAATGTATATTTTGGTTGTTAGTTCTCAATTACTTTGATGATATATACAGTAACTTTTTCTTACTGAGACATTTTAGCTTTTTTCAAAGGTATGAAGTTTAGCGTATTTCTGTTTTCCTGATGCAAAATCAAAAAGGTTTTCTCATTTTCTTTTGCTTCAGCTTCTCAATTTATTTTACATCCCAGAGTAACTAAGCTTGTTAGGGAGTTTCAGCCAAACCAGCCAGATGCTCCTAACTCCCATAATATTTTGTGAAGTCCTCATGTGGAGCCTTGAACAATGTGCAGTGTTCCAATAAAACCAAACTGAACCTGGAACACCAAACAGATGATAAACAAAAGACAGAGGAAGAGAGGGAATGTTTGGCACTTGAGTCATGACAATCCGCATACATTATTGCTCACATTTTTATTTCTACTACTGGCATCCAAACCATGGATCAGTTGGATGAGTTTTTATGCAATATTTCATTCTGTGAACTCATTTGGTTAAGATAAAATTTGTAGCCTAAAGTTAATGGTATTCAAATTATTTTTTTTAAAAAAAAGCTATCTTCAACAGGAATCTCAAACAAGAATTTTTACTTAGGAAGGTGAGATAGGAACAGCTGTTAATAGGAGAGCTATCTATCCACCAGTGGACCCAGATATATCCCAGCCCATCTGCAACAAGTGCAAGGTACCATCCTCATCCATGAAAAGGAGCAATTTGGAGTGCATTGAAAAAGCCAAGAAGCATGGGGGAGTCATATCTCTGGTGAGCCAGGTCCACTCATGAGTCTGATGGGAATTTTGCAGGTGTATGTTGTGAGAGATGCATTTTGATGACCATCTATTGGTCAGATTCAGGAAATGCAGTGGAAACTTTTAAAGGTAGTATGTTAAATAGGCAGCCAGTAGAACTGGGTGCCAAATTCATTTTTTCTGTTTCACTTCCATTCACTAAGGTACCTGAAAAGTCCTGCCACCTGTCAGTGTGATTAGAATTATTTTTTAATACTTCAACTGGCTTCTGCCAGCATCACAGGATTTGCATCTACTATGATTTTATGTTGATTTAAATTGTTTCATAATCAAATGGAAGGGGAAAATGTCCATACAGAGGTTCAACTTGATGAGTATGTTAAAAAAAGTTACTAAGTACCATCAATGAATACTTTACTGAAATGTGATGTGACTGTGTAGTCTCAAAAGCTGTCTTTCCATTACTGGTAGCAGGCCCTAAGTGTTGTACTAAGATGGACAGGCCTCAAGACTGAAGTTTGTCAGGCTTGCTCAGTCTGAAGTTTCCTTAATCTGTAACTTGGCTTAGCTGTGACAGTACTTTCTTTAATTGGACAGGTGTCTGTGGTTAATTTGTTTTACTTTTGTTTACTTGTGCATGGTACAATGCTTTCTACACCTGACAGGGACTGGCAGTTATTTTAGGCAGCATGAGATATTTATGATTCTTATTACAATGACAATGTAGAGAAAAACAGTCCTTGAAGCACAGCAGAGGACTTGAGAAGCAGAGGCATAGGATGTGGTGCAGAGATATACGCAAGGGATGGCAGGTGAGGGGTCCCAGTTTGCACTGCAGACCCCATAAACAGCTCACCTGATGTCTGTAGAGGAAATACTGACCTGCAGCTGGACAGAACTACTTCTAGGGGTAGCCGAGAAAGTAAAGAAATAATATTTCACACATGTAAAATGTAACATATACAGAAAATTAAGATGTCACCTGTATGTTACAGACAAATGAAGATAAAGCAAAGGTGTAAAAGGGTGCTAGCTAGCAAGGGGATTGACACCAAGGATTACAGAGTGAGGAACAATCAGCATCATCATCACATTCCTCCCAGTGAGTAGGCCAGGTGTTGACAACCATGCCACCACAGCCACAGCCTTGATGAGAGAAATCTTAGAGTGATGGTGGCCTAGAAAGGTTCAACACTGGGAAAAGGGATAGGAACCATATCTGTGTCAAACAGTTTAAACTGTGCTGCTCTTCTTTTTCTGTAACACTTTTGATCTAAATTCTGAATGTTTAGATATTAACATTTCAGTTATATTAATAAGTTATTTGGTTTAATTATATACGAGACGTGCTTCTTCTTTGCCCTTAAATGAGGTTTTTATGTAACGGTGTTAAAACATTATAACAAATTCTGAAAAACAAAAAGTCAGGCATTACATAGGTAAGAAAATATATAGCTGCTAAATCTAAAACTGGAACACCAAACAAGATTATGAGAACACAAAGAAATATGCAACTGTTCCATACTTATCAACCAAAAGAGTATGTATAAAATATTTGCTTGGAAAAATCACATAGAAACTGCTTCTTATCCATTCCAGCTTTGTCTGTTCACACATTTCTTTCCCCCATACTCTATCTGTTAAAAATTTGTTCAACTCCTAAAGGTCCAGACCGTTTAAGAGACTGGCAGATGTGGAAATGCTAAAACATTTGTTCACACTTACACTCCAATTTTCAGGAAAACTCATTTTAATATTTAGTATTTAGCTCTTTCTGCAAAACTGTCTACACTTTCCTCTAATGTTTATGATGTTCAGATGTTTAAGTATGAGGGTGTTTTTGCACAAAATAAATGTTGAAAATAAATATTAAACATTACAGATATGTTTTCCTAAAAATTACCTCAACCAAAGAGAAATCAGTCTGCATGGAAGAAACCTTTTCAGTCTTTTTCAACCAATTTTATATAGCACAACATGAGAACAAGGATATATTTGGCTTTGTATTTTGTGCCTTTATAGGAAGCATGTGATGGTAAGTATAACTCAAAAATGTCAGCACTGTGCAAACACATCTGAAACACACAAATCAGGAATTAATGAAGGCTAAAAATTTAATTAAATTTACATGATGTTATTTAAATAGTTCATAACTATCAAAAATGTTTAAGTTGTTATGTTAAGATATGATTAATTGATTGAATTAACTTACATGCAATAAAGTAACCCTTAATAAAATGCAGATTGGATTTAAGATTGCAGATTGAAAGAAGAGTTGCAAATCGCCTTTTCTCTTTTAAGTCCTGTAGAAGCAAATTAAATAACGGACCATCATGAATTTAAGACTACAGACTTTTATCACAAATAGATTTTATTCTGGGGATTCAGAATGCCACATTATCATAGTCTGGAAAATTTTATCTGATTTTTACTCACTCATTCTTACAATTCACCCAGGGGTGTCAGTTGAGGGGGGAGAGAGAAGGAGGGTCAGACAGAAGGTAAATGACCAACTCTGGGAAATGCAGATTTTCTCTAAGACATGGATTAATCTGGATTCATTCCGTGGGCTTTCCTGGATTCATCTGGAATCATTAGACGGGTTTAAATATTTAAACTGAGAAGTGAGGAGTTAAGTGAGGAGTTCTGGTTACAGTTTTTACACTCCAGTTAATTATAGTTGTTATCATAAAGATAACGAACCTTGCAGCCCTGGCTAATAACAGGCCACTGTCTAAATACTCTGTAGCCAGGACTCACGAGTGAGTTTTGCCAAGTTTGGTCCTTCTGAACTGCTCCTGACCTCTTTAGAGATTGACTTTACTTGGTTTAGCTCTAGTTGGAGGGGGACTGTGGCTGCTGTTTTCTTTTTATGCTCCTAGGGATGTATAAAAGCACCATGGTTTCAGTCTTAAAACATTGTGACCTTAAAAACCTTGTGACCATAAGGTGCACCTGACATCAGAATAAGGGGTAGAAAATTATTGTGACTAATAATTGTCATCATACCGTTAGTGTTATTCTATTTTATCATTGAAAATGTTCTGCATGTAGACATTCATTATTTTTTTCTGTCATAAAAATTCTTCAATCAGACTATTAAGATTTCAATAATACTAAAAATATTACCTGTTTCTTCTTTGTCCATAAAAAGATTCTGAGTTTAGCAACAATGTTATATGCTAAAATAGTTATTCAGACTAATTTAATGCATATACTTTGAAAACAAAATATGACGGATAAAGAAGTACCTCATATACTTCTGATGCCTGAAAGATGTTATGCTATTTTCCATGTTATATTTGGTAAATTTTAAAGATCATATAAGTTATGGTTATACAAATTTACATCAAACTATTATGGTTTAACATAGAAATATAAGCAAAAACTCATTCTGAAATGAAAAATTTGTATCCCAAAATTAGAAATATTAGGAGACCTAGGTACTCAAGACAACTGGACCTAAAAGCCCAGGTAGAGACTTATTTTCTGCCTTTTTTTGTATGTAAAAGCATAGAAGACTTGATAAAGAATGTGTGCCAACAAAGAAAAATTGCTAAAAATTGTATTAAAAAATGAACATATCAGACTAGAGGAAGGTCAGCAGCAGAATTCCTCAAGGATTCATCTAGCAGACCTTTAATAGTTACATGAATAAATTTGGCACAAAATAAAAATCTTGATGAAAAATGTTTATCATGCAAAATTAAGAGGCAGGTAAATATAAAGGACAATTTGCATATCATGCAGAAAGTATATGATGATCTTGATGACTACAGTAATAGAAATGGGTTGGCATTTAACTGAAACATGAAGCCTTATGAAGAGGAACTAAAAATAATATTTTTCACCATTATCTGGAAACTTATCCATTGGAAATTACTTAGAAAAGTCTGACATAGTAGCAGGTTCCTGTGATATTAAAAATTGACATGATGGACTTATGAAAAAGTAGATGTGATTTTAGGTGTTTTATGTGGGAAACTGTGCTATTGGACAAAACACCACTAGAGAATTTTGGCTACAATATCCTTTACCAACCTGATCACCTGTATTAAACAAAAATGTCCTGAAATAGAAAGAGCTATGAAATAAAATGGGCAGATAATGCAGGTAATGAAGACTCATTGAGAGAAGGCTTACAAAGATTTTCCACACTAAACACATCAAAGTCCCAAGGATACAACTAGAAAAGGAGGGAGGAATCACAAAGCATTTGAATAAAATGGATAACTGCTGGACAGGAACAGAAAGTTTCTCTGTGTTGGAAAGTTTTTAAGCATCAGGGAAGTCAGGCTGTGGACTAGATTCCTATAATGAGTCATCTTCTTGAAGATCTGACTAGTTTAAGGTAGGACATAGTATTTTATTAAAGTGGCTTTCTGATGTTGCTTCCTTCGATCTTATATTAAATTACCTGCTACGTTATTTTTGCTTGTAATGTTTTACTTTTTCATGTTCTCCTGTTTGTAGCATTTAAAGAATACTTGGTCAGAAAGAAGAAATATGTCACACACGTACATCCCTCTTCTGCCAATAATATGGCATACATTAGTAGTGTTAGGTACATATTGCCATTATTCAGATTGATAAGGGTTTTTCTCCATATTTTCCACATCCATTGCAAGTTCAAATCTGTAATCTTTGTACCACAGTTGAACTCAGACTAGGATCAATTCCTTCCAAGTATTTTATGTGGAGATTTTTGCTCCTTTAAACCATGCCTCCAGAAAGTGTTTGGAATATCTCTTAGTACCATTGCCCTCCTTGCATGCACAACTAGTCAGCTCAGTATTTCCTTATTACAGGGAAGAAGGATAATGTGAAAATTAATGGATGGGTAAGAAATATTCTTAGATCTAGTAACCTTTATTTAATATGTCCTTAGGAGCTGCAATTTGCATTATCTTGCAAGTTTTACCTCCTCTGTCAACTATATCTTCTTTCTCATGCTTATGGGGACCCCATTATTCTATCAACAGGGGGTTAATGTTAATAAAATCATTTAAGGACTCATGCCCTTTTCACATGTATGAAAGAGGTTCACTAGCATATATCATATAAAGCTTGGTATAAACCTCCTCTTTCGGCACCTCTCTAACTCTGAAGTCAACATACATATCACCCCTTAAGTAAGTTTTCTCATTTTAAAATATTTGTCTCGGTTTCAAGACAACTGCTGCTGTCACAGAAACTCATATCACTGTGTCTAGAAGTGATCTCCCAGTTCTCTGTCAGAAAAGGCAGACACTTCTGTGAATACTAGAATTTATTATTGCTCCCATTAAAACTGAAGTAAGCTATGCAACTTTGAAAGTGTGATTAGTCAAGACCTATGCAGAAAAAATTATATTGTTCCCAGAGCTGTTCAAATACCATTTTCAGATCATCAGGACAGTAACACCTAAAAAATTTTTTACTTCATTGCACTTATAATCTTTTTAAATTTATGTCAGTTAAGGACCTTCTTTAGGTTGGTTGTTGTTGGTAATATTAGTAATAAAAATTTTAAGACACTATTGATAATAATTTATTTAAATATTTTGGATACTGTAGGAAGTATTTAACATAATTTTCATTTATAAAAGGCGATGTTATTTAATTCCATTACTTTCCACTGTCACATTATAAAGATTTTAAACTGAGTAAATTTTTTATCAGCCAGTGCTGCTTGTTTCTCTTGGAAAACGTTTCTCATAAAAATTTGTTTAGTAGCTGTGCCCTGGAAAAAGGCCACTCTAAGATCAGGCAAATCCAAAGAGTTAGGATATGACTCATTTTTGGTTCTGCCGGTCAGCAAGGGAAACTAAAGGCACAAAATATATACAAACTTCAAGATTCCTTTCCTCTGTCAGACCTAGCTACTGACTACAGCTATTAAGATAATTCAGAGTTTTCTATCTGTGCTAGTAATCCAAAGCCTCACCCTCCTCCAATAACAGAAAAAGTGTGTCAGTCCTTTCCCAGAAGTATCTTAACTTGGAATTTGTACCTAAAATCTGCTGCTGCTTTATCAAGCAGAAATCAATCTTGTGCCCTTCAAGCTCAACTTTAACTATAGGATTACATAAAAATTGTCTGTAGAAGGCCAGGAAGCCAAAATATTGTATGATGTTCTTATCTTTAAGACCTGTATAATGCATGGTTGAATTATTTAAAGTCAAGCTTGAGAGATGTGAATGCAAACATACTAAATTCCAATATACTCTCCATATATATTTTCCTCCATTTCCTATGGTCTTTCATTTACTGAGTGAATTTTGTGGCTTTGGGAGCGATATGAAGACAATGAAATTCAGTCTGAAGTTTAGAGGTAGAAAAATTTGGCCCAACCAGCTTAAGGGAAAAGTACTCATTTGATTATCTTATTTATTTTTATTTATTAATTTCTTTGAAAAATTTTTAATTACTGAGTTTTAAAGAAACAGGAGGCCTGTAGTTGGGGAAAGTATGGTAATTTTTTTCTTTTTTTTTTCCATCCTTTTCTTAACATGATCATCCTCTAATCCATTTTTTGCTGAACCTTACAACCTGCCTTACATTTTTGTCTTGTTCTTATTGATTTTGTTCTGTATTATCTAAGCTGCATATGGAATGGATTATGGTTTGGCTCTATCTGATTTATTTCACATAAAATGTGTTGGATAACAGACAGATCAATTTTCAATTTGCTGTGTAAGATTCAGATCATGTCTTCTAAGCACTTTCTCTTACATACATATACAAATGCGTGTACTGCCTCAAAACACAGAACCAATGAGATCCACACCGACATTTTAAAAATTTCTCTTACAACTTGATGGTAAGTAGGGATGAGTAAACTAGCATGAGTAAGAAGGAAACTAAGACTTTATGCAACATACAGCAGCAAAAGTGCATTTCTGAGAAGAATGGTTATTTTAAGTATACTCAAGAATTATTCCTCATCTGTTTTCATAGAAAACATAAACATAAAGTTCTGAGTCTAGACAAGTTAATGGAAGAAATTCAAATCTTTTTCAAAGAGCAAGATTTCATCCAGAGGGTCACAAGGTCTTTATTGAGATAGGCAGACCCATGTAAACCTATTTAAGTCAGTGCAGAGCACTGAGCTATTCAGTTTGGCTCTCCATTGACTTTGGTCATAGGAACATACATCACCTAAAATGTAGATTAAGAACACAGTCACACTATGATGCTTCTGTAATCAGTAAAGTAAGAAAGGGAAAGAGAGACTTATCTTCAGAGAATAATTCTTATTTTCCCTGTAGAGTATTTATTTCTTTCCATTGACCACAGCAGAAACTGAAAGCAATTATTTTATTAATATATAATATGCACTTCAGTACTGAAAGATAGAACAATAAACACTCCTGACCACAGATCACATGTTCTATTTTGCTTTGTCTGTTGGGATAAAGAGAAGGTCTCTCTAAGTTTTCTAAGTTTAGGTACACTTGTCCAGGCAACATGACATAATTTTAAATGACTAAAATTCAAAAATCTTTCAAAGAACCCCTGCTTGAATTTGGAAAGGCATTCAAAAATGTTTACAATTTTGATGGAGATCTGTATTCATGGATAATATAATGGAAATATCCTGAACATATTTTTTCATTTTACATCCACTGGCTCAAGTTATAATAGCAACTGGGCTTTCATTTTGGAATTTTGGTACAACTGCTGCCTGGAATAAATGTGAAATTAGTTGCAGCAGATGGTCTTTGCCTATTCCTGGTGGGTGGATTTCTCTCTCATATATTTCCCAGAAAAATAACTCTAGGAAAGAAGCATGTCATAATAATCAACAGCCGTCAAGTGGGAGCAAAATAGCTGCTACACTCCACTCTGGGATGACTGTGCTTCAGAAGTATAGCACTGGGAAAGCTGGGCTGTATTTATAAAGCACAGTAAGAGCCTGGAATGAAAGACTCTAATAAATGCTAGATTTCTACATACCCAGTCATAGTAGTAAAATACTCATTGTGGGCTGGTATGAGAGACTTTAATAAATGTTGGATTTCTACATACCCAGCCATAGTAGTAAAACACTTATTGTGGGCTGGTAGTTACCACTGCATTGCATTCTGGTCTCTGGTTTTAAAAATAATGCTCCTTTTTAGGGCACACTAACAATAGCACTGTTACATGCTCCCAGAAAGAAGAAAATTATTATGTAAGGAACTCAATTCATAGTAAAACAGACTGGAAAAGAAAAATATGTGATTTCTAAACAAAACGGGTAGCATCCATCTCCAGCCATCAGTTTGCACTCATAATCTCAATTTAATATTTTCTTTTTATTTTTATTTTTCAGAAATGCCCCAGTCCCACAAAAGACATGCTTTTGTGTTCAAAATGAATGATTGCTCATTTCAAAATCAAAATATGTCAATAATAGCTGATCCTATTGGTAATGTTCTTATAAAACATACTTGGACTTTACATCATTTATTCATACAGTCCAGATTATTTGCTACAAATAATTGTTTCCAGTTTGGGTTGGAAAGAACATGATACTTTGGATAAACTCCTACCACTGTGATTTTAAAAACATCCCTAAAAAAGAGTACTTGTTTGGTATTTATGAATTAGTCATGCAGGTTTTGTTGGAAAGGCACCATTGGCCTTTAAATGTATAAACAGATGAAAAACAGCCATAATGATTTAAGAACTTGACAAATGGCTTATTTACAATAAGGATGGAGCACCTCACCTACAAAGAAAGTCTGAGGGGACAGTGATTGTTCATCCTAGAGAAGAGAAGGCTATAAGTTGACCTGATTGCAGCCTCCCAGTACCTGAAGGGAGCCCACAGAAAAGAGGGAGAGGGACTATTTACAAGGCCATGTAGGGACAGGATGAGGGAGAGTGGCTTCAGACTAAAAAAGAGTAGGTTTAGGTCAGATATGAGGAAGAAATTCATTACTTTCAGGGTGGTGCGACAGCAAAACAGATATTTCAGAGAAGCTGTGGATGCCCCATCCCTGGGAGTGTTCAAGGACAGGTTGGATGGGGCTTGGAGCAACCTGGTTTAATGGAAGGTGTCCCTGCTCATGGCAGGGGGTTGAAACTACATGAGCTTAAGGATTCTTCCAATCCAAACCATTCAGTGATTCTATGATATAGGTAGGAGACATTTATATATAGCTGTTTACATGTCCATAGTAAGTCTAATCCTTTTATCTGTGATTGGCAAATTAATATCTGACAATATGTAGCACTGATTCACATTTGTATTTTGATACTTTAGTGAAATGGGCCTAATACAAGGGCTCTTTACTTTCAATGTGATTCAAATACCCCAATTTATGCTATTTTATTGGCTTACTGCAACATTTGCATGAATACATAAATGTATTTTGAATATTTGACATATCTGGTGATTTAAAGATTTTGAATTGTTCAAAAGCTATTTAACAAGATGTGAACAGAAGTCTAATCTTGCATCACTAGACTCAATGAAATGAGTGACTGAAGGCTTTCATTCACCTCAAACTAGATTCTGGGAAATGTTTAGGTTTTATGTCCAGTTCATTTTGGCACACATCTGTACCAGTGGTTCAATTTGAATCTGGTCGTCAGTTGCATCAGGTATGAACATCATTTTTTTTTAAAGTAGCAAATGCATTGTTTATAAATCACTGAAATCTTCCACACACCTTTCAACCTTCTGTTGACATATATGTAGATTTACTTCTAGAGGCTATTTGACTCATCTATATAGTTTCTCTTCACAAAGATGTAGAATTTATTGAGCTTTCCATTGTAAATTTTCAGTTCAACTGAACATGCTTTTAAATTACAAATTAGCTATTTCTGTCCACAATACTGAATAATCCTTATGGTAATATTTTATTCATATTAAAGATGAACAAGCAATTAAGGCTTTGGAGTTTGGGACTCATAGTTAATGTTTTCTAATGTTCAAGTAGAGTCAAATAAGACAGTGGGTATAAAATGATAGTGTAGGCAAAGGTATAGATGACTTGAAGCTGATAACCCTGGAGACTTGAAGTAGTGCTGTGGCAGTTTATGCTGCACAGCTGTGTGAAAATAGCAAAGATAATGGTATTAGTATATGGGGAATAACCACAGACAGCACATGACAGACAGTATAACTCGCTCTTTTGCATAAGGGGGAAGCAAATCATTGTGAATTATACAGTCATCACAAACCTTGACATATTTCAAAACAACTGCCAGTCATTGCGTGAGAATGTTATGTCACTCCAGGGACAGGGTTAATTCAGGCTAGGGCAACAGCTCATCAGTAAATAATCATAGTTACCTAGATAAGATTTCTACTTCTTCTTAAACACCTTTATTTTTTTCCACATCATTAGACTAGTTTTAAGGAATTTTTTTGAGAACAAAATTCTCAGTATTTTCCTGCAATACTACAGGGAAACACCAGAGAATCAAAGCGATATTTAATTTTTATAACTCTCACATTATTTTGGCTTTTCATATTAGAGTGCATTGTCCAGAAATATAATTTAGTATTCTAGACTAATATTTTCGTCTTCTTTCCTGCAGTCATTTGCACTTTTAGTTTTATAAATTATCCTTGCAGAATACTAAACTTTTGAGGTTGACAGAGATCAAAGGTGAAGCAAAGCCTACTTAAAACCTTAAATTTTGAGTATTATCATACAGTATACACAGTTCCAAAGGCACAGTAATAATTAAAAGCAGTGCAGAAAAATGTCGGAAGTATAATTCTTTGAATTAATTTTTAATTCATGTCTTTCTAACCTAGTTAAGGCTTAACACAGTCATACATAATAATAAACTGACATTCTGTTGCTCTTTTCTGTTCCTCCTGAATTAAGTTTTTTACAATATGAAGATCTTTAAGATTCACTTAAGCAGTTTACTACAAATCACACTTTTTCTCCAGTTTATTGTCGTTTGTTGCATTTCTTACTATTTTTGCCCCAAGAAAGGTAAAAGTAAACACAGCTATTCTGGAACAGCTGGTTTCTCAGCTTTTTACATTGACCTAATAATGGCCTTTCCCACTTTTCCTGTGCGCCAATTTCAAAATTTTCAGGGCTCTCAGAATAATCTCCTTTTTTTTCTCTTGTCCCTGTGTTGCTCTTATGTGGACAAGATCTGTGTTTTTCAAGATAGGCTGGCTAGGCTTTACCAGTCACTTTCCAGAAACCAGTCATTCATGAGGTCTTTGATCCAACAAAACACTGAAGTGCAAGCTGAGAATTATTAACTGAAATATTAACTGAGAATACTCTTATATTTATGGAGTCTATCCCAGAACCTAAGTGCTGCTGTCTGTAGTATTACTTTTCTGAAATTCTGCTTTGTATCCATGTTTTTTTGCAAGCCAGGGGAAAATACCTCAGATTTCATACAACCTACTGTTGCTATTATTCTGATGGGGAGACTTCACAAGTGTTTAGTTGATGTAAAGTGCTCCCATTTGTGGCAGAAAAAGGTTTCCAGTTTTTCATTTTGCTTTTTCATGTTAGGTGTTGCAACTACTTGACAGGCTGAATGAGCAAGAGGAACTAATCAGTGCTCCTGCCCTTCTGTCCTCACAACGACACACTTTTACTGGTATAGTGGCTGGGTGAGTCCAGCAAGGAAAACAATTTTTTTTTCTTTTTTTTTTTACTTTACTGGGTTTTTAGTTATTCCAAAAAGTAAAAAAAGAAAGCAAACCACACAACTCCAATTTATAAAGAAAAATATATTTATTAGGAGCTTTATTGCTGTTATTCTTTAATCATTATTCAAGTAGAAAGGTGGAACTTGCTACGGGCTGAAGTCTAAAGGACCCTGGTTGCTGACACCCAGCTGTTTTCACATTTTTATGCCTGGTAGTATACCTGTTTATTTCTTTATATCAGTTTCTGCTTACTCTGATCCATCAAACACAAAAATGTCAGCATTCTGCACTCCAGCTGGCTCAGCCCCATCCGTGTTCAATGCTAAGTAAATAGCCTGTCTTTAAGTAGTTATCAGTTTAATTCAAATCAAAACTTTTTTTCTCATAAATTTGAAACCACAGATAGCAGATAAACAATCAACTCACTTTTTTTTCCCCATTCTGGGCTTGTTTAGTTTTTCTTTTCTCTCACCTGCAAGAAGGGAAAGAACCCAAACAGTAATATAACAAAATATACTGATTTTCCATCTGGTTACATTTTCCTGGTATTTAACAATTCAAAGTAATACAATGTTCAGCTTTTCCATGTGACAGCTTCCACTCAGTGCTCCTAAGTTCATTGCCAACTTCATTATCTCCGTGCTGTATGCCCTTTAGTAAGCAGAAAGTAGAATATATTATGGCATATTACGATTCAAAGAGTTAAAAATACCAGTCACCACAACTGTTAGAACAGATTCAGCTACCTACCCTCTCTCTCCTGCTTGTTTAAGTGCATATATAGTCGCTCCTGTTTTGACTTCAGTATTAGGCATCAGCCAGACATTTAGGTGCTCAAACAACCAGGTAATTTCCCTCAAACAAGTGCTGAAACAAAACTGTTTCCTAACAGTTTGTAAAACCCTAACTCTCTGTGGGACAATGTTTTTATCATAAAAAAAAGCAAGAGAAGAAGTTTTTAGAAAAGTTGTCTGGTGCCACACATGCATGAATATTCACAACCAAGGACAACACATCCTTTATCCCTTGTCTATGATTACAACTTGTATGAAGGAACTTCATCTACAGCACAAATATTCTGGTAACACCTTTCATTTGAATTTCAAATGTAATGATAATTTTTTTTAAAATCATGCTCAGTTGTGAGCAGTTGCCTGTCAGAAGAAAATGTTTCATTGGTTAAATTGCTTGAAATAAAGAGCTGAAGCACCTGAATTGTTAGCATCACCAATCTTTTTGAGCTGTTTCAATTTCTTTGCCTTTTATTTACTTTTCTACATGTTTTCTTTCATTTAAGAGAGACATTGTACAGATATTTGATAGCACCCTGGAATGCTGAAAGGAAGTGTGTTGATTATAAAATATTTTTCAAGTGAAAGGTTCCATGCCAGCAAGAGGAATGTAAAGAGTAAAGAGGAATAGACACTGTAAACTGGCATTGAAATAAATCTGTTAATAAGATAAAAATTTAAAGTATCAAAACACAATTTTCACTTTCCAAGCAAGATTCCCAAGGGTGATTATGGATATGCGTGCTTTGCTCTGCTTGTTTTTGATACCAAATGCAACTTTCAGATAAGGATACATTTGGGTGCACGTAATTCAATAGACCTGTGTGTTGTACACACAGAAAGCAAGGATGTAACATAATTGTTAAAGCTGTTACAGGTGAACTTCGAATAGCGAGAATATGGAGAAAAAACAGGGGAAACTCTAGGACACCATTGGGGTTTTTTTAGAAATCTGGCCTGATGTCTTCAGCAGTTTTGTTTTCCCTTACAGATAGTACAGCATGTTGGTCTAGACGGTCCTGCTGCAGTATGCTTCAGGCTGCCTACACATAGGATACATCTGTTTTGCTGTCTGTTTCTACTCCAAGCCAGTAATGCAGCACAGAAAAACAGAAAAGCTTTCTTTCTCGATGAAACAAACAAAAAAGTCTCTTTTATCATTTCTCTGTGATGTGAGCACACATAACGGCCATCTCAGTAAGAAGGAAAAACATTCTGAACTACAATAAAGGAAAAGAAAAACAGCAGTCTGCAACAGCTTATGCAACTAGATCAAATTGGTTTGCTTTTATCTTCTTTTTTTTGTTTATAATCACAATTTTTCATCAAACTCTGTATATCAATGTCTGTATAATGTTATTTTTGTGTAGATTGCAAACACTGTTATACCTGAATTACTTGCTGCAAAAAGCACCAAAGTAATTGTTTGTATTTCTAGAATGACATTTTTTTTTCATTCCTTGTACAATTCCTTTTCAGTGTAATGATATGACAGTGTTGAGCAGACCTGTCTCCTGATATCTTTTGAATATGAAATATCCCTAAACAAATGCTTTGTTGTGTACATGTACAGTGCACCATTTTCTAGTAGAACTGCATCCCGAGGGACAGCCTGCCTCTGGAGACTGTTCTAACTCAATTGGATCCTGCTTGAGGGATGTTTTTATTTTGCTGTTAAGTGTAACGGGAAGTAATTTCTTTTCAAGAGATATTTTTGGAAATGCTGCTTATATTGCCGCAGCCAAAGTTGTTGTTCCACAGAGCGCATGGGTGTGCAGAGGCAGAGGGAGGCTGCCCTGGCACCTGAGAGTCGTGTAAAGGCTGAAAGGCCATTCTCTCATAGACTAGAGCTGCAAGACTGGCATGCTACAATTGCTGTGGGGTAGAGTTTATGATGATCTGTTTGCCAGACACTCACACTGACACACAAATCCCTCTCATCTTTTTAAGACCTTGAAAGTTCCTAGACACATCCTCTCAAATAGGTTTTCTACAGGCAATTTTTTTTTGTGCTTCTATTTTGGAGTAGGTCGTCAGACTAGGGACAGCAAACCTTGTCAGAAAATTAAAACTGCTTCTTACCTTCATTTGATAAAACCTCCATGCAAATGCAATTAAAGATTTACTCAGACTTGAAAACAGCACATCAGTCCAGACCCAGAGAAATCTGTGGGCATAGAAATGTTATTCATGAAGTGTGTTTTTTCCACTTTAAGTTTGCTGAATCCCATTTTAAAATTAGAATGATTCTATGAACGTAGAATATTGTCTTCTTTCGTTTTGTTATTCCACACTGTTTCTAGATGACAAATACTCAACAAAAAAGCTCTTGCCAGACTGCTATCAGATCCAATTAAGATATTTTTCAGTATGATCAGGTGGGTCTTTATTATAATCACATTATTTTTATAACTTATCTCTAAGAATATATATATATATTTCCAGTTTTGTTTTCCCTAGCACATATGAATATATACACATGGACACATATATATGTCTATATATGTATGTATCTTTTTTCCCCTGTATATTTATAGCCTAATTCTTCTGTCAGCTGAAGTTCTGATAGTGATCTCAAATGGATCAAAACATCATCTGTATGTTCAGTTTCTGGTGCTCCTTTTGTGCAATTCTTGTTTTTCTACAATCCTGTAATGACAGGACATTGTCTTCTTTCTGCCCATAGCTTGCTTATTCTTTGCTTGTCTGCAGTTCTGTACTATATCTCAATTTACTCTTTAGTTCATGTCCTACATTTCCTTCACCTTTTTTTTGTCCTTGCCTTTTTCTATTTTTATCTTCTGTTTTTAATCCCACTTCATGTTTCCTTCAGAGATTTTCAAAATGTTACACTGACTTCCCAGAAAATCCCTGCAGGGTTTCATTTTCTCACAACAACTTGGGAAACTCTTCATCCTGAATTCATGTCACTTGAGAGCTTCTGGCTAAATAGACAAGATGTTGAAGGACTGAATGTGGAAAAATTGCAGGTAATGACTAATTTTAATCTGATTCTGTCAGATATTGTCTTATTATACACTAATGGATAAGAACAGAAACCCCAGCATGAAATCCCCAACATCTTGCAGATAAATGAGGAAGCTCTGGTTGCAGTTAACTCACATAGCTGCACTACTGAAACTGACATGAAGAGATCTTTTATTTTTCTTTGGGGAATTTCTTTTGGAGCTTAGTCTCCCTATGTTATTTCCCACAGAAAATTCAAAAGTCTGACACTGTAACAGCCAGTCTCTTTGACAGAGTAATTGTGCATTGGTCCATCAGGAATACAAGGAACATCACCTTGAATTACACACAGAGAGTGGCTAGGTGGAACTTCTTCACTCCTATAACGATAATTTGTTGTGTTTCTTCAGAGCTCTAGGTTTTTCCTATGAGTGTTTGATTCAAGGTTGTTTTTTATAAAATATCTAGAAAGATCCACGTGTAAGAAATTAAGAGATTAATTTTCTTTTGGAGCCACCTTATGACTGTGTTTACAAATACAGCTGAAAATAGCCTAAGGGACAAAAGAGAGATGTTTCAGAGATAAAGGATGTCATGTTTTTGTACATTGTCATGAAAAATAAAACCACCATTTTATTTGCCTTCTCAAAAATACATACGTAGTTTCTTCAAATGTTTGTAATGTCTAAGTAACAATTTTATTTTATAAAAGGAGTTTTAGGAGTTCTGGAGAGAAACACCTTTCTCACTTGGAAGCGAAATCTGAAAACCCTTAGAATATGAGCTTCGACATTAGGCTGAATATTCTGGATGAGATTTTTACACAACAAATGATCAATGACTGTCATTCATGAGCTCCTGTGACTTGGTGGTTCCTAAATTCCCTTTCATCTGACATCTAAACAGTGATTTATTTCACTGACAAACAATGTGGCAAGCAAAATTTTGCGCATGTATTCATTATTGTGATTATAGGGTTTTTTTCTTAGCACTAACAATATAGTTAAAATTTTCCCTATAACTTCTGTTTATGTATTTTATTAAGCTTATGAAACTATGGGTTTGAAGCTTACTTTTTACTTCAGTCTACAGTCTAGTGGTGTATTTTTGAAAAACTCTCAGAAAAATAATTCAGATTTTCCTGAGTAATAGAATGAAAGCATGTAACGATTAGCATCTTAAAATACTAATGAGCAGTAATAACAGAGCAGAAAACCAACTGAGGTGAAAAGGTGATTAGACGTTTTGCATACAAAGAGTTATTACTTTTACTGAACTGACCTGAGCTAAGTTATAGATTTGGTCTCATATAACAGTATGTGTTATATGTGAGGATTTGAGGAAAAATTGGATCCGTCTTAAAGCTATGAAAAATACTGTTAAGAAGATTCTTTGAAATAGAGATTTTCTAAAGGCTGTATGCTATGCAAGAATAACAGCAGTTAAAGGGACAAATATTGGAAGGGTTTTGCCAATGCTTTTGACTAAGCAGAATCACAGAATTACAGAATAATCTACAGAATAATTGGAAGGGACACACTCACAAGGATCACCAAGTCCAACCCCTGACCCTGCACTGAACCACCTCCAAGAGTCACACAGTGTGCCTGAGAGCGCTGTCCAAATGCTTCTTGAACTCTCTTAGACTTGGTTCTGTGACCACTTCTCTGAGGAACCTGTTCCAGTGCTCAACCACCCTCTGTGTGAAGAACCTTTTCCTAATATCTAACTTAAACATCTCCTGACACAACTTCAGGCTGTTTCCTTGGGTCCTGTCGCTGGTAGCCACAGACCCTGTTCCTCCTCTTCCCCTCACAAGGAAGTTGTAGCTGCAATGAGGTCTCCCCCCAGTCTCCTCCAGGCTGAAGAGACCAAGTGACCTCAGCAACTCCTTGCACAGCTTCCCCTCAAAGCCCTTCACTGTCTTTGCTGCTCTCCTTTTGGACACTCTCTCATAGCTTTGTGTTGTGTCTAATAGCTCTGTGGCACCCAAAACTGCCCCCAGCACTCAAGGTGAGGCTGCCCAGTTCAGAGAAGAGCAGGACAATCCCCTCCTGTGCCCAGCTGGCCATGCTGTTCCTTGTTGTAATCCTTCTCCCTGATGGGACCCCTTTGTTCCACCCCCCGTGGTGAGAGCCTGCTCGTCTCAAGGCACAGGCGGCCGAGGGGGTCCTGGAGTGGATACAACACAGACTCAAAGTATCTAGACACAGGAGGCTCAAACTTGCTGCTTGCTGGAGTAATCCCGGGTTTATTGTCTGTAGTCCATCCGGGGCAAGAGAGAGACCGAAATGCTCTGGGTCTCATCTCTTATACCAGGGGGCAGGGGTGATTAGGGGATGCAGGGAGGTCACAGCCAATGGGAAGGGGGAAGGGAAAGAAGGTTCTCAGGTAGGAGCTCACATTACACAAACCAGAGGTGAGTTTTACCCTTGGGAGGTACCAAGATTTTTAGATGCACTACAACAGTTCCTGATGTACCACAGGACAGGATTGGCCCTCCTCGGTGCCAGGGCACTGCTGGCTCGTATCCAACTTGCCATAGAATAGGATTCTCCAGATCCCTTTCTGTGTCGCAACTCTCCAGCCTCTCCTTCCCCAGTCTGTACATCTAGAGTTGCCTCATCCCAGGTGCAGAATATGGTCAAACATTGCCTTTGTTAAAATTCATATAATTGGTGATTTCCCAGTCCTCTGGCTTGTTAAGGTCTTTCTGCAGGGCCTCCCTGCTCTTGGAAGAGTCAGCAGCTCCTCCCAGTTTTGTACCATCTGCGAACTTGCTCAGTGTCCCTTCCTGTACAATGTCCAAGTCATTTAGGAGGATGTTGAAGAGCACAGGGCCAAGGATGGAGCCTGTGGAACCCCACTAGTGCCAGGTCACCAGTCTGATGTCACCCCAGTCACTGTAACCCTTTGTGCCCAGCTCATGAGCCAGTTGCTCACCCATCGCATGGGGTGTTTATCCAGCTGAGTGCTGGACATTTTGTCCAGAAGGATCCTGTGACAGGCAGTATCAAAAGCTGTGCTGAAATCCCAAGGGATTACATCACCTGGCTCCCCTTGGTCAGCTAGGGGAGTTATTTTGTCATAAAAAGGTAACAGGTCTGAAAAAAAACTAAATCAAAAACATCATCATTCTGATGGCAGATATGAATATGGACATTGTAAATACTTGGCTTGCATTACACACTGCGTGGATTTAAGTCAAATGAGATGACATTTAGAGAACTGAGTTTGGGGGATTCTCAGCTGGTGAAGGGCTCACCACTCCTGGCACAGTGATCTTGTGGGATCTGCTGCCTTCACTGCAATGTGACATGATTACCCCACCTATCTTGAAAATGACATTTTTACATTGCTAAGATAATTTGAATTGTAGGTAACCCGGTTTCATCTGTCTGCCTAAGACTGCTTGGCATCTCTAGTCAGAGATTAAAATATTGTGAGGTGCACAGCTTCTTGGCAGTAAGCTACAGCTACTGCGCACTTGGATATTAGCCAAAGTCTTTAATCAAATGGATGTATGGGATCCCATACAGTCAAATATGGGATTCATCAGAGAAACCAGGCACCTATTGCTGGTAGTCATCTACACAGAAAGAGTCATCCTACACTCACTTCAGAGATAGAGAGAAATAGCCACTACCAGGGCACAGTGGCTCTCACCCTAAAGTTGGTGTCTAAAAGAGGTCTGATAAATCACTCTTCAAAAATGCCCCGTCCTCTCCCAGCTGTGAGAGGAGCTCAGCTTGGTCATAAAACTTCTGAAGTTAAGTAAAATGTATCCTACCTCTGGCAACCAATTTATTATGGTCCTTTTTTATGAGATATGGCAATATTACAGATTTACAGAATACTTCCTAAGGGATTTTTTTTTATTACTTTACATATTTTATTTATACCTCTTAGCTGAGAACAAGCCTACTCTTACAGAAGACCATGATGGGCCTTTTCCCATCAGCAGCAAAGAGCAGAAGCATTTAAAAGCACCCAGTAGATGCTAGCTAGTATTTTCTAACAGATAAGAGCTTGTAGATAAATGCCAGAGCCAAGAGTTATAGTAAGTTCCAGTTCCATAAAGTAGTATAAAATGAACTTTTACGTTTTTCTTCATATTGTCTTTTCCCCAGCTAAATGCATTCCAAGTTTTTTGGCTTACATACAAAAGCCAAAAAGAAATTGAGGATAAGAGCAAACAAACACATTATGTATGACTGAAATGAAAGGTCACAAAATTATTCTGAGCTTTGTTGTCTACAGAAAGCTTAAATTCACTAATATTTATACTTTGAATCTTGACATCTGAGAAATTTTCTGGCAGGCAGTTCTGCTTGCATAGAGACAGGACTATTATCACAGGAATCAGAAGAGAAGGTGGTAATTACTTTTCTGCATATCTTCTTCAAAAATTAAAGGTTTGGCATTAAAGGTTTAAATCTGTGGCAAAAGAGAGGTTAGTGATTCAGATGCCAAAAAGAAAAAGCCTCAAGAGAAGACCTAGGATTTATTTATCTCAACATTTTAATTAATACTTCTCAGAAAGAACAAATCACAAAGCACAACAGGTGACAACTCTGGCTTATTCTGCAAGAATAAAGTCTCCTTTTATAAAACCAGAAATTATTTATTATTTATTGGACTCAAAGCTTATCTATAGCAATGACCTGAACCTGAGACAGCTTTCTGCCCCTACATCAAGTGCAAAGTTAGATCCAATCCTGTTAGATTGTTACATTGTTAGATACAATGCTGTTTCTTTTAAGTGAAAAACAAACATTGGGGTGTTTGGAGAGAGATCCAAACCACAGAGGGGTAAGATGGAAACCCATCTTAGCATATGACTTTTTTCACAGCATGGTTACAGATCAGGAGTGGAATAGTAAAAATCCGTTATTGTACTTAACATACTAGTGTGGCAAATGTTTATATTCTACCTTTCATTTTCTAAAAATCTAGATTCTTTTTTAAAGAAAGGAATGTCAATAACCTACATTACATTAAAAGTTTTGTTGCATTTTTTCCTTTAAATTTTGTGAACTTTGAAAAAAAAAATTTTGGTTACTTCTAAAGACTGATGTCTCAGTAACAGAGAATCAAGCTGATCTTTCCTGACTTTTCCTTCCCAGTGACTACCTCAGAGTTTCTACAGCTAAGCAATGCATTTAAGTGTTATTTGTTTTACATTTTTTATGTTTCTGTTTTCTAAGCACTCCTGCTTGTATAAAGGAAGCAATATATTTCCTCTTTGTCTCTAATAAAAATGACATTAAGTGATGAAATACACTGAAATATATCCAGTCTCCGAATCCAAAATGTAACTCACAATATCTGTCAGTTTCTGCAGTTACTATCCATACAGATTACTTTAAAATAACTCTATAAACCTATTCAGAGCTATAATGACATACCCAACAAAGGAAAACTGTTTACAAATTCATACAAATTCAATATGTTTTGCTTCTAAGTGTTTGAAGTACTATTCATGTTCCTTTTGCAGAAAATCATTTCTCCATTTATTCTTGATATGCTTTACAACTCTATTCCAGATCAATTTATTTTCAAATATTAAGAAAAACAGTTAAACCCATGAGAAAACTTTCAATATTTTCCACTGATATACTTCCAGGTACTGTTCAGTGCTGCTAAAACCTGTTCTAAGATTTGTCCAAGATCATGACTTTTAGGTCTTTTGATATTGACACCCTTCTGAACATGGATCTCATGGTGTCTTTGTGGAGACAGCAGAATGCATTTATAGAAGTCTCTGTGAGGTGCAGGCTCTGTATGGTGTGAAATAGGAGAGATTGGTAAAATAAGGATGAGAAAATAGATTCCAAGATATCCTTTCTTTAAGGAGTTGTCAAGAACAGCTTATATACTTTCTAGGTATCTTTGGGGGAGAAGATTTTTTTTTATAAAGTGTTGTGATGAACTAGGAAAATTTATTTGTATCTTTTTCTGTTTTGGTGATGATCCACAAGACTTTTTCCAGCCTAATTCTTCAGTGCCTTTTCTCCTAAAAAAATTTTAAGGCTTTTCAAAACAAGACAAGCAGAAAATACCCATAGTTGTTTGTGGCTGAAATTTATAAATGATAGGATAGGGATTTTGATAAATCAATGATCAGCAGAGATTCTCTTACTGGTCCAGACACAGGAAAGAAACATGTGAAAAGTTAGAAAATACTTGTTTAATAAGATCTTTCATTATTACATAGGGGAAAATATAGGAAAGCTTTAGGCACACATTTTCTAAACTGGACAATTATCAATTGCTCCTCCATTACCCTTAATAGCACAAACAGAAGTGTGTTCATTGAAAGACTCCACTATTTGCATGTTAAAAGGACTACTGGAATAAAATGAGCTGTTCTCTACACTTCATTAATTTCTCAATAAAATGGGAAGTACAGTCTTTGAATGGCTGGCTGATTCAAAAGAACATGCAATTATTTTAAAAAATAAGAGTCCACAGAGAGAGTGTAGCAGCACAATCTAACCAAACAGGACAATATGCTGTTGATTTTTGACCTTCTAATGTTTCAGGTTGTCAGAAATTTTTGAAATGACCTTTTATGCTGCAATATATTTGCCATTTTTTGTGTCAGCCTCTGATTTTCCTTACCATGTGAGTCACACAACTGCTGCTAATGTAAACTTTTCACCTGAGCAATTGATTTATGCATGTGCCTGCAGACACACACACACACAGAGTAGCAATGCTTTGCCAATATTGAGAGAATGAGAAGTGCATTGTGTTACAGATTACAAGTCTCTGCTCCTCTTCAGCATTCAAACCCATATTTGAAAAATATTTTGCATTTCAGACAAAATAAGAAAGTGTTCCTCAAAGTTCAAAAACAAGACCCTAATATTTCCCTATTATATTTTTTAATGTACTTAGAAGACATGCATTTCCTTTCCAAATTGAATAAAATCTTATGGTAAATGTACACTTGTCTCTTGAAATGTGTATTATTTTCCTTGATTTCTTCATTATACAAATAAATATTTCAGCCTTTCAATTTCTGGCCTCTAGAGACTCTTCAATCATTAATAAATTGCTTTCAGAGGCCTATCACATTAATTATTTGAGGAGAAAGAGGTTGGAATGTATGGGATAAAGAATTTAAATTAGGCTTCTGAGAGATTTGCAGAGGCAATTTAAAATCAAATTGTGAGGCTCCAGCTTCACCTGTCCACTCCTGTGAGAGGTATTCAATCCAATTGAACCAGGCTGAAAGTATTCCAAATTCATAGAAGATCTTATTTTGCTATGTAAGAGCCTGGAATCTTACTCTAACCCCTTCTCTATGCAACCTTCCCTTAACCCCTTCTCTGTATAAACTTTCCCTCTCCACAGAGGTTTAGCTGCCTGAGACTAAGGGTTCAAAACCCAAATTGATATGGTTCAGTTGAATAACTTTGACTTGGATTGATGAGGAATTTGCAAAGTTGTGAGATGTTGCAGAAAGATCACTGGAGTCATGCAAAGTCAGAACTGTACAATTATAAAAAAAGTTACATCAGAGATAAGTTTATTTTCATTCCCCATGCCTGTGTGAGTGTTACTGGCATTATCTAAGAAGAAATAAGACCTTTTCAGAGGTGGTTGCCAAGTAAGAAATCAGGTAAAGGCTGTGTTAATTCTAAATTTAAACTGCAAAGTTGTGATGAACTGCTATCCATGAATATGGTAAGTGCTGCACAGACTCCCCTTACCTGCTGGGCTGCATGCACCAAGATGCTGGTCTTTTTATTCTGTAAATGTGGTCCTTTTGGGAAAATAACAACTATTCCTCATACCATATTTAGACTTCATGAAAACATATTTACTGAGGAAGAAGTCTGCTGCAAAGAGGAGTGGGAGTGGTGGATTACTCAGTGTTGCCCCAAGACTCAAGACAGAACACAGTGGAATCACAAAGGAGTTCTGGATTTCTGAGTCCACAGTGATAGAGGTGGGAGACAGAAGAGCTCAGGAAAACAAACTGTCCCCATTTTAGATGGCAAAACTGGGAAAACAGTTCTCCTCAGTCAACTAATCTGGCTGTGGCAGAAATCAGAGCCTTGGGGTGGGAGGGAAGGGAATAGAGGGGGGTGTGCCAGGACCTGAATAGATACAACTGAAAGGATTTGGAAAAAATAATGAGGCAAAAATTCAGAATATCTCAAGGAAGATTTTTACATTTGATTGAAGAAATACTGAATTCCTGGTTAGAGAGATCATGGATGTGCTAACATACCATGCTGGGCTTCCATACATGGGTCAAATTATATATGATCCCTTAATCCTTTAAAAAGCTTTTTCTATACATCTGAGACAAAATGGGAAGGTCTATCCTAACAGCATTTGTTCCTGCTATAACTGTCTCAATGATGGAGGCTGAGAGCCTAAGAGAACCTCTGTTTCACATGAACACAAGGATTCACCAAATACAACACTAGCGACTAAACATAAAAAGCCAAGGTAAACCAAGCATTATAAATGAACTGTTTTCTACTAAAAAAATGATTTTCAAATTTCTGACTCAAAAAAATCTTCACATCTGTCAACTCTGTCATCTTTCTACAGAAAGAGAATAGCAACGTGAAAGATTCATTGTAACAACACTTGTACTTCTTGAAGAGGGTTCCTAAGTCAAGGGTAGTGTGAGAGGACTGTGTATATTATATGACTCTGGAACTGAAGAGAGAAAAAGTCATGAGTAACAGCTATATACAAAGGCCAGAGGATTTGATTTTAATTATGCATTATTGCTAGCTGTGCTGACAGACATGTTTGTGCATATGCCACTACAAAGTCAAAAATACAAAAGTCCCAATGGGTGGTTTAAATACATGTCCACTTCCACAGAAAAGTAAATGGAAGACTTCAATTAGTTAGTTATTTAGTTAGTTAGCTAGTTAGTTCTAGACAAAGGCAGGATCAGTGCTCCATAAGCCATTTCTGACAGGAGTTTATTCAAGTTGATCCTAAAAATTTCAGTTTCCAAATTTCCTAGCATTTATTATATTATATTCCAGAAAGTTTTCCAGATGTCTGCTATAAATCTCATTTGCTAGAGATGAAGCCCTTTACTTTCACAGCTGGATTTTAACTTGTACCACACAGCTCTTTTCCACAAGCTGAAACTGGAGCAACCAGTCTCTCTCTAAATTAGAATTTCTTCAGTCTATCATGCAGGTCAGACCAGTGCTGCCTCTTGTTGTCTTTTCCACGCTCTCTCAATGGCTCATTTCTTGCTTAGAGCACAGCACCAAAATCTGTACAAAATATTCTTAGTGAAGCTTTATCTGTCAGTAGTGCCTTGAGCAGAAAGTCTGCTTGACACATTGACAGTACCTCTGTGCCTGTTTACCACACTGTAATGCTATTCAGTCATGATCAGTTTGGATCCATTTTCATCTCCAGATCTGCTTTTACAGTTTGTTGCGCAGATGTATAATTCTTATTCTACAGTATTGGACTTGGTCGTTCCTACCTGTATGTAAATCCTGGTGTTTCTCCTCAATGAATTACTTTTTCCTTCTCATGTAGATTTGAAGCTCCCCCCGGTTGGATGCCAGCTCAGATTTAAGAAGCAATGTTTTCTTCCTTATATATATATACACTTTCTTTTTTTTGCTTAGATATGTAATACCGTGTATCATTTAAGTGCTCATTTATCTTAATAATGTATCGAATTACAATGTTTAATGTATTACCTAGGAACTGAATCAAGCATTCTGACTGTTGCAACAAAAAAAATCCAACTGAAAAGTAATAATATGTACATTATACATTATTGCCTAATCCAGAAAAATTTAAATTAACTATTTGTAAGACTACCTAAACAAGGTTTCTACCAAATCAGGACTTTGATTTGGGGATCTTATAATTTCAAATTCCTCAAAATGCTTTCATCCCCATTTAAGAGAGCAGAGGCAAGGTATTACATCACTGACTTAGAATACTACTTACCTAAGATTTTTTCATTTTATTTAAGGTTAAACCACTCATGCATTCCAAACCACAAGTATCAGAATGTTTCAGCTGTATAGAAGGCAAGAATATGTGTTTATGGATTAGCATTAATTTCTATATTATCCAGGAGCTGAAGCTGAACATGCATATTGAAAGAACAGAATCATTTTTTATCATATATCTGCTGTACCTGGAAGGAGTTTTTTCTCCTCAGCTACAGGACTTTCCAGGCATTTCCAGATAAGAACACCTTGCACTATTTACAAATTAGAACATGAATAATTGAAGGTATTTGGATGTGACTGTTCTTTGGAGAAATGGTATAGAACTTATTCAATCATCTGCAGTGAAATATAAGTATATTTCTTTCATGTGCTGCATAAATATTTGATTAACCACTGTGCAAAACATTAGTAAAGCATCTGCTCAGCATGAGATTGAAACCTGCTTGACACCAGTAAATAGAAAGAATAAACTCTGCCTGGTGGGAAATGTTCAGGAATTTCAGTGTTTGGTATTCCGATATATTGAGTTGAAAAGAATAATGAAACAAGCATTTAGTCAAATGGAACTGAAACAAAAAGGTGTAGGCACTGGTATTCACATGTTAATGTGAGGTGTGAAGTCTGGTGCTTGGCCATGGTATAGTTAATCTGGAATTCACATTTCCTAGCCAAGTTTCTGAATCAACAGTTTACCTGAAAAAAACCCAATCGTAAGCAACTCAACAAAATAAATCAAAACAAAACAAATAAATAAACAAAACCAGCCCTGTATTGTTTGTAGAGATGTGGCTAATCTATTAACATGTATTGTTCGTACAGGCCATTAAGTGGTAAGGGTACTTCTTAAAGTATGGGTTACTACTTCTCTTACTTATCTTTACTTTAAGTATGGGTAATTTTATGGGTACACAGGAAAAAAAAATCATCAAACTTTTGACCATTTCTAATTCTGAAGTATAAACTTCATGTTTTGGGTAAAAGTGGCAAGTGACTCCAGCTTTTTCAGTTCAATTTCCAGAAATACGAAACACTAAGAATAGTTTTGAAAACTATGTTTCAGTTTTGAAGTGAAAAAACTGAAATGGGAAAAAAACCTGCAAAGCTGTTTCTTAGAGACTTTCACCCCATAATTCAGACTAAACATTCTAAGAGGTGACATGGCTGTGGAAAATCATGAAGGTCTGAAAACACAAAGCATTACTGTGAGCACATTGACATTTCCTGCTGACCATTGCCACAGCTTTGAGAGTCCTGTTATCTCCATGATGTTCCACTATAAACCGAGAAGACTAAGTTCATTTATTTGTCAAAATGAAGCTGCCGAGCTTGGAAGCACGGGAAAACAGACAGGAGAAATTTTCCTGCTAAAAGCAATTCTTAAGGAAATACACAGTATTAACATTAGTGCCGGTAGGATTTTGATGATTAACAGACATGGTGAGGTTATGGCACTACATATGTGCCATAATGTCTCATTATCGAGACATTCTTTCTTGTTGCACTCTGACTGAAAGCAATGAGCAAGATTCATCTTTAAATGTTCCTCCTCCCTGTATTAAATGAAGCCTAACCCTAAACCTAACCCAACTAACCCTAACCCTAACCCTAACCCTAACCCTAACCCTAACCCGAGCGCTGTCCCCCGCTGCCCTCCATTGCCCCGCCTCTCACAACACATCACCCATGATGTAACAACGATGCTATTTTCCTCAAAATCACATGACCTCATTTTCAACTGAATTATTCATTAACAAAATAAAAAAACGTTTAGTAACATAAGCACTAAATTACCTCCACGTCGCTGGCCCGTGTCACGCCAAAAAAAAACGTCCCGCAAGCCCACAACCGATCCCAACTGTCACCGGTTGCCCGCGCACCGCCACAACACGCCGATCGGCACGCCAGAAATGAATGCTGTCATAATGTTCCGGAAGTTCATGGCCACCGCCATCTTTATACTGAAATATATAGGAGCCGCCATCTTAAACTGGAAATATATGGATGCCACCATCTTTAACAGGAAATACATGGGCTCCACCATTTTTAACCAGAACTGCATGGGCGCCGCCATTCTTAACAGGAAATACATGGGTGCCGCCATTTTTACTGGAAATAGGTGGGCGCCACCATATTTTTCTGGAAATACATGGGTGCCACCATTTTTAGGGTGAGGGTTACAGTTACAGTTATGGTTACAGTTATGGTTACAGTTACAGTTAGGGATAAATGAAAATACAAAAAAAGTCCTTTTGGCCTAATCAAACTAGGTTCTTTGTCATATAATATTTCATGTCTTAATGAAACTGGAAAAGTAAGAGCTCATCATTTTTCAGTATTTGTCCTTATTCAGACATTATTATTGAGCTATATTCACTTAATTTTCGAATGGAGCACAATCTAACTGAATTCAGTGTTTAATATATTTTGTTTTATTGCCAAAAATATCAAATTTATGGAATAAATTAAATCAGTTTAATTACTTAATTTGTTTTAAGAAGAGGTTATATGTTTGAATATGGTATTCTGTTTAATTTATTGCACTGAATTCTTCACTCATCAGTTAAATCACAGTAAAAGTAGAAACGAGAATCAAAGGTTGAAAGAAGACTAATTTATCTTCACAAGGTTTTTCTACAGTGTTTACAGAGTCCCAAAAGAGCGGAGAAAGAAGAACTATGGCTGAAGCAAGGAGAGTTTCTGATTTCTGCTCACCTAAAGCATCGTTATTTGGTAGGCCTATTCCAATTATATTTTGTGTTTATTATCCTAAGTGGTCCTTGTGCTTTTGTAGAATGTAGGATTGCACCTCCAACTTTATGTCATATGAATAAATGTTAAAATATCTAGGATGGTAAAAAATTAAAGACTTTTAGACTATGTTCAGCTATGAAATCTCTCTTGATATTTATGGGATGTATTGAATAAGAAATGTTTTTCTACAGCTTCTAGCCCATTAAAAGTTCATGACAACAATGCATGATTTAATTAAAGACACAAAAAAAGTTTTAAAAATCTCTGTTTGACAGTCAGCAGCTAAGAAACACTGTAACAGAGATTTTGCACCATAGACTTCTTGCCTGGATGTCTCAGTTTCCACAGAACATATTGCCAAGTGTGACATATTCAAACATTTGCAGACAGACACACCCAGGGCTGTATCTGCATGCACCCACTCCAAGCAAGGTCAATCTGAGCATATTCTGTTAATGTATTTGACATAATAAAATAGCTGGTCCTCCACTGTTTACTGATGAATATCTTCACTTCTCAGCCACATTCTGTTTGTCTCAAGCCTTGTGTCGTATCTTCACGTTTCCCCAGGGAACAGTAAACTGAAGAAAAGAAGTAACAAAAGAGAAACCTAAGTTTCCTGTCTATCTCACTTTATTTAATAATTTAAATATAATGTAAGCCTTGCTACTGATAAAGATTCTGAGCACTTGCCTAATTTTCTTCTCCAGTATATTATATTGTGATATCAAACAAGAGACATCTTCATAAAGGAAGTAAAATAAGCAAAATGTTAAAAAAAATCTAGTGTCCAGAATAAAAGCTAGTTTTAACTACTGCAAAATAAAAAATAAATTATAAACTATGCAGATACAACTTAGTAGAAAAAACATAAACATGAAAGATGAATAAAACTGTACTAAGATGAGGGTATTTTAAAAGCAATATTTTGAAGAAACTCAGAGAAGCTGTGGTGGTTTTAAATGCAGTCATTTCCCAATCTATTCTGAAATCCTATTTTATACTAAAATGTTTAGATTTTATTCTAAAAAATACATTTTTAAATGTTTCTAGTATAGAGATTTTGAACATTTTGCCTTTTGTTTCAAAATTTAAAAGAAAAACATTCCCTATAATTTTAATTAAAGAAAAAAAATCTGAATTTTAATTAGCTGATCTGGTACATCAATCCATGTGGTCTTTTTGGCACTATTTTGACAGCATAATTGGATTCACTGGTTTATTTAATCACTTTTAGACTCTCTTGTTTTTAATTCTACTCATGTCTTCTATTTATTTTTCTTTCAATACATTATTTTCTGTGTCTTCTCTTCCACTCATTTCAGATCCCCCTGACCATGTTCTCAGTTATGACAGCCTTTTTCCCTTCTGTACAATAACAATAAAATACTGAAATTTACGTTTCTAAGCTGACAAATTTAGGTTCCATATCAGAGAATACAAACGCCAGTGTACCACAGGCACTAGTGTTGCATGTCTCTGGGTAATGTGAATTGGCATTTAAAGGAGGCTGCAAGCAAAAATGTGGCAAAATGCTTATGGGCACCTGAATAGTTGATCAAAGCATGAATGTGTTTTATGGTAGCAGGTAAGCATTGCTAGAAAACTGCCTGTGCTTTTCCATGGATTTCCCTGCCTTCATCTTCCTTCCCTTCCCTCCCCAGGTTCTCACTGCTTCTGTAGCTGAGGATTTCTGGTCCACTGCTCAACAGGCTCTGGCTACTCTCTTTTATCTTCCACTGTTATCTATTGCTCTGCCTAAGACTGTGCAATGCACCCAGCAGAGTTTCTGCAATTGCTTTCCTGAGACAGCTTCTCTTTGCTCTTAGCCTTTGAAACTCTCATTTCACTAATTTTCATTCCTAGCGCCTCAGGTGGTCTTGATGTAACTTTCCCACCTGCTTGCACATCATTCCCCATGCTCTTTAATTTCTCCTCACTTTGCCATGTTATTTTACCTATATGGCAGAATTACAGCTGACCTCAGTGCACGTTATTTCTCCTTTTCTTTGCTACCTGCTCTGATCCATATAATAACAATAATAAAAAAAATAATAATAATTATAATAATTTTAAAAAAACTTTACAGATGCATTGGAAAACACATAAATAAATAAGCAACATTCACTCTGCCTCAAATACATTCCTCAGCAGATAAAAGAATAAATCGTCTTCTTGTGAAACTCCTTAATGTAGCCATATTTAAGATTGTATTTTCCAATTATAGGTCTTTTATAATACCTACAGAACCAGGTTAGCAATCAACCCTCAATTAAAATACAGAAAGTATTGTAAAAATATTACCAGGAAATGTAACATTGTACAGATGCACAAAACAGTGCTCTAAGTCAATATTTTTTGTGTGTGCACTATGAAAAGTACCATATTTAATGATTCAGTCCTCTGCTGTGCGGAGTGTCTCCTGCAGGGTGCCAAGTGCCTTCAACTCTTAAGTCTGTCTCTCCAGAAGCATTACAAAATTGAGCTATAAAGCAGTAAGGTACTTCTTTATAAAATAATGCTCTCCATTTGACTTGAAAAGAAATCTTTCAAAGAAGGAATGAAAGCTACCGCTGAGACATTCTTGACAGAAAAGCAAGTTGATTCAAGTGGCCAGTTCTTATGTTTTTGTGATAACAATTCATCAAATCTTGGTGATCAAAAATGATGGAAAAGGAAATAAAAGGGAAAAATACATGGCAGCTAAATGGAGCTTTGAGCCAGCCCCACATTTTGTGAAGTTTGACAAGATGCAAAAGTTTGATGTTTCAAAAAGTTCTTAAAAATATATTTCTTTATATGTTGAAAGGCATTGTTTCAATAAAGTCAATTTTATAGAAGACCATTTCATTTTTTGGTTTTCAGGTAATATTCCATGATGATCTAACACTCCCAATTTGATCTTTTATGTCATGTTATGTTATCTTTCAAATTACATAACAGAAATGGTTGAATAGGAGATAGCAGGGAGAACTTGAAACAAAAACCTTCAGGCACAGAAGGAACTGGGTCTCTGACAGAGTGAAGGCACTTGTCATTCACCTCCTGGTAGCCCCTGCTCTGTCACGCCACTGAATCTCCAAAGCATTGGAAAACAAGGTCTGGTCCAAGACAAAAGTTGGTCTAATGTTCACCACCACCACATCAATTCTGTGTGTAGGAGATGGGAACGAAGGAGAAAGGGAATTACCAGGCAGAATGAACTGCTTAGGATGGGCCAATGTGTCCAAAGTCCTACACACCATAGTGCACTTTAGGGCATTTTATATATGTGCACTTTTTTTCACAGACATCAAAATCCTAGCTGCAATGCCTTACTCCTGAAAGCTGAGCCATTTATTTTTTCTTCTTATGTGTCATCTCCACCCAATCACCTGCAATCCAGAGAGCAGAGAAGGAGGAACATTTAATTAAGAAATTTGGAAAAAAATTCCCAGAATCCCAAAAAAAGCAGAAACTTCCCAGTGTGCTTTGAAATCTATCATATTGTAATTGACAGTTATTTGCTAAAAACACCTAATTTTTAAAAGTATGGAAAGTGAAAAGCTCAATCAATGCATATACACTTTGCTTTGTTCCTGGATAATTCGTTTTGCTGGATCTAGCTCTGTTTGACTTCTGGAAATTCTTATCTTATTTGATTACTTTCTGACCTGTAAAACATTGCTTTATTTGTCAAGCAGAATATTTTTTAATTTTTTTTTTTGTATGGCTTAATCCTAGCATAATTTTAACATGAATAAGCACCAGAATGCTTCTGTGTGATTTCCATCACTTCCTACTCAGGTCTGGGAGTAGGTTCTGGATAATACTGTATCTTCAGCTTCACAGGCACTTGGAAAATTAAGATAGTTCATAATTTCCCACTATTCCAAGGGATATTTGGCTTCAGTTATATAAAAATTACTTATATATACAGTAAACACATTGCATATAAGAAGTTACAGTTTTCAGTCTCTTTGAAGTAGAACATCCATAATTGTCCACTGTGATTTTTAATGTAATCAATTTCCTCTTATCTAGGATATCTCTTAAATCTCTAGCACAATCCAAAGTGGAGATCTTAAAAGATGATTTTGATGGATGGTAGGATTCAAGTCAGAAAACACAGTACAACAAGAGAATTTAGTTAGGCACAGCTATGTTCCAATTATTTAAAAAAAGAAAAAAAAATTACTGTGACAGGGATCTAATTCTGCATAAAAATAGCATCTATGGCATTTTTTTTTTCCTTATTTCTATTTTCATCTTCTCCCTATTCATGTGGACATCTGAAAAACTTTGTTGAATGTGACATCTCACTTGTAAGTATTCTTTTTCCAGATACTCTTGGCCAACAGACTATATTCTCTATTGAACTTCAGCCAGCTGTCTAGATGTGGCTTTCTTGTATGTATCCTTTTCTAAATGGTCACCACCATACTTTTAGTCTCACCAGGAGCCTGAAAATTTTGAAAAACTAATGACATGTGAAAAAGAAATCCTGAGATGACCAAAATTTCTGTGTGGAAAAGGTGACTCGTATTTGAACAAACTGTATTTAAAACATATGTATAATTTTGGAAAAGAAGAAGAGTACGATGAGGAATGTTTTTAATTCTCACTGAGAGGAAGACACAGGGAAGACACAGGGAAGACTAAGGGAAACTACCCTTAGCAGCTTCCATAAGGTTTCAGGCTCTAGTTCCATATCTGAACTGAATAGTGTAGGTGGGCATTAGTTTAAAATGAAACTTCCTATTGGCATGCCAAATTTGCAACTAGTTCCCTAGAAAGTACACATAATGGAGATTAACTGTTTAAAGCCTGACAATTTTTATTCCACGAGCAAACAAAATTAAATAATAGGTCACTTAAAAGTCAGAGGAACAATTCATAATAAAAGACTTTTAATATATGATTGGCTGAGATAATTTAATTAATATTTCCAAATTCAGAAAATATATTATTCACAGTTGGTTTCTCCATCAGTGCTTTGAGTATGTTTATCTTGATAAATTATATAATATCTTAAATTACAGCTGAAAATAACAAAATCATTATTATATACTAACAAGTTAGCTTTGAAGATAAATCATTCCTTATGATTTTCCAATATATGTCACTTTTATGATTCTAATAGGGAAAAATATCATATTAATATATGCTAAAATTTTGATTTGCAATTTGCAATTAGCATGAGAAAGTAGTATGTAATATACCATGATTGTCAAAGGACTTATAGATCAAAAAATGTTCTAGGGATAATTGTTGAGTGTTGCCAACTACTAACTGAATAAATAATTTATAATCCAAGGACTTTGCAGAATTTAGGTCTCAAAGAGAAGGGATTATGAACAAAACATAGCGAATATGACTAAATGTTTGAAGCTTCTCTTTCTTTCTCTTTTAACCAAATCCAGATCTTGTGTGTTTCTCTGCATTTCAAGAAAACTTTGGGTTATAAAAGGAGAAATTTTAGAAAAGGATTTGAAAGCAAAGATACAAAAAAAGGAAACAATCATCAAAAGCCAAAATATACTTGTAGGGATTCTACATGTTATTGATAAGCAAGCTGCCTCTGTAGAAGGAATGACTAGGATTGTTCAGGCTAAGATAAAGGTGATGGAAAGAAGTTATGATAGAGATCAATAAAATCACTGCCCCTTTCATTTCTGTCCCAGGAGCTTTCTGCGTCACACATCACAGAAAGTTCAGAGAAAATTCAGGGGGGAAAAGATCACTCTTTGCTACCTGATCTTCACTGACTGTGTTCTGCTGGCCGCTGCCTGTGATCGGAGGCTGTATTGACTATCTGACCACTATGTGCCCTCTGCTACAGAGGCTTATTTAAAGACATAGGAGCACCAATATATTGTGCATTAAAAATCACAGCAGGAATATAACCTCTAGGTTATGAATCTCAGCTGTGGAGGAATAGGATGGGAAGAGAGGCAATGTATCATATAACTAATTCTACATCTGTAGTGAATACTTCAATAAAAAGCTTTTACTCTTATCCTCCGGTCCCTTAACATTTTATGTACAATCTTCCTTATTGCCAATACGTCTATGAATTTAAAATGTCTAGTTTTCCTCCGAAGAATCTGTGAAGATTAAATATGAATAAATAATACTTACTAAAAATCATCATTATGTCCTGTTCATACCCATCTGGTCTATGTTCATACCCATCTGTATATACCCTCATGGTGGCAGGACACAATAAAGTATTTGGTATATAAAAAACATAGTCCATACCAAAATAGTCTACTCATAACCAGCAAGAACAGATGGATGTAAGGAGTTATGACTGGTCACACACTGCTTTGTGTGACATTAACCAATATGACTGGCATTCCTCATAATGAATAAGGTGCTTCTAAATTTGCTTGCTCAGCACTGTCTGCCAGGATGAGGGTTGACCAAGTAAGTGCAAAATAAGAAATTCCATGCAGCTTTTCCTATAAGTCCATTTATAGGTACATACAATATAACTATCCATTGCCTCATGTAGGCAGAAAATGCAACAAATCACCACTGATCATCACTGGTGAAGTTTTCCTCCCTAAATCAAACATTTTTATTTTTTTTTTCTGATATCTCTTCTTTTTGATTGGTTCAAGAAAGATAATTTTTGGGATCATGAAGACTCTCTAATGCCCTGTGTCACTGGTTCAAACTATCAGGGAAAATATATGTGAACAGAAGTATTGCAGTACTCTTATGTGACCTCTTTCTTTCCCAAACATGGTTAAGACTTTTAAAAAATCAGTCAATGAAGTGGTACAGTAGAGTATGTAGAGAAATCTCTTGCGTCAAAATCTGTTTTGAAAGGACAGTTAAAGTGTGTTGTCATCTTAGACAATAATATAACAACTGAAAGAATACTTTGCAAATGGAATTTAAAAAAAGGGCAGGCATACTTCTTAATCAGATCTTTATAATTCACTGAAAGTGGGTGTTGTAGAGAACAGGAAAAAAAGGGGAAAAAAGAAAAAATAAACAGAAGAAATCACAGAGATATTAACTTGAAATATATATACTTTTTTGTTTTCAAACATCTGTGTTTAATTTCAAACTCCACAAAGTGCTTTAGTCTTGAAATCAGAATGACTTGTGGGACAATGAAAGCAAAAAAAATATGAAAATAATGTGCTCCTGGAAATAACTGCACAGTATGATAGATTTTAGTGTATCTCAATATTCAGACAAAATTTTCTTATCCTTAGTTTCATCCTGTTACTCCTATCAAGAATTCAACTTACATAACTATAGATGATATTGTATGCAACAAAATTATTCAGTTTAAAAAAAAAATGTTTTCCAGATTTTTTGCCTCCAGGAAGCAGCAGTGGATGGTCAAGTATTGTTTTAATATTGAGATTATTAGTAATTTTTTGCTCACTATTAGTCATTAGTTTATGGATATGAAACATCATCTTTTTTTGAACAAGAATTTTATATTTAAGAGATTTGTCTTCAATTGCATTAGTCACCTTTGGCAACATTTTATAATGAATTGCATTTTTGGTGGAGAAAGAAAAAGGGAGAAAGTATTAGAAGGAAATAATTTAATGAGTCCACACTGTTAATTAATTATTAATCAGTAGCTGATTAAGTGACTTGCTAATATAAATCTCCACAATGGGGCTTCTATTCAGTAAAGAGTACCTTTGTCTTTTATTACTTGGGGTCTATAAATGTAGTGATACTGTCTCTTCAGTTAGCATAAATCTGCACTAATGAAGATGGTCAAATGTTAAGCAAAAAGCTCTTTTTGTTCAAAAATACTGCTCATTTTTTTTATTAGCTATTGTCAGTATTCATGGTGCTGCAAGACATCAACACAGAGCAGTTCAGATGAACATCCTACATCTGGTTGAGTTTTTCATCAGCTCAGATTAAGGCTCAATTGAAAAGCTGAGCAAACAAAAGTGCAAATTTTTGGCATAGCTGAAACTTACAGCAGAACTCCCACGCTCATCTCCACCCTCTGACAAGCATCCTCCTGGGTCACAGCTCTACCCCGTTCCTAATTTTGAATTTCTGGTATTACCTTCTTGTCAGTATGCCCTTGACTAATGCAGATATGCTGCGTTTTCCTTTCTTATTTTTTTCTTAGTTTTTTATTTTCATTCATTCATTTGATTTGTTTTGGTTTTGTTTGTTTTTTATTTTTTGGGTTTTTTTAGAGAAAGCTGAATAGTCTTGCTTTTTGTGGGACCCAGGAACTACTCTAGATTTATGCATTCTACCACCTCAGAAATATTTTCATATTACACTGGAATCAAGCATTAATTACTGAGTCATTTCAAAAAGGAAAATCTCTATTTCCTCTATTTTCAAATTTCATCCCATTTCCTATATACTCACTTTATATTAAGACATTGATTATACATTACTTTATGTCTGCAGACCTCATGAATATGAAAAAAAATGTCCAGCTATTACTGCTAAGGTGTTGTGATTGTAGGACATTTTTTCTGGAAAAAGTAAAATATTTTGTAATGCCACTGAATAAATTCTGCAATATCATAGTAGCAGGTGTCTTTTATTAATTATCTGTATGACTTGGCATTTTGCTCCACTGCCTCAGATCTGATCCTTAAATTTTGTGAGATTTAAAACATTTATTACACAACACTTGTATACTGGAGAAATTATGCTCTGTGCTTTTTATATAACTCCTTAGAATTTAAGCACTTTATAGAAAACAAAATTACTGGATCATAAAAGTCTGTAACTTCAGGCATTTAAATTCCGAATTGTATGCCAAAACATCATGATAAGGCTTAAGGTAACTGAAGTCCATTCAAATGTAAATTTTCAACATTAAATTTCCTTAGGTGCATGGAGACCTCCTGTTTACTCCTAAATCTGTTTCAGACGTGTCTGCCTTGAGTACTTTGACAAGTACACTAAGTACTTATCTGCAGAGCTTAAGCAAAACATCCACCAAGAGCATCGTGCAGATTAGGTCACAGAGCAAAATTAAACAGCTGATAATGGTGCCTTAACAGCCTTTCAGCTAACAAGTAAACAGTGTTTTCAGGATACAGAATATCTTGGTATTTTTCCATTCTCATTCTGTGATTTTTGATATTTCATTGAGAAACGCAAAACACTAAGAACTTGTAGATGCTAGTATGATAAAAGTTAGGGTGTTTCCATTTTTCTTTTTCTTTTGAAGTTATTCCACTTACACAGTGTAATTAAATATTGACTCAGCAAAGACCAAAAGAAACTGATTATACAAGTGGTCAGTTTGCATGCGGAGGTGAAAGGAAACATGGATTTTCCTTTCCAAGACAAATTAATAAAATATTATTGGAAGAAGGAACTGGAACCCTCATTCTTTCCTCGAGAATGAGTGCTCTAGTAAGTGCAATTAAATCAATCTTTTTGGAAGATATGTATTTTCTTAGGCAAAGTGGAACAATACCAAGCAGGCAGATTGAGGGTCCCTCAGCTCATCTAGCTGATGATTAGAAGACTGTTCTGGGAGATATGGCTTCCAATATTCACGGAGGGATGAAACGTTTAGCACGGGTCCCCCTGGGCTGAAAGGATTTTAATTACAAATTTGTGCTTAGAAATACAGTCTTGAAGGTGGCTGGTACTTAAACTGTAGGGAAATAAAAGGATTTATTCCCCTGTCCTCAGCATCTTCAATTATCTTAAACAATCCTTTAGTCAGTATGCATGATTTTGTGAACTTGACAGAGGCTATGAATTCCTTCTTTCAGATCAAAACAAAATTTGGTTTCTTGACTTGGTCATAAAAGATTTGCACAAGCTCATAGAGCCAGAAAAAGATCAGGTTCTCATCATCCACACTGATAATTCTTCTTACTGTCCTTATGTCAAGGCTGTCTTTCATTTTTCTCTCTCCAAGAATAATGAAAGTAGCACACATGTGAAAGCCTAGGTAGAAAACTTCTTCATATTTAAGGAAAAAAGGTTGGGTTCCCAATCCATGATTATTTGACTTTGATTCTAAGCAATTTCACTCTAACACAGCATGTGTTAATATATGTTCAGCGGTAAGAAATCCACTTAAAATTATCTTTATAGGATAAGTGGGTGAGAAAAAGAGAATGTAGTGTCAATGTTTACTTGAATATCATACTAAATTTATAGTATGCCACATTCTTTCATCTAAAAAGGAAACCACTGTTTCTTGTTTCTTGTTCCTTGTGTAAATAAACTGTTAGGAAATCACTTCCATTTCCTATATAATTCATCAGTTTGACAAAAAGATAGGCTGTTTCCTTTCAATAGCCAGGCATAATGCGTGCTATTTTTTACTTGTCTTCAATACACAAGTGAATTTCCTTCTGTCTATAAAACACCTCTTTAGATTGCCTAGCACACAGGTCTGCAGCCACTGAAGAAGTCTGCTTCATTGGTCTTAAGAGTCTTGGGTTTAACAGCAAGGTTTTTGACTTTTGTTTCTCTGATTTTCTTAATTCATTCTGAGCTTCAGAAATATCTTGACAAGATTGAACCAGAAACACCTATTATTGTAAAATAACAGTCCTGAGTTGCTTAGTGTGAAAGACTGGATATTCTATTGAATCATTGAATACAGTAGCTATTTTTACCAGAAAAATTAATAGCCATGAAGTCATACAAATGAATATATAGGTTTATTGCAGATAGTAAGCTTGGGATGGAGAAAAAAGCAAGGAACAGCTATTTTCAAAACATTATTGTACTTTGCCTTTCTCTGCCCCCACCTGCCCCACTGCAAGCCCACCTTTTCCCCAGTGACGAGCACATTGTTCAGCATAAAGTTTATACATCAGCAATGAACTTTTGGGAAGTACAAAACTCTTGGAGAGCCCAAGACTTTTAATATACCACATTATTTTTAAAACCAGTTATAAAAATGTCAGTGTTTCTAAACAAGCAATGACTTTAATAAGATTTGTATTTAAGTAGTATAGAATTCTCCTTTATAGAAGAAATATTCTGGAGGTTAATGATTTCTTCTGAGCAAGCTTGTCAGTTTGCTTTATTTTGGATTTAAAGACAATAATACAAAGTACATTAGAGCTACTGAACTTCAAGATTAGGATGTCACTAAAATTAGCTGAAAGACTTCTTTGAGGCAAAGGAAAACAGTAAATAAAAATATTCTTAAATAGTGGCAGTGGTGCATATTTTTAAAATTATTATTTCACATCTCAAATAACAAAGGACTAAGGTTGACAAAGGTAAAAAATCAAAGAAACATGTAAATGGGAGTATGAATATAAATAAAATGGGAGCATGGTGAAGACTAGGACCCATAAATGTAATTGAACCTATAACCCCAACAAATCAATATTTGAAATACAAAGAATATAGCTCAAAGAAGAAGTTGCACTACATCTAGACTTTGTGATCTCCCCTGATACAACTTTTTATGGCCTATTAAAAGTCAGAGCATTCTTCTTCTCACCTTATGGACCTCTAAGTCTGCACTGAAATTACATGTTGTTGTCAGAGAGATAGGATATTGGATAAAGGCAAGTATTTGGGGGAAATTGAAAATGGTACCCATTCTTGCCCACTTGCTTGCTTGAATCTTGCTTTATTCCCTTTGAATAATATCAAATTTCTTTCAGAAAAAGGTAGAAAAAATTTTACCAAATACTGTCATAGCATAGTTCTGTCAAAATCTAGAGTTTCATTCTGTTAGTATTTTCAAGTATAATGATGGCCCAAACATCATAGCATAAATGTGTATACCCAGCTGAACATTTGAAATTTATTTCCAACTATTTTTTAAAGTGTTCATTTATATCAGCAGAAGTATTTGTTTAAAAATTTTGAAATATTCATTAATGATATACTAAATACTGAGCATAGTTATTTTTAAGAAAAAAATATTGAAGAACTGAATTTCTTCCTCAGTAGAACTTTTACTGAATTGTCAAATTTCTATGTAATGTTTTGATTTTTATGAATGTGTTCCAGATACTTGGCCTGAAACATTTATAGTAAGTCTTTAAATATTTAGTGTCTTTTTCAAGCCCCAGTTCTTCAAATTATCTAATCAGATGTAAATTTTCACCATAAAAGAGAGAAACATCACATTCTTACTGTTGTGAAATAAATTTCAGTCGTGTGATCAAATTTCACCCTGAAGGACAAAAATCCACAAGATGAATACAACATTCTCACTAATGATCTGTATCTTTATAGGTCTAATCTGTTTGATGACATTTTTGTGGGTCAGCTTTTCACGGGGTCGGAAACAAGGCACAAGCAAACTTCCCAATCAGTACAAGGAGCACTGAGCAGGTGCCCCATCTACAAGGGTGGTGGGGAACAGGGAAACTCAGAGCACGCTTGGTTGGAAGACACAAATGAGGTTTTATCTGTGAGAAAGGAGCAGAAACATTTCCTGTTGGGTTCATTGAGTAAGGTGGGGTGTGTGAAGGGTGCCCTTGTTGATCTAATCTGCAGAGCCCTTACTTTGAGGAGCTGAAAGAGGAGAAGTATGCTGTAAAAATGTTAAGATGATTTGAGTTTTCACCTATCTGATGCAAAGAGGTTTAAGTTTTGGGAGAAGTGTCACTGCAGGAGGTGTTTTGGAAGTTATAGAATATGTCCATGATGAATTTCTAAGAGTCATTAAAGCCAAATTGAACTTCAAATAAAGATTTTTTAGAGTTTAATATAATTGAGTCTGAAAGGAAAAAAATATTCAATATTATAGGTGTCCTACTTTCTAAATAAATTATTGGCAATGAAACTGAACCTGAATGCTGACTAATTCAAGTGATTCCTGCTCTTCGATGTTTCAGCTAAATATAATTATTATACTTTAAAATTACTTTAAAAACTATTTTCTTCCTAACAATGCTGTTTGCATCTGTATTTATTATATGCAACAAATTTTAACTTGAAGTAATATTATATTTTCTTTTATATATAAACAGTGTGCAAAAAAAATCTGAGTTTAAAAACAATTTAAAACACTTAAAGGATGTCAGTGTGAGATACTTAAAGCATCAGCTGAATCTGCAGGGGGTAAATTGCCCTTGAAAGACACAAAGACAGTTTAAAGGGGAATTTAAAATCTCTCCCTTGGGTTTGACAATATTAATTTGTCTCAACTATTTCAGAAGTGCCCTGGCCACAGTGACGCTTTCCTAGGTGCATTCTAATAAGGTGATACTGTGTCATTAAATGAGATGGTATTCAGCAGAGAACAGTAACTCAAAAGCAATTGTCATGGAATATAAGGTGATCTGTTACTAATAAATGAAAATTGCATGTACTTTGTGAGATCAGAATAATTATTCTGCAAGTATACCACAATGCATTGTGTGTAGAGGCAATGCCATTTTTTTAAACTGATATATAGTGCTGTACAGCATTGTTTTCTCAACTAGACTAGTGTTTCTTCACTATCAGTAAACTGCTGAAAGGTCATGTCTGTCAGATTTCCAATGCTGCAGCTGTTTGGTGTTGCTTTTACCTATAGGCAAGTATTACAGGAGTGGCAATTGTCATACTCTTAGAACAAATCATTTTAGGAAACACTGTCATTGTTTTCTAAAGGTGCATATCACTTAAACAGATCTTGGCAGCAAGCAGATTTTTCCATGGGGAGCTGGAAAAAAATGATTCCTGAGTAGGCTGAGGGTTTCAGATATTAAGTAGAAAGAAGATCAAGAAAGCTCAACTTATTATCTACACATATGGTAGAAAGAAACAAAAGCAAACAAGAGACACACTTTGAATCAAAGTGAGAGGAGGGCTGAGTAATTTGGTGACAGTTATCTTTTTGTTCAGCAAAGCAAGTAGATGCCACGTATTTAGAATATTTTTTTCTTTTGCTGGCTGCCATAACACCAATGCTCACATCTTCATTTATTAAGGTTTTCTCAAGGCCACATCTATGGGATTGTTTCAGGCCGAGGAAAAGTGACAGCATTTATTGCACAGAAGATAATTCATTACAAAACAGCAAAGCTGGTGTATAGCTGGGGTATACATTATCCATGTATTTTTTTTTAGAAACCCAATAGTGCTTCCACTGGACTTTCTCCAGACCAATGCCTTTCTGCTAAGATATTTATATTTATTAGGCCCCTTTTACTCTAGCATAAGATTGACAAGTTCAATGATAAGTAAGAATAATTTAGATAGTGGTACTGCAAGGAAAAAGGCAATTACTCCCAGCTGGATGAAAGAAATTTTGGAACAGTATTTCAGGCAGTAATTATTTTAAATGTTTTAAACTCTTAAAGTCTTTCAGAGACAATATTCTTTTTTCTTATTTTTACATTAGATCAAATTGACCAGGTACTGGTGCTAAAGAACCCACAAAGCCTTCTTTGTATCACTCAACCAGACTTGTCCTCTCCAAGTGCTGTGAAGATATGTGCTAGATTTGTGCTTCCCACCATCAAAGGTAGCAGAAAACTTCACATCCACTGTTCTCATGAGATGTCAAATATATATAAATTATGGTAACCATATATATTTCAATCCACTGTGATCCAGTATTAAAACTTCTATTTTACCAGGAAAAGTTGACAACAAGCAATGACAGTGCATGATAGCAGATTGACTAGAACACTATTAGAATTGATCTAACAATGTCAAGGTGGTTAATTCTGGTTTGGGTAGATTCTAGATAGCAGCTCATGCAGAGATTAAAAGAATTTGTATCTCCTATGTAGTTTCAGGAAGTTCAGGACACCTGCAGCAGGCAGCAATACAGATGTGGAGTTCACAGATGTGTCCTCACTCCACTTGAAAGGAATGAACCAGTATCAACTACCATTTTGGTCTCTTCAGCAGTCACTTCTGTTCAAATACTGCTACTTGAAAACTGCCAGTGATCTGAATCATGGCAGTACAGTCTGTGAAGAAAGAATTTCTTTTAGGAAATCAAAATCACTTTGGCACTTCTGGGTCAAAAGCCAAGTGTTATTTTCTATTGGAAAAGTTATCGGAAGTTCACACACTACTTGCAATATAAGTGTCAGAGACCTCTCACCTAGAAGCCAGATTCACTCCACACTAACCTGAAATTCCAAACAATTTTAGTCTTTGTGGTATAAACACAACCTGTTTCTGTATAAGTTATGAATAAATTTTAAATGCTAAAGGTAAACATTATTTTTGTAAATCATTATTCTATAGTAACTCCTATTTTAGCATGAATAGCCGAGTTTGAATAAAATCCTTCCTTTCAAAACACATTTTGTTTTAATTTCCATATTTTCTTTCTAACAGAGATTGCTGTATACAATTTCAGAAATTTGTTCCTTCTTTAAAGTCTGAATGTGTCCTCTAACTTAATAGGATGCATCCATGGTGAGGGAGCTGGTAGATGTCATTACTAGGCCACTCTCAATTGTCCTTGAAAGTTCATGGGAGGTTCCTGAGGGCCTGAGGACTTCTGTCTTCAAAAAGGGAAAGAAAGGAGACCCAGGGAACTACAGTGTGGTCAGCCTGACTATAACCCCTTGAAAGGTGATGGGGAAAATAATTCTGGAAGCTATTTCCAAATCTATTAAAAAGGTTTGACCAACAAGCCACCAAGAGTGACTGTGAACAGTCAGTATGGACTTTTCTGACCAGCCTGATAGGTCAGCCACTGCTGGTATACTCCAGGGGCTCATTACAGGAAAGTACTCACTTACCTCTTCCTTAATGACCTGGACAATGAGCAGACTGCATGCTCAGAAGGAGTGATACACACTTGGGAGGAATGGATGATACTCCTAGTTGATGTTCTCCCATTCAGAGGAGCCTCAGCAGGCTGGAGAGACGGGCTGACAGGGATCTCGTGGAGGTCCACAAAGTAAAACACCAAGTCCAGCACCTAGGCAGGAATAGCCTGGTGCATTAATACACACAGTATAGGCTAACCAGCTGGAAAGCTACTTTACAGAAATGATCCTGGGAATCCCTGTACAGACCAAGTAGTCAGAAGCCAGCAATATGACCTTGGAGAAAAGAAGACTCCTGACAGGTATTAGGAAGAGTGTCACCAGCTGTTTGAGGATGATGGCCCTTCCCCTCAACACCAGTAAGGCACATCCCAGTACAAGAGTCATGGACACTGAGTTCAGAGACAATACGGGCCTTGGAGCATCTGATATACCAGGTACAGCAGGGAGACCTTGCAATGTTCAGTCTGAGAAGTGAATGTTCAAGGATGAGATGGAGACAAACTCCTCTCTGTAGTGCCCAGAAAGGCAGCAGAAACAAACTGAAAAAAAGGAAATTCCACTTAAACATCAGAAATATCAGTCTCCAGTCCTGGAGATATTCAAAATCCGACTGGATAACATCCTTATCAACCTGCTCTAGCTGGCTGTGCTGTGAGAATGGGAGCTGGACTAGAGGATATCCAGGGTGCCTTCCCACCTCAGCAATTCTACAATTCACTGATTTGGTCACTTATATTTAGCCATTGTTGCAGATTTGTTTCTTTAATTTACTTGGGCTTAAAATTTCTACTTTTCAAATTCTACTTTTATGTGTTAAATTCATCCTCATTCTTTTGCAAGGGAAGTCTGAGTAAAGTTGTTATTTTCCATATAGATAGCTAAATGCAACCTCATTGCACAGCAATGCTGATGTTAGTTCTGTTGCTGTTCCAATGCAGTAGGAATATATTAACAATGAGGAAAACATTTGAAAATGAAAAACATTAATCACAAACTTAATTTCTTTCTATTTCTAAATTTATTTCAGTTAATTCTTAGATAAGCTGGAATCATATTTATTATAGAATGGAAATGAAAACAAATATTTGTTGTGGTTGAAAAATTTTATATTTATGCCACCACTGTACAATGCTGGAACTGGAAGTCATATAGCAACCAGTGAGGAACCATTATTAAGACAAACATGGAATTGCCATTGGTCATTCAAACTGATTTTTGTGAATTATAAAATTGATTTTTGTGAATAGAAAAAAATACACCAAATACAAAACACCTTGCCCACTGATATGGTGAGTAAAAGAGTTAAAAAAAGAGGAATAAGATTTTGGGAAGAAATTGAGCATATTTCTCTTTCTCTGATGAATCTGTTCCCACAGGTTGCTTCTTGTGCAGTCATTTCTGGCTTCAATTATCAAGAGCTTTTAATTCTGGATCCCCAAGAACTCTATAATGTACATTTTTCACTTGTTCCTAGTAGCTATGAACATAAAATAGGTCTTGAAAATATCCCTATATGACTCTGGGCTACCTTTATTAGGACCTGAGTCTTTTATTTTACAGTATGACTGGGCAAAAGGATGCAAACCAGCTGTAAGCCATCAGCTAGAAGTGGATGTGCTTTTGGCCATAGCAAGTCAGCCACAATAACAATAATGCAGCTGCATGGCTTCTGATTCAGTATCTGTCAGCTGAGATCCTGCACAGCTGCATAGCTGTCTCCTACCTGGCCATCCAGGTACATCTTTCTGCAACAGAACAAGTAGATCTAGTGCTCCGTAGGCAAGTACAGGCAGTAAAAGACAAATGATGTAGCATACAATTGCTGCACAGCAGCAATGTCTAGGGAAACAAGATTTCATTGTGTTTGCAAAATCTAGTGAACTTTAATATGGCCTGAAGCACTCACATGGAAACACCAAAGAGCTGTTGTACAACACTGCCATTTATTTTTGTATCTTTCAGATGGTGCCCACCTGCAATACAGCAAGGGTGGGAGATGAAACTCCCTGCAGTAGTTTGTTTATGTCAAGCAGATCTCCTACTGTGCCCTGTGGATAGCAGCAATTGACAAAGGGCAGTCTTTGGTCCAGGAGGGTGTTGGTTGCATTGTGAAGTCAGTTAAGAAAAGAGTTTGAGCTGATGCATGTTCCCTGAGAGCACAAGTCCCCAAGAAAAGTCAGCAGATCGGCATAAACCCAGCATATACAGGAAAGGAGCCAGGGTGTGAAGCAGCAGGAGATCCCCTTTCCCACTACATGAAACCCCAGTAAAATAGCAAAAGTATGGAGGAGACAGAGGCAAATTTAGGCAAATAAGTCACTACATAAGCCTTCCCCAAAGCATATGGTTTGGCACAAGCCACAGTGAGACTGTGCTGCTCCTAGGAGGTCAGGGTTACAGCCAATGGTTGGGCTGCTCAGAAAGCATGGAAGTGATGGTGCTAGAGACAAACACTTTCAAAAATGAAACCTTAAAAAAGATCTAAACAGAAAGGTAGTAATTAAACTAGCAAAAAAATCATAAGGAAAATTAACATTCAAATGCAAAGATTTGTATCTTTTTTGTGTGTTTTTTTTACACTTTATCTAAATATCAGTGCTCAGGTAGTTCAGAGAATTTTTGAATGACCCACACAGTCTGTAAGTGTCACATTAGTACATTCATACAACCAGAAATTGTTGTGGTTCAAGCTGAAGTACATCTTTCCAGAAACTCTAGAAATCCTCCAGCTTTAACTCTCTTATTGTTACTAGCCTATTAAACAATATAATTTTGCCACTCTTCTGGGAGCACAAAGAAATTGAAAACAATATGCATGCTTTATTTGGTAAGTAAATTGTCATAAACTATAGCACAGCTCTGAGCACTATGATAAATCAGTAAATAATGGTTTCTTTATTTATTGACATGATAAAATAGACTAACATGTTCAGCTCTAAATGGCCACCTATTTTTGTTAAACTGAGTATAGGTCCTCAGTACATAATATCACATCCAAATAATTATAAACATGCCTAATTCACAAGTTCTCTGTGAATTCTGGGGGTGATAGAATGCTCCCTGCCTCTGATGGTGCCCTACCTCTGCCAGCAAACACCTTGAAAAGAGGTTAAAGAAAGGCTAAGCATGCAGTCACACAGGATTTAATACAGTCACTGTGGTCATGGAAGTGCTGAAGGCTGGGCAAAGCATGGTATGGAAGGCTGAAACACATTAGATGATACTTAACCCAATCTGCCTTTTATTTATGCAGTACTTGTAACCACAAAATCCTCATTTAGCTTTTGCTTGACCCCATAAACATGCAGTTCTACTCTTTAGTGGTTCTAGCAGCCAGTTATATATAGATCAAAAACCAGTAGAACCCCATCAAGAATTCAGGCTCCAGAAACACATACCACGAGTGTCCCATCAAGGCACTCCTCTGTAATGAAAAAGGATGGGCCTTTTAGGCTTGACGTGTTATAGGCAGAGTTTACACAGTAGTTTTATGACTGAAATTTTATTCCACTGAAATGATCTGCAATTGCTTGAAAGCAGAGTAAACAGGAATTCAAACCAGATACTGTAAACTTGCAATTTCCCAGTGCATGGAGGATATATACTGTATTCTCTCTTTAATTAATTTATAAAAAGAAAAGTAAATAGATGTTTGTATTTTTATTTTACTGTTTTTCCTGTGAAAATGTGATTTTGTTGGACCACATCTTTATTGCTATGACAGAGTTCACTGGAACTGAACAGATACTTTTTAAAATTAGTCTGTCTGCATCATCAGCAGTAGTATCTTAAACTGAGACATCTTAAGCTGCATGGGTCCTTAACTAAATGTCTTGCCACAAGGGGCTTTCATTAGTATTCTGTATTTCAAAAGCCCTTAACGAGGCCTCTGTGGCAGAAGGTGTCCTTAAAATTGTATCCTTGACAAACATCTTTTTAATGTTAATTGCATTAGGAGACAGTAGTAGAATGGAAAGAAGTCTAAAATGGCAACAATGAAAATGATGTACTCAAGTATGTTCCAAATCATGTAAAACAATTAACGTTTACTGAGCATTAATGACTAACATTGTCTTCAGCCAAGTCATTAGCAATACCATTTTTAATTAAAAAGAGTGTAGTTTCACCCCTACAGATTCAGTAATACTACTGAAATATAGGCATGAAGTTTCTAGTTTAGACACATTTGAACACTTACTGACTGCTTTCATTGCATGATTTAGAAAAGTGTAACTTCTTTCATGCATCAGAGCACCTACCTTCCAAATAATTTTGCATAAGGATTTAAACAGAGATATTAAGAAGGGAAAAGTTTTCTGTAATCAACAAAACAAGGAGGGGAGGGAGTGGTGACAGAGGAAGAGAATTAAGCATTAAATCTAGTTAAATTTTAAAGTGTTTGTGGTTTGCATTTTACTGTCTAGGTTTGTAATATCCTATTCAACACACAAGAGCTTTTAAACTTAAGGGACCGGAGCAAGAATATAAACCACAATGGGAATACAAGTTGTCCTTTGAAAGACTAGAAGGAAAATATTTTCATTTGAACAGAATATACAGAAATGTAAAATGCATGAACACTGTAATAAATGGCTGGAAAGGGAATATATGAATTAGATTACTCTGAAGATGATGCATTTACAGTGCCATTACTGAGCTTAGCTGCTTAAATTGACACTGAGGTGATGCCTAGAAGTGTAATTCATTTTGTGGTTTTAGGCACTGCAATGTAAGTTTACTGTGTATGAAGATAAAATCTTATTTTCTTCGCCAATAAAGTTCAACTGGAATGAATCTTTGACTGACAGCAGTCAGTGTTCTACCTTCAGTGTCTTTAAAGTATTATTCTAGGAAACAATGACTTTGATTCTATCTAGAACTCTTGATAAATCCCTCTTAGTGGCTACTAGGTAAGACAAATTAACCAATTCCTTATTTACCTGTATTTAGTCTTACGCACCTATGTAATTTAAAGACACAACTTCCTAATTTTGGGGCAAAAATATTCTTTTATATAGATGTAGTGAGTAAAAAGGTTTTTCCTTAGTGTTAGAAATTGCTCTAAAGGACTAGAGGGTAATACTGCTCTTCTTTCTTCAGCTTCTGAATCCTTCAGAAAGAGTGAGCACTGTTTGTATGCTTTGAGATTGGAAAACTGGGTTTAACACTGGATTGCAATGAGATTTATTGCTAATTAGCAAGCAGATAAAACGAGCTGAAGAATAGGTGATTCTAATAATAAAATGAAAGTTAAACCTATCAGGCAAGCTAAAAGGTTTTTCTAGAGCTTACCAGTGTTCCAAACAATATTGGTTTCTGATGAGAGAAAAAGAAAAAAATATTAGGCAGTATTAATAGCTTTATTTTATTTTCATTACCACTATGTTGCAGGTGGTGTTCCTGTCAGTTCTGTAATATGCTGTAGTAAGTAATTCAGTGCAGAAGAAAGAAAAAAATTGTATGCAATTTTCAGATAATGAATGTGACCCGTGTTTTTAATTGCAGGAAAAACTCTACTAGTGACATCAAAAAAATAGAATACAAAGCACATTACCTATCCAGGTTTTTTCGCATGACTGTGAATGCTCAGAAACAAAAAGAAGTGGTATATATACAGATTCCCGTCTGAGATTCCTTCTTTTCTCAAAACTTGTGACCTTGTAATGCCACTAACAATCACTGTAAGAGAACATACATGTCTACACATGTATAAACTGGTTTATTTTTTCCTGCCTATGCCTAAAACATAAATATTATTTTAAGCTATACACCAGAAAAATAAAGTAATAGACAATAAAAATAGCTTGGATTTTCATATGTTCTCATTTCTGTGATATCAATATGCACATATATTCAATTTGCAGTTGACAATTGAAGAAATGTAAAAGCTATTCAAAAACCAGTAGGAAGCAGAATTATGAGGAGGAGAAGAAAAATAGGGCAGTGGTAAATAACATTCTTCATGCTGTAACACAATACACACTGACAACTCAATTTTATGTATATATTTTAAGATGGTTACTGTGATATAAACAATTATTTCAAATGGGTTTAAAATTTTATTCATTTTGAAATACTTCAAGAAAATCTACTAGAATGAAGAAGTTGGAGCAGATTATGCTTCTTGTGGGTGGAATGTGCTCAACAGTCTTAAAAAAGCACAAGGCATATATGAACACTTAGAAATTTTGATGCTGCTTTTAGCTAGCAGTAGCAGAGATGAAGAGCAAAATATGAAGTATTTGATGTTTCGTGGGTATTTTAGGCCATAGATAGGCTTGCAACATCATCCAGTACCAAAGTAGTCTCATCTCTGGTCAAGAATTTTGGTGTCAGAATTCCTGTCCAGGTAAAGGAAAAGCCCACCCAAATGTTACCTAATAAAGGTGCAGGAAGGTGGGGACCCCGGTTTTTATATTATCTTAAGATCTCAAACTTCGAGTTTAAAGGAAAAAATACTGCTTTAGAGATTTTGAAATAAAGCATGAAAATTCAACCCTGCTGTATCTTGTGCAGCACCACCTGTCTGAACCTACAGACACTAATCACTGCAGAGAGGTTTCAGCAGCATCAGCTGTCTCTCCTAAGAGAGAGGTTCAAAGTTTCAAGAGGATCCTCGGTGTTCCTGTATGCCTGACTATGGAAGTGTGCCTGAAAGAGAGCAGTGCTGTGCATCTACCGGAGTTTATTAAAGTAGCAGTTTTAAGTACAAGGAGATTTTGCTGACATTCCTGTCTTTCTAAGGAGCCTCTATGGATACTTAAAATGGAAGAGTCAGGGCATTTATACTGTTCTCCACACCAAAGGGTGAGAAGGGCATGTAACTACCACGTATCCAAGCTGAGAGTGAGCCTGAGAGGAAACCCACACAATGCCATGTTTATGCTTAAAGACAGAGCTATCCCTTCCTCCTCCTGAATCCTTCCTGGAAGAAACCCTGGAGATATTCACAGAAAAAACATTTATAGAAGACAAGCTGAGGAACTGCCCTATTGTCTAGTGCCTCTCTCCTGCCTATCAGCAGCATGAATGCTATTCAATAGCATTTGCCACCACATTATGATTTAAATGATCAGAAAGTTGCCTTTTGCTTTTATTTCCTATAAATGAGGTTGCAATAGACAGAGTTCTAGTGTAAGTATTAATTTTACAGTCACCTCGGTAGCCTAGATTATTAAAATCATTCAAGCACTGCATTTATAACCACAATGAGAGAGTTACCCTCAATTTTTCAAGACATAGCTAATGTAGACTATTTTGGGAGTCAGCACAAGTACTTTGCTTTTTGAGGTTCAGAGTTATGAATGGACAGAGACACTAGTAAAGGGTCACTATCTGGACACTGCCTACAAGTTTGGGAAAGTTTTGATGAGATTCAGTCTGCACGGAAGAGACAAGGTGCAAGCTCTGAGCAGTAGGAGAACTTGGCAGTACAATTGGGTCAAACTAAATGATAGCACAGCAGTTGAGGAAGAAGTTTCTTACTCTCAGCATATGAATCATGAAAGCCATTAATCTTCCAGGCACTTTATATAACAACTTGAAAGCATTCGAAAAATTGAAAATCTTTCTGTAAGACTTCCAGGTCTGTTTGTTACTGAAGAAAATAAATGCTGAGCGGTTAAAGTTTATTGGTTGGGGCAGGAATGCACCATCCATCCCACAACTAAAGTCTGCTTCTCTGAGCCTCTACAATGCAGAATATCTACAGAGGACTGACAGCTAGAAATTGGTCTTAGGGTGTTCTGCACCTCTGGTATGCTAGCAGTAGACCAAAATTATATTAATTGTATGATATAATACGATATTATTATTTTCATATATTTAAAACACCTTGCTCCATGACAGCCTGCACTTGACCCAACATCAGGATGAATAGGATGACCCCAACATTGTCTCTGACAATGTCTCTGACTGTCTCTGACAGTCCTCCAGAGCTATGGCATCACTTACAGTCCCATGATTGTAAGTCACTGTGTGGGTGCGTTGTTCCTCACCTTTCTCAGTGCCTCAATAAAACTTGCATTATAATGTGAATATAATATAATGAAATACAGTATAAAGAAATAATGAATGATATTTTGAATAATATATGAGTGATATAATGAATTAATAATATAATGAAAATAATACCATTCAGACCACATCACCCTTCCTATGATAGTGCCCATGGAGCCACATCTGACCAGATAACGGTGAATGTTTCTCTGGTATGACCAAACAAGGTGCTAAGGCTCAACCCAAATATGTAACTGGTTGTGTCAGGGGAGAACAATTTGGAGGAGTTTATTTTTTTCTCATAAGGATTTTCATTTAAGATGAATCTGAGAGACTCTCTTGCTCTCTGAAGAATGTGGGAATTTTCACTATCTTTGCTGGGTCAAACACCCAAGTTACCATCCTCAGAACAGGATCTTGACATAGCCTGCTATTATAACTGTGCTTCCAGCCTGTTACCATAACTTTGCTCCCTACAATTACACATTCCAGAGATAATTTTTATTTTTAAAGCTTTGTGGATACACCTTTACCAAATCTTTGCTGGTCATTTTCCCATTCTTGGACCATGGTATCAATTAACTTATAATGACAAAACAGGAATAACCCTTTGAATTGTTTTCTAAATGAAACTGACAACAGAAGAAATCTAAGAATACCAGCCAGTGAATTAATTTTTAAACATCAGCCATATTTGGAACCACATAGAGCTAGAATTTTTTTTCCCACAAATATCAAAAAATTCTATAACTGTTAATTAATCCTGGTGTTTACTTTAGATGTAACAGTAAGTTGCTTGACTATAATCTTTTTTCTGGTTCAAGAACACAGTCTTTTTATCCATGTTGCCTAACTTAACATGTCCCCCCATTCCTCAAGCCACGTTTAGAAATAGCATATAGCCATGTTTAAAGCCTCTGTGAGTTTCAGAAGCAGAAAGTGCTCCAAAATTCATGGGATATTAATCTCATAAAATGATATTCCAATATTAAAGTTTCTTAGCTTTTTTTTGCCCCCTAAGCTTCTGAGAAGGTGTTACTGTATGAACTTGCAAAGTACTAAAAGTCACAGTTGTAACTTGATTTTATTAAACTTTATATTTGCAAAATGAATAATTCTTGTAGGTGCCATGTTTTAATGTGACTAACATACAGGTTATCTGTCAAAAAAAAAAATTAGTTTAGTAGTACTGAAAGTTATACATATGGATGGGTAATACCAGGCAAATTTTATTGAACAGAGTATTTTCTCTGACATAAGGCAGAGTTCATTCCTCTCTTCTTCCCTGGCACAGAGCAGAGTTCTTTGTCCCTCTGCAGCTGTCTCAGGAATGAACACTTGTCATTGCTGAGCTGCAGGAGCATCCACTAACTTGCTTTTGTCTCTGCAGCCACGTGGAACTAAAGTCAAGCTGGTGAACACATTTTGCATGTAAAGCACCTTCTCTTTTTTTATACTTTTATTATTAACCCATTAAAGCCTCTGCCTTTGTCACTCTCTCACTATAGGGAGGTCGGCAGAAGGGAAATGGCTTCATTGGGGTTTAATTCAGGGCAAAGTGACTGAAAGTGATCAAGACCATACTTTGTTATTAATATTTGCATTGGAATCTAGACAGATATGCAGCTGTTTTGGGTGTACAAATCACACCAAAGTCCTTATGTTTAGCATTTCAGTCTCTGGATAATAACTAATAAGCCCACATCCACTCATGTGGCCTAAAAATCATCAGTTCTTTGATCCATCAACTGACCAGTCATTTTAAAATGCATTTTAAATCACTTTTTTTTTTCCCCCTGCGTTGTCCCTCATATATTACTTCTGCAATCATCAGCTGTATGTATGCAAACTAAATTTTGTTGCATGAAATATAGTGATTCTGAGTTTCCTCTTGGCATTCTGGAGTGAATATTTTCTTTGAATTAATTATTTTAATTCAGTCAGTATAATCAAATTCAACCCACTATCATAATTTATTTTAAGGATTATTCTGTCTAATGTATTCCTTACCACAGCAAGTAACCCTTGTGGGTAGGTCTTAAAAGTTTCAAATGTCAGAAGACTTTTAAATGTTCTAAGACACTACTTTGAAAGTTTAACAACAATCCACAATTCCCTCTGCGCTTACTCAGATTTCTAAACACCAGAGGGATTTTTTTTAAGATTGTCCAAATGTTTTGCCACATGTTTAATTAACTTTCAGACTTGTTGCTTAGATACTTTCACTCCAGAAAATACTTTATTTAAATAAAATTAACAAACATTTTATGTTTGTCTTTCAGTTCTATTTCAAAAAGTCTACAGAAATGTCTCTTTAAAGGAAAATATAATCGGCAAAGGATTCTCTAATAAATCACTTCAGAAACAAAACAACAAAATGCCAAAAACCTTATACTCCAACCTCTGTTTTAAACATAGTTGGTTTTACCAGCTTTCAAATACACTGTGTAGAGAAGTGACTGTCCATAGCTAGGAAGAGTACATTATTTTATTAGCAGGACAGAAAACGTTGAGAAAATAACTGTAATTGAAAAATTTTTGATAGAAAAATTAGAAATCCTAGGTGTGGTATGAATACTTAACAAATATGCGTCCAAACAAAATTAATTCAAATATGTTTTTGAATTGCTGCACCTTTAGAAACAGTTGAGCTTTCTTCTACACCTTTATGAAAACTATTCCACATATTAGCAAATTCTTATTTATGTAAGGACTCAACAGAAGAGAATTATTGCAGCTTCTGTGGGTCTAGCTCTACTTCTCCAATGTCTAATCTTATAAAATTCAAGATTCTCCTGAGTCACAGTTTAGAACAGTCCCATTAGAAAACTGAATTAAAGTACAGGTTGATAACTTTATGGAAATGAGGTCCAAAATGTTTTATTTTTATAAAGGATGTCACATAAGAGTGAAGAATCTTTCCAATTAATTCTTACCTGTGGATATGGAAGGCTACCTTATCTCTTTGCCATAGAAAAGATAAGAGGCAAGATTAGAGACCAAGATATTTCCATTAATTCCTTCCAGGTAAATATATGACTAAAATACAACATGCTGGCCAGTCTCCCATCTGTTAACAGGTGAAGGACACTCAAGTGGGATCACTGAGGAAAGACTAAGATGATGTGCTGGAAGAAGAGAGAACAAGTTGAACAGTGTCAGTCTATTACCTTTAGGGTCTGTATTTTTCTTCAAATATCTTAAAGAAATCCCTCAATCCTGCAGTGTCCTGCTGTCAGTAACCTCTTCTGAACACTTTGTTTCACCTCTGCCTTCTACAGACTGGTCTCTGTAGAAGGTACCAAGCCACTAATGAGATTAGCCCTACATAGTTTATCCCTGTAATTGGATTGTGTAAGAAATCATTATGATGCCACATACATATACTTTTTAATTTTGTTTCAACCTCAGAAATTAGGCTACATTAAGCTACTGAAAGAGCATTACTTTCATAGTTGAATGAAGTATTTCTATTGTAAAATCAGATGCTTGTCAGACACTCTTCAGTCAAGAAATTCCAATTCAATGGCCAGAGGTGAATATTTTGAGTCATTTTTCTCTTTTCTGGCAAAATTTATTCCTCACATGTCAGATAATCATGGTTTGCAGTAAATCCTTTAAGATTGTGGGAGATGGTATAGTATGTCTGTCTTCAAAGAAGGAGAATCTTTTAAGTCATAGATAATGAATGAAAGATGCTTCTATCTGACTTTATTATTCTTGAATGCTGAGACTTTTTGTAAACAGTGTACACTATGTCAGACTAGTAGTTAACTGTTGCTTTTTCTTGCCTTAGTCAGAAAATCTTTTGAAATACTCCTTTCACAAATTCGACAGTAATTCTCAAGGGTTGGTGAGTTCTCTGCTGAGAATTCACGTTAGGATGCAAATGTAAACTGATACAAAAATAAAGAAATTACATCTAATCTTTTTGGAGGCATTATTATACCATTATAGCAAGATTTAAGTTAACTTGTACCCCTTTGAATAGCTTGAAGGCTATAACTACCACAGTGAAAATTTTTAGAATATAGATAGATATATCATGAAATTTAGGTTTCAGACCAATGTAAATTAATGTAATATAATTTAAAATTTCCAATTACCATTTATTTGAATATTACTTTCACTAAAGTATTCTCAGTATTTCCAGCTGGTATTGTCAAAATATTCTACCAAACACAGCAGAGTAAGACTAAATAGAGTAAGTCAAAGTTGTCCCTGAAAAGTTAATCAGATACACAAAATCCCGACTGATTTTTCATATTATGTAAAGCTCTACTTTCAGGTGAGAACTTTGGAAAAAATTTTAAAGGCCTTGAAATACAGAAAATAATCGAGAGATAGAGGTATTTGTTATTTGTATATTTCCTATATTTGTTATATTTCCTAAACCACAGTCAAAATTAGAGGTGGGTAGTTTTTCTACAGCTTGTTTTCTCAGGGACAAGGAGTCTAAGCAACGAAGTTCTGTCTCTTCATTTGCATATAATTCCTCTTAATTTCTTAAAAAAATTTCCAGTTTTTATCTCTCTCAACAAAGGAACAGAGTTCTCAAAAAATGTTATGTTCCTGCAAGTTTCAGGACTTTTGGTATAACAGAGCCTTCTGTAGCGTAGGCAAAGGCTGTAGGACCAGTTCCCATCTGATTAAAGTATTTTGCATCAGGCAGAGCACTCCTTGTCCCAAATTCACCAGTAATTTCTATGAGCAGGACGGAAATGAAGATTTTTTTTTGCCACTCCCTGTCTTATTAATCTACTTATGGGAGAGCAAGGGCAGACAAACCAAACGGAACAAATCAGCGAAGATTTTGAATCCCCAGATCACAGATCTAGATCAAGTAAGAGAAGAAAAAGAAAGAAGCTACTCATGAAGACAATCATAATTACCTTCCCTACAGCATTGTTGTAAGGATAGCTGATACATGAAAATAACAAAATATATTATTTTGTGGTATTCTCTGCTAAATCTGTCCAGTAGATGTAGCCAAAACAAGTCACATGGGAATTGTTCTGCTCATACTCAGTACTGGAACAACTCAATGAAAGGTTTGTCCGTATCCCAGCTGATTCCAAACAAAATATATAATAAAGCAACTGATTTCTGTTGCTCACTAACCCAGAATTAGAGTCACCTAACCAAAATTAAAAGTTTGGCCCAGTGAATTCAGAAAACATTGAATTAGCCATTATTTTACTCTCTGAAGCAAATCACTTTTTGACCTATAGATCATTTCCTATCACAGATGGGATTCTTTTTCTGCTTTTGCATCCTTATTTAACATTTGTAAGAAGGGTTTTTTGAGATCTTACATTTATTTTTACATTTTCTGTAAAGATATTGAATATTAATATGCTAATTGGCATATGCAGTAAATTATAAATTAGCAGCTTTGTATGTAACTGCAGCAACATATTGGAAACACAGTTAAAGCATTTCTACCTCATTTGAATAAATTGAGTCCAGTAACAGTATAAAATAATTTAGAGTCAATTATTTAAAAAGAATTCTGTTTCAGAGAGGACATTATCAAGTCTAGGAATCAGTGGAAGTGTAAGGCAAAAAAAAAAAATAGCCTATCACACTTCTGCTAATACTGATTAAGATCTAAACCACCTTCTGCTTTCACGTACAATTTTACAGCAGAAAGGACCTGAATTGTGTGCATTTAGGGCCAATGAAAGCTGCAAAGCTGCAGTCTTTGATGCCAAAGGATCATGCAATTTGATACTATATTTGTATCCTTTCATTTTGCCCCATTTTTTGCCTTATCTCTCTATTATATTGTCATGTATCCTTCCTTCTTTCTAGCAAGTTCATGGATATAGTCCTTCTGCTTTGTGTTCCAGGTTCAAGTAAGTTCTCCTAAAGACATAAATATCTCAGCAAGCTGTTCTCTCCTCCACCACTTTGTTAACACCTCAGGAAGGCATTGTTATCCTGAAAGTTTTCTATCTACTGCTCCTTTCCTCTTTGCCTATGCAGAACCTGAGCCAGTTTCCCTACACTCACACACTTCTCTCTTTGCCATGACATCTGTGCTGCAGCACTGTCTGGATGCTGGGACAATAAAAGGCTGAGTTTCAGCATACCCAAGTACTGGCAGCCTTTCAAAACTTTCTCCTCCATGTCTTATCCAAGATGCGGCAGAAAGAAAACATCTTCAGAGATTTTTCTTGTTAATTTATACTAGAGTAATTCTTACTACTTCTTACCAAATGTTATTTTGTTATAGAGGAGCATGGTGGTGGTGGTGCTGGTGTGTGTGTGTATGGGTCCAGCAAGGAGAAAATTGTGACATTTCTTATCATAATGAACAGGCTTATACAAGACTAGACATACATCAAAAACACCTCACAATAAACAAACACAGTTCTTTTATCACAAATTATGTCATGTCATAGCCTTTTTCTTCTCTCTGGAGACTAAGATGCTAGACCTAAACATCCAGGAGAAATCCTTTAAATAGACAGAGTAATTTTATAATAAGAACATTTACAATCCTACACATCTTACTCTTTTTCTATTCTCCAGAATATTTCCAATCTTATATTTAACTTTTCCAAACCGAGATTTATTTAGAGAGTTAAACCACTTTGTCTGCTTTATTTTTTTTTTTTTTTACCTCTAAAGCCAGAAGCTGGGAGAGAGAAAGATAAAGTGTAAGAGTTAAAGACTTTACATTTACACGACATAGGGAAGACAGCTGAGTCAATGTCTTCAACTACCAGCTACATCCTCCAAATGGTGTTTCATAGTGAACTTTTTTATAAAATTACATTTTCCAAATTCTTCTCAGATTTAAGGAGCAGAAGTTTTAGTAGAACACTTCCTAAGATGATGAACCACCAGAAGCATTGAAAAGAAGTTCATATGGAAAACTATTCACATAAGTCCTTCTGCATCACACACCAAAAGGTTTGGTGTCTTCTGTAATTCTCTTCAACAGTTTCACGAATTCCTAATTTTTAGATTTTTAGATTTTTGTATTTTAGATTCTAGATTTTAGATTTTCAGCTCAAACAGAAGCATTGATGAGTGGCTTTCCTCAGGATTCAGTACTGGGACTGACATTTTTTAACACTTTTGGCAGTGATATGGACATTGGGATTGAGAGAACTTCAGCAAGGCTGCTGACAACACCCAGCTGTGCAGTGTGTTTGTCATGCTCTTGGAAAGGGATGACATAAAGAGGGACCTTAGCAAGATTAAGGAATGGGCTTGTGCAAACCTCACGATATTTAACTAGACCAAGTGCAAGGTCCTGCACCTACCTGGATCAGGGCAATCCCAAGCACAAGTGGAGAAGAGAATGGATCAAGACTAGCCCAGGGAAGAAAGACTCGAGCATGTTTATAGATTAAAAGTTCAAAATGACCAAGCAATGTGTGCCTGCAGCCCAGAAGGCCAATTGCACCCCAGCTGCATCAAACGAGGATGACCTCTACTGTGCTCTGTTAAGACGCCACCTGGAGCACTGTGTCCAGCTCTGAGGTCCCCAACACAAGAAGGACATGGACCTGTTGGAATGAGTCCAGACAAGGGCCAGAAAGTTGATCACAGAACTGGAGCACCTCTCCTATGAAGACAAGCTGAGACAGCTGGGGCTATTCAGCCTGGCAAATAAAAGATTCTGGGGAGAACTTAGAACAACCTCCACATACAAGGAGCCTTAAAAGAAGGCTGGAGAGGGACTTTTCACAAGGGTGTACAGAGTTAGAAAAAAGGGGAATGACTTTTAGCTGAAGGCAGATAGATTTCTATTAGATATTAAGAAATTGTTACTCTGAGGTACAGTTTCCCAGAGAGGTTGTGGACTACAAATCCCTGAAAACGTTGAAAGCCAAGTTGGATGGGGCTCTGAGTAACCTGGTTCCCTTCACATGGCAGGTGTTGGAACTAGATGATCTTAAAAGTTCCTTCCAACCCAAACCATTCTATGATTCTATGACTTAAATGAAACTTTTAAAAAATAAATTATGTAAGGATCTTAATAGAATTTTTTTATTCTATCCTATTTTAAAAGACATTTTAAGCCTGTTAATTTTAGTATGATTCAATCTTCTCTTTTATGGTTAAAGTTCAATTTGCTTTTAAGCCCATGAAGTTCTAATTCTATTTTATATTAAAAAAAGAGAAACTGCTCATTGTGATTCCCACACATACAATCTGATGTCACCAGGGTTACTTCTAATGCTACATCATTGTTGGTTGTTCACTTTTAAGTACAATAATATTTATCATGGACAAATATCTCTGGTTTAAAGGGTGCTCCTATGTACTTACTCCTTTGTCTTATAGCCCCACAACATTTTCTCCACCTTTATTCTCTTCTCCCTTCCTTCCTTTCTCACAATATTTCAGTGGTGTTGAAATACTCCAAAATAGAGGAAGTTTTCATAAAGACCCCAAGTTCTGATGCCTTTTAAAAAATGTTTGTGATTTTCAAAAATATCTGACTCCAAAGGAGGTCAAGGGAATAAATCCCATTGAAATTCAATAGATTTGGGCATTTTATTCCCATTCTTTAAAAACTCGAGCTTTAGGTAATAGGAATTCCAAGTCTCAATGAATTTAAACACATATTTTTATTGCCCAAATGATAATTTAAAAAGCCATCAGTACACTCTGCCTCAAACAGCTTGTTGAAAAGGATTTCATATTCTGCTCATAATGAGATTCTGCCATTATATTTAAATGTCCTAACATTGTTTATTATCATCAAGCTTTCCACTGAGAGAACTTTCTCTGCATTGTATTGTTGCCATTTTGTATTTGCACAGAAAACCAGGAAAAAAAACCTAAAACCCCAGCAAACAACAGATTCACATCTTCTTTAAAAGACATCTTTCTCTTAATACAAAGGAAAAGATACCTCTTCCTTTCTGGAGCTACACCCTGATACCATTAGAACAGCTGGTCCTGAGTGATCTTCCTAGTTTCATTGGATTTCACACTGAAACTGTGAAGGTTTTCAGCAGTGATAAGCCTCATCTCTGAACCTGTAACAAATGTAGAGAGGTTACACAGTTTATAGAAGAAGGAAGGAATTCTGAATCAAGATGTAAAAATAACAGTTAATATCAGTTCAGTCCAACCAAAGCACGTGTGACAGAAGTGTGAAGATCACTCAGCCTCAGCCTTAAAACCCACCAGGCAAGAGGTTGACCAGGGTGAGGATCACTCAGCGGTAGGAGGAAGGTGGGCCAAGACTGGTATCTGACAAAAAATGTATAACCTATAAAGTGAGCATTGAATGCCAGTTGCATTTCAAAGTAAAGGAATCAGTTAGAAAGACTCATTTATCTCTCCCTAGACTGGACTAAATAATAAAAGCACAAAGGTAAGAAGCTAATACATAGAATATAATATCTACATTGCTTCAGTGTCAAGATGGTCCTGTGAACTTTGGGCCAAGCTACCAATCCAAAGGTATAAAAGTGATCAGAATAAAAGATCAACCAACATTGTACATCATAAAGAACTGGTTGCTCTATATTCTTTGAAGGAAGAACATTCACAGGAGGTGGACTGAATACATGCTGTAGACAATCGTCGAGTTTAACAATGAAATGAGGACTAAGGACCCTTCTCAGTGAGAACAGCAAGAGACATCTTGCTGAAAGACACTAAGAGCATTCTGCCTGTCAAGAAGAAGGATGAAGCTACCACTACACTAGCTCATTGGAGATGATTTTTTATCAGGCAGTAAATGTGGCTATATAAAACATCTGAAACATTCTTTAGTTTTATATTTGTTGAAGAAAATTGCTTTTGGAAAGAAATATATGCAAGGAAAAATTCTTGTGACGACAAGGAAATAAATGAATGGCAGAAGTGATGATACACCATATAATGTCAAACAAATGGAGAGCAAAGGCATGTTGCTTGATTTAGTAACTTCAAAAAATCAAAGCATGGATACTGAGTAAATATTTTCTGTGGCACATTGTCATTTCCCTTAATTGTTCTGCTTTTCCACCATAATCCTAAAGTCATCATGGCATCATAACCATCAACATCTGAGCAGACATGCTCAGCCTTCCTTTCTAGCTGATGAAATAGCATAAGTACTTAAAAAAAACAAGTTGCTTTATTCTATAGTTTTCACTAGGGTGAAATGAAACTTGAAAGTTGCCTATTTCAATTGATAACACAGTTAAAATTGTCTAAGCTTTCTATAATCTTGTCTAAGTCTTTATAATGTCTCAGGTCACATAGAGGTAACTCTTCTGTTTTGCGTATCATTTGTACCCTTCCAGGGAATAGAACTATGTCCATTTGACAATGTATTTTGGTGCACAGCTTAAAATCTGTTATTCTTGTATTTAAAAGTTTCTTTTTTTAATAAATAGTTTATTGATTTTACATTCATAAAGATGCATGTCAGAAGTTATTAAGTCTTACAGTATTACAAAGGAATGCATACAAACTGATATATCTTTTTTTGTGTGTGTACATAGCACATATTTTGTAAAGAAAACTGGATGTCTATATGTGGAAGAGAACATATGCTTGCATATCCATTCCCATTAACTGTTATCAACTTTATATGCAAAAATTGGCTCTGGATTATATGGAAGTGGGTGAATTAATTGAAGCATAAAAATTCACCCTCAGAGACTTCTAACAGAATTTAAATCCACTTAAAATATATTTATTGGACTGATTTAAATTTCACTTCCATTCACTTTCTTTATGTTTTAATTGTCCATGTGAACAGTGAATTGAAGTTGTGATTGATTACTTATATAGACTAGCCACTTAAAGAACTATAAAATAGGAAGAGGACTTTCTAATTACAAGGTTTCAACTGCAGGTATTAGTATTCAAGAAGTGTGAAATTTCAAGGGAAGATCAAGTCTCATAACCATGAATTAAGAGTCTTTCTCAACATAACTGATTGGGTAACTAACTGTCAGGACCAGTCTTGAAAATTACAATACCTCTAAAATACCCTAGCTGTAACTGTGGTTAGTGGCTGTCAGTTGTTCTATGTTGCAGCCAGTTTATTTTATTGTTAAAATTTAATGGTTTGTTCCTGTTATCCCCCTATGGTTTTGTAATGGTTTTACCCACTTGTCAGTTTTGTAAACCCCTCCCCTTTTTCCTGAACCTTCCTTGTCCATCACTTTTAGCCCGCCCCTAGTCCCTGTTGGTCAATGTAAACCCAGCCCTCTGTTCCAGCATGTTCCCTGCCATTCATCCCTTACTCGAAGCCCCACTGGTGTTACAGCTGCCGTCCCTCCCATGTATTCCTCCCGTTGGTCCCAGATGTTATAAACCCCTCCTTTGACTCCTCCCAAGCTGTGTTTTCATTGGTTCCTGAGTTTCTACCCTCCTTCCTTTAAATTGTGTTGCACAGAAGTGCTCGGGGCTCAGAGTCCTCTGGGTTCCTGTGTGCCTTTCCAGCCCTCGTCCTATCACCGCTCCTTTCCCTCAATAAATCCTTTTCTTGGAAAGCTGCTTGGACTCTGGGTCTCCTCCATCTCTTTGCTGAAGCCCACGACGCCGAGATCCGCAGAGCCTTGCGTATCAGGAAGGCTCTGAAGGTTCGGTCTGGGGAAAACAGCTCCCAGACCGTTCCCCACTCCTGGCGCTGCCAGCGGCCAGTGAGCAGAGCTAGCCCAGGTGTGACGGGCCGCGGCGAGCAGCGTCAGCTGGCGCCCAACATGGGGCCTCTTCAGCAAGAGGAGACCCCCGGAGGAGTCGTTTTTGGATTATAAAGACTTTTGGGCGGCAGCTACCCCGGTTGCAGCAGGCCGGTTTTTGTCCGGCAGCGCTCCCGGGGGAAGGAGCGACAATCTCTCAGCACACGAGGGACCGCTCCTGGGGCTTTGGACATCTTCCACGGCCACTGTCTGGACCCGGTAAGTTTTCCCCGGTGGGGGAAAAGGGGGGGGCGTGTGTGTGAGCCCCTTTGTGTAGTGTGTAAACTCCCCTGGGGGGAGGTGTGTGATTCGGGTCCAGACCCATATTTTTAGTTCTTTAAGTTCTCATTTGCCGTTGGGGGGTGGTGAGACTGCGGAGCCGGGGGTGTGAGAAATGGGTGTGCAATTGTCGGCTCCGCAGAGGGGGATTTTTCTCCAAGTTGTGGGGATCCTTGAGGGTGGGAAGAAAAAGTTTTCACGTGGGTTGGTGAAGAGGCTTGTACGTTGGCTCTTTCTACATTTTCCCCAAGTGTCCCCCGACAATGTTTGTTCAGTATCATTTTGGAATTTGGTCGGGTCCAAATTAACTGCCTTAATAAACCAGGGGGATAAGACGGCAGCTAAATTAGTCCCGCTTTTTATTTTAATTCGGACTACTTTAATTGAGAAAAGGGGAGTGCAGAGTGAGCCAACACAGCCTTCCCCAGTTTCCCCAGTTTCCCCATCCCCATGTTCCTCTACCTCTGATCCCAAGTTGGGGGAGACCTGCGGGGCAACCCGTCTAACGCAGGGCTCCGAGCACGGCAGTAGTCTCCCTGGCTCCCCACGTCTCCCTCAGAACCCCTGCCCTGGCAGCCCTGGCCAAGCTGCCAGAGCCCTTATCCATTCCCCTACTCCCCCAGTTAATGACCCAAAGTTGAAGGCTTCCCAAGTTTACAACCCCTTGTTAAATAAAATTGATGATCCCCAGTTATTTCCCCAGAACCCAGGTTCCCCTATGTTCCCTTATTCCCAGTGTTCCCCTATGTCCCTTAACCCCTTACCCGATCCTCAAAATGGCCCCCGAGGGGCACAAGATGGCGGGGACCGCATGGTCGGACCCCTCCCTTGTGCTCCTTCTTCCCAGAACCCCTTTTTTCCCTCAACGACCAACCCTTTCCTCCCTAGCTCCTCCCTTTCCTCCTACCCTGACCCCTCCCACTTCCCCTCAAGCGATTCCTCCTCCTCTGGGGCGTGTCCAATCAACTCCACGCCCCCAAACCCCGCCTCTTCCTGCCATTGCTCCTCCCTCATGCCCTCCTCCTCAGGTAGTCCTCCAGCCCCGCCCCTTCCGGCTCCTGGTTCCCACGCCCCTCCTTCCGGTTCCCACGCCCCTACATCCGGTTCCCACGCTTTGAAACTGGAAGTGACAGGCCTGTGAGCCAGAACCCAGAACAGGTAGAAATTCCCTTTGCTGCACCGGTCAGTTTTTGTGGAAGGGGGGGGAAGGTACCGAGAATGGGAAGCCTTCTCCTTCCAGACTAAGAGGGAGCTGTGCAAAGCGCAGAAGGAATTTGGGAGAAGAAGTGAATGTTTTAAGGGTTTACTAAAGGCTACCTTCTCCACAAATGAAATGGTCCCTCATGACCTAAAAGAATTATTTTCCTGCCTCCTTTCCCCAGCTGAATTCAAGCTGTGGAAACAGGGGTGGAAGAGGTCATTAGAGGCCATCCTTCCGGAGCTGTTGCACAGCGAAGAAGCCGCGGTTGACGCGGATGAAAACCCTCTTACCCTAGATCACCTGTGCGGCGAAGGGAATTGGGCAAAGCCAGAAGAACAGGCCAGGGTTTTACCCCGGCCTGTACTGATCAAAATTGCGGAAGCCGCAGAAAAAACGTTTAACACCCTACCCGAGGAGGAACCCCAAATTAACTTTTTAAACATCAAACAGCTCCCTAACGAACCATTTACCAAGTTTGTAGACAGGCTGCAAACGCAGGTAGAAAAACAGGTGGAGAGAGTGGAGCTGCAAGAACAGTTTGTGTTAGAGGCAGCTAAAGCCAATGCAAATGAAGCCTGCAAGCAGGTGATTTTCAGCCTGCCTCTCTACCCGCCTCCGACGCTGGACATCCTTATTGAAGCCTGCACTAAAAAGGTTCCGATGGTAGGGGTGTCCAAGGCCATACCACCGCTAGCGCCGAGGAGGATGCCTACTGCAGCCGTGACCCAGCAACCAATGGGCCAGTTTCCACCACCACCTGCACGGCCGTTACAGTGTTACCGCTGCGGGCAGCTGGGTCACATGGCAAGAGACTGTCCAGCTGCCCACCCTTGCCAAGGACATTTAGGGAACAATTTGGGAGGAAGGGCTAAAGAGGGGGTAATAACGAAAAAAAACTAGGAGCGCGGCGCGAACCTGCCCCGCGTGAAGCAAGAAATGGGGCAGGTCTCGCGGGGGAGGGGGAATCACAAAATCGGACGTGGCAAATTTACTGGACGCGACACCTTGTCACCGTCAAAGACATCCTCTTCCGGTCCCAGCACTGGACAGTGGTAGCTGTGGACTCACTGGAGGAGAACCAGCCAGAGAATGGACACGACTGTAAGTTTATCGCCATCGGGGACACAAAATACACACCCCTGGAGATTGAGATTTCTCCGATCACCTTCCCAGGTGGTCCGGAGAACTTCATTCTCCTGGCGCGCTGCATTCACCCACCATACTTTCTACCAAAGGGGCAGATTATTGCCCAAGTTATTCCAGTCCCAGAACGGATCCCAGTAGACGACCATGCACCAGGCGTCTACTGGGCAGAGGTGGTGGGTGAAGACAAGCCAATCATAGAGTGCAGCGTCAAGCAGGGTGCAGAATTTGTAAACATGAAGGGTCTGCTTGACACGGGGGCGGATGTGACGATCATTCCCGAAAGGAGATGGCCGTCACATTGGGAATTGCAACCCGTGGCAGGTAAAATTCAGGGTATAGGGGGTACCCAATTGGCGCGTATCTCGAAGAGCATGGTGCAAATTGCGGGGCCGGATGGGCAATTGGCTAATCTACGCCCATTCGTGGCAGACTTTCAGGTTCCCTTGTGGGGGAGGGATCTCATGTCTCAATGGGGGGTTAAAATTGAAATCCCGAAAACCCCTCGGGATTTTTAGTAGCGGCCACTGTGGAGCGCCCCTTCCAGAAGCTGGATTGGACCACAGATGAAGTGGTCTGGATTGATCAGTGGCTGCTCAGAAAGGATAAATTAAAGGCGCTCAACGAGCTCGTGGAGGAGCAATGAGCAAAAGGTAACATTGTAGAAACAACAAGCCCTTGGAATTCTCCGGTTTTTGTCATCCGTAAGCCGGGGAAAGACAAGTGGCGGTTCCTCCACGATCTTCGTGCAATAAATAAAATCATTGTAGACATGGGGCCCCTTCAACCAGGGATGCCTACCCCAACCATGCTCCCCCGAAATTGGAATTTGGCCATAATTGATATTAAAGACTGTTTCTTCCAAATTCCTCTACACCCTGAAGATGCCCCACGGTTTGCCTTCTCAGCGCCCACCCTTAACCGAGAAGCCCCAATGAGGAGGTTCCGCTGGCAGGTATTGCCCCAGGGCATGAAGAACTCGCCGACTATCTGCCAGTGGTATGTCTCCTCATTGCTGTCTCCCGTACGCACTGAAATGGGGGAGGTCATCATCCATCACTACATGGATGATGTCCTAGTGTGCGCCCCCCATGACGATTTACTTACACGCTCGCTTGACCGAGTGGTTAAAGTTTTAACATCCGCAGGTTTTCAACTCCAGGAGGATAAAGTTCAAAGGATGCCACCCTGGAAGTATCTGGGTCTGCGGATTGCTGAGAGGACCACTGTGCCTCAAAAATTGGCCATCAACAGCAATCCGAAAACTTTGGCGGACCTCCACTCTCTGTGCGGGACCTTGAACTGGGTCAGGCCTTGGCTGGGCCTCACTACCGAGGACCTAGCCCCCCTCTTCATACTTTTGAAGGGGGAGAAGGAGCTAAGTTCTCCCAGGACCCTGACCCCAGAAGCAAGGGAAGCACTAGAGAAGGTACAGGATGTGCTAGTCAAAAGACAGGCGCATCGATACGAACCGAGCCTGCCCTTTGAATTTATTGTGTTGGGAAGACTGCCACACCTGTGTGGGCTCATCTTCCAATGGGACCAGGGCTCTAGGGACCCGCTCTTGATCATAGAATGGGTTTTCCTGAGTCACCAGCGGTCCAAAAGTGTCACCCGGCCACAAGAACTGATGGCTCAGCTCATCAGGAGAGCTCGGGCTAGGCTTCGGGAGATGGCCGGATGTGATTTCACGTGCATTCGGGTGCCTGTCAGCTTGTCTCGGGACAAAGCGTCTCCAGATAAGCTGACAAAGGAAATGTTCAACCAATTGCTTTAGGAGAACGAGATCCTCCAAATTGCGTTAGATAATTATAGTGGACAAATTTCGATCCACGCCCCTGCACACAAATTTTTTAACGCAAAATTTAATGTGATTCCGAAAGAAGTTCGGAGCAGAAGGCCCCTCAAAGCCCTAACTGTTTTTACCGACGCATCTGGAGCATCCCACAAGTCAGTTGTGACTTGGATGGATCCTCAAACTCAGCAGTGGGAAACAGATGTTAAATATGTGGAGGGATCTCCGCAAGTTGCTGAGTTGGATGCAGTCCTTAGAGCCTTTGAGAGGTTTTCTGAACCTTTCAATTTGGTTACAGATTCGTCTTATGTGGCAGGGGTGGTTGCAAGAGCTGAACATGCAGCTCTTAAGGAGGTCTCAAATCCGAAGCTGTTTGAGCTGCTTTCTAAATTAATTTACACTGTTTCCCACAGAAAGCAGCCTTTCTTTGTAATGCATGTGAGGTCACACACGGAACTCCCTGGCCCAGTAGCTGAGGGGAACAGAATAGCAGATTCCCTCGCTACCCCCGTTTCAATGGCTCAGCTCCCTGATGTGTTCCGGCAAGCCAAGCTGAGTCATCAAATGTTTCACCAAAATGTGCCTGGTCTAGTCCGCCAATTCCACCTGCGGCGGGACCAAGCCAGAGCCATTGTGGCCACATGCCCACACTGCCAATCCACCGCAATGCCCTCCCTGGGATCAGGGGTCAACCCTCGAGGTCTGGGGAGCTGCGAGGTGTGGCAGATGGACGTAACACACGTCCCTGAGTCTGGCAGGTTTCGGTTCGTACACTTTTCCATCGACACCTTCTCGAGTGCCGTCTTTGCTTCTGCCCACACAGGAGAGAAAGCCGAGCATGTTTGCAAACACCTAATGCAGGCTTTCTCTGTACTGGGGGTCCCCAAAGAAATAAAAACAGATAATGGCCCAGCATACACCTCCAGGAAACTGGAGGAATTCCTGCAGGAGTGGGGAGTGGAACATAAAAGAGGCATCCCACACTCCCCCACAGGCCAAGCGATCTTTGAGCGAGCCCATCAGTCGCTCAAGCGTGTCCTTTCTCACCAAAGTGAGACTGTGAAGGGCTGCACGCCACAAGAGCGGTTGTGCAAAGCCCTTTACACGCTAAACTTCCTCAATTGTTCTGAGCAGGACCCTAACCCTCCAGTGGCCCGGCATTTCGAGACCGCCAAGAGCTACCAGTTGCAACAGCGCCCTCCAGTGCTGGTCCGGGACCCTGAGACCCAGAAGATCTTGGGTCCTTTTGATCTGGTGACCTGGGGGCGGGGGTACACTTGCGTATCCTCGCCCCAGGGACTAAGGTGGATCCCACAAAGATGGGTGAAGCCTTATATCCCCAGACATCCAAGCAGGCCACCAGATAGGGTCGAGGATGTCGATGACGTCGCATCCGGATGAGCCATCCCCCATCCCGAAGAGGAGGAGGAAACAACCCGAACCCCTTTTCTTTTTTGCTATGTCGACCTACCTTTTTCAGTTAAAGTTATGCTTTTCGTATGTTTGTTTTGTTTTGAGAGAGCCATCCCGGAGGAAAGATGACAGCCCCAAAAATTACCATGATTATCTTCGGTGTTTTGCTGATGGCGGCCCAGCCAGAAGGGTGGATCGTGCCTCAACCCAAGCAAAATGTATGGGTCATGCTGGCAAAGTCCCTGCAGCGGGATGAACTGTGTCTTTCCACCGGAGCAGCGGGAAACCCAATGACAACATGCCTGGTGGGGATCCCTTTGAAACCGGAGGAATTTCCCGACTCCCTTACTACTTTAGTTCAAGATGCCAACCGGGGGAAGCCGGCTCAACGTGTCGTCCGCTCTGCTCCAGTGTACAAAATTAAGAAGCCTGTCAAGAACCCCCTCCTCCTCTGGAGAGACTGGCAGGCCACGCTGGAGCGGGCGACCGTTGAGCCCCAGGAATTTGATCTTTTAGATTCCTCCCCAGCATCGTTTTGCGTTCATTTTCGTTATTACCCCTCTGACCCTGCACCGTATCCCAAAGTGGAGCAAGTGAACCAACAATTCCAAGCGGCAAAGTGGTGCCAGCATATTGTTCACGTAAAGATGCCCTCAATCCTCCATCCTACCCCTCTTCGGTTGCCCAAAGGTTTGTTTTTAATTTGTGGAGATCGGGCATGGGCAGGCATCCCCTCTCGCCTTCTCGGAGGGCCGTGCACATTGGGCCGGCTGTCCCTGTTTTCGCTCAACACAGCCCAAATTGAGAATTGGAGTCAAAAGAATAATTCGACCATCAAGAAGCGCAGCCTGGATGACTTGGATCCAGACTGCGACTCGGAAATTTTCCATTGGAGCAAGCTAAAATGGGTAGCAGTGTCAGTTTTTCTGCCTTGGTTAGCCGCTGCTCAAGCCCTCAGTGAATTAAGCCAATTTGAGTGCTGGGTAGTAAAACAGGCCAATTTAACGTCAGCTGCGCTAAGCGACCTCCTCGAAGACGAGGAAATAACCAGGCAGGCCACCCTCCAAAATCGGGTGGCCATAGATTTCCTGCTGCTCCTACACAATCATGACTGCAGGGAATTCGAGGGGCTCTGCTGCCTGAACTTAACATCCAAGAGCCCCACCATCCGCCAGACGATCGAACAAATGAGAGGCATGGTCCACCAAATAAAACAAGAGCATGAAGACTGGGCCACCAACATCTTTTCCAACTGGGGACTGTCTGGATGGCTCTCATCTATTTTAAAGACTATTTTATGGGTTGTTTTTGTCATTTTTATCGTTTTAATTGCCTTTGCAGTTTTAAAGAAATCTTTAGTTCAATCAGTTTTACACCTTGTGTCTCCCCCTCCCCAAATCAATGTTGTTAATGTACCTTCTCCCTCTTCCTCCTCCCCTCCTCCTTCTCCATCACTCAAGGACTGGTTAACCGAGCCCTCTGCACCTCCTCCTGACGCAACCTCCTCCTTCTAAAAAAGAAAGGGGGAGATGTTATTTTATTGTTAAAATTTAATGGTTTGTTCCTGTTATCCCCCTATGGTTTTGTAATGGTTTTACCCACTTGTCAGTTTTGTAAACCCCTCCCCTTTTTCCTGAACCTTCCTTGTCCATCACTTTTAGCCCACCCCTAGTCCCTGTCGGTCAATGTAAACCCAGCCCTCTGTTCCAGCATGTTCCCTGCCATTCATCCCTTACTCGAAGCCCCACTGGTGTTACAGCTGCCGTCCCTCCCATGTATTCCTCCCGTTGGTCCCAGATGTTATAAACCCCTCCTTTGACTCCTCCCAAGCTGTGTTTTCATTGGTTCTTGAGTTTGTACCCTCCTTCCTTTAAATTGTGTTGCACAGAAGTGCTCGGGGCTCAGAGTCCTCTGGGTTCCTGTGTGCCTTTCCAGCCCTCGTCCTATCACCGCTCCTTTCCCTCAATAAATCCTTTTCCTGGAAGGCTGCTTGGACTCTGGGTCTCCTCCATCTCTTTGCTGAAGCCCACGACGCCGAGATCCGCAGAGCCTTGCGTATCAGGAAGGCTCTGAAGGTTCGGTCTGGGGAAAACAGCTCCCAGACCGTTCCCCACTCCTGGCGCTGCCAGCGGCCAGTGAGCAGAGCTAGCCCAGGTGTGACGGGCCGTGGCGAGCAGCGTCAGTTCTATTGTTGTATGTAACTTTAGTTCTATATGATGTTTATTTTGTGTTAAAAAAGCATTACAAATCTTGACAGTTATAAGGTGCAAATTTACTTATTTCCATTTATATCTTAACTGTCTGAGGTAGAAACCAATTTCTTTGAACACGCTTGAACAGCAGCTTTTAAAGAGGACCTAGATCACCCCTGGAAACATTTTATGTTATTTTAAAAAAATATTATTATAAAAAACATAATATTTTTATATTATGCCTAAAGAAATTACATGCAACTATACTGTTACCGTTATATTTAATTTCCCATGACACTTTGACATATTTTGGATAGCACACCTGAAAGTTGTAACAGGAAATGTAAGCAGACTTTCATCCCAGGATGAAAGCTATGGACATGTAGATAGAGAGTGCAGATACAGAGAAATGATCAGTATATTGATGACCCCTAAATCTATGACCATTTCCAATTCTCTATATAAATACAGCTCCAGAAGCTCTTCAAAGGCACCCACCCATGACAATGTTAAAACCTGGCTAAAGTAGAGGGCAGAGGGAAGAGACATCAATCAGTAATCGGTTACCCCAGAAAGGTTTTTCTATGAGTACCTGGAAAACAGAATATGAGAAAGAAACAGTACACTCTCTAATAAACCTGTGCACATGGATGGGATCTCAGAAAAGTAAGGCCAAAATAATCATCTGCAAGCACATGAGTGGAAAACTGCAAACTTGAAGCATTATATGTTATCATTATCATCTGATCACTCTTACCTAGACCAAACTTGGGAAAGCCAGACACACAGATTTGTGAACTTAGGAAGTTTATCTGAAGCCAGCAAGGAAATATCAGATGAAAATTGATCTGCATGTATAAAGGGTTTTATTCTGAACTTGTAAAACCTTTTTGCCCTTGTCATGGCCTCTGAACAACTGAATGTCCCATCCTGTAGCTGTCATCTTAGCTTTCCAACCTCAACCATCTTTGTTTCAGGAGAGGTCATCATTTTCTCTTTGTTGGTTGGTTTTCTAAAAATTGTGACACCCTTTTGATTCACTATTTGCCTTGTGCACAAAAGATCAAAGGGAAGGACAGGACATGCTCCATAAATCACAAAGCAATGGTATAAGGTCTTGTTCCCCCATGTACACAAACAATTACAATAAAATTTAAAGATCAAATTCTCAGCACCTTCTCTACTCGCTTTGCCTTTTGGTGGCTAAAAGAAAGCATTTTTGATTTTTTTAAATTTTGTTTTGATATGCTATTATTCCAGTGACTCTCTGCTGAAAAGACATCACTGTGGAACAGCTGCTGTCTTTGTCATTTATTAGTTTAAAGGTATTCTGACACAGAAACTGGGTATTCAATCACCTCAGTTTGTCCATGATGCACTGCACCATTACAGGAAGTCATCAAGTTTATATTCAACAACATTTTTTTCCTTCTTTTCTGTTTCCACATCTGCAGTTCTTCAGGTTTGGGGTTTTGGGGTTTCTGGTGGATTTTGCTTGCTTGCTTGCTTGCTTGCTTGTTTGTTTGTTTATTGCACTATGCCTTAGTTCAGTTTCCCATTCCTATGAGCACAATTCACAATTCTTTCCTCAGAAAAGCAATTAGAAAGTTAAACTCTCTGAGCAAAATCCCATGATTCTCAGAGATGAAAAGACCATGAGGTTTGCTTCAATTCCAGTAATCAAAGGAGGTCAAGAAGGTTCCTTTTAACTCTGCAAGAGAGTCTCACTGGCTGCTGTGCTGCAACACTGAGCTAGTTCTGCTCTTGACAAAGCTTTAATACAAGCTCTCAAGCAAAATACTTCTTCCTTGATTTTCTCCTATGTGATCATTAACACAGACCTACACACTACATCAGCAAGGAGACATATCATAAAATGCAATGTAGATTGTCCTGAAAGATATTTAAAGAGAATCAAAAATCTAGCTTACATTTAATGGACAGAAATGGGGAAATAGACTTTATTTAGTTTAGTCCAATACTAGTGGCGTATGTCCAGAGTTTCATTAATAATGTACACAAAAGCACCACTATTTTTACAGAGAGATATTTTCATTGTATGAACTGTTCTCTCAGACATATATCTTAACAAGAAATCACTGTTCTATTAATATTCACAATGGATAAAACTCAGTCTGCTTTGTAATTAGAATCAATACATTTATGACTTTTAACTTGAGGCAGTTGACATTTTTCCTAAAGCTCATCTGACAATGATACAAATTCATAAGATATTCAGTAGCAGAATCAGAGCGGTTGGGGTTGGAAGGGACCTTTGGAGATCACTCAAGCAGGGCTATTTAAAGCAGGATGCCCAAGACCACGTCTTTTCCATAGACCCAGATATCTTTTCCATATCTCCAAGAATGGAGACTCTACAACCTTCCTGGGCAACCTGGGCCACTCTTTCTTCGTGTTCACATGGAACATTTTGTGTTTCAGTCTGTGCCCATTGCCTCTTGATAACATGTTTAAAGTCAAAATATGCTTAAAGTCTTTGTGTTGTTTGAAGTTCAAAATAAAGATAAAATTTGAAATACATACAATAAGACAAACAGAAGAAAAATACTACCTATGAAACTTACCAAAGTATCTATGGACTCAGAATTTGTTTTAAGTTTCTGAAATGCAGATGATATAAAACCCAGGCTTTTCCTCTTTTCATTTACAACTTGGTTTGTTTGATACATTATATAAGCTCAAACTCGGGTAATTATCTCTGTGCTCATTCTTATGAGAAATTTTTAGCTGCACTAAAAATTAAGAGAACACTTGTAATAATGGAGGAAATAACAATCTGGTATGTATTAAAAATGTGCCAACAACAATATACGAAATAAAACAGCTTTATACATTTCAGGTGCCATTCCCCAAATAATCAGACCTTTCTGAAAACAGAGGTTATAAAATTAGCAGACTAACAATTGCTCAACATGTACATCCTTTTTTTGATTATTTTTCTCAGGTATAATTTAAATAAAACTATCTCGTGCTAAATAAGAGGATTATTGGTTTTGTACATCTAAGACATTTAGCCAGAAGTATAAAATATAATAAATGGTTACATTTTATTATTTCCAGCAATCAAAGCAGCTTTTTTACCTCCTCAGAAAAGGACTTGCAGGATTTTGGACTTCCTTGAATGAGTGAAAGAATGAGACGAAGCAGGCAAAGCACTGATTAGATGTACTTTAAGCTTTGCAGGAATCAGATCTTAATACAGAGTCACTGAATAAATATTTAAGTATTTATATGGAGATTAGAAATCTATATTTAGATTTCCATTTTAAAAAGAATATGTACCTGTGAAAAAAACTTACATGATTAGCAGTGTTTACAAAATATCAAAGCAGTTTCCAAATCCCTTACAAAACTACCAAAAAAACTATCACATTTCAAAGTATATCAAGAAAAAGTGATTGAGTATCTTTAAAAACATATAAAGTTAATAATATATATTTTAATTATGGAAGTATGAAAGAAAACCATGATAAAAAGCAACTGTTTTGATAGCTTAGTTATAAAAATCGGCATGTAATCAAGAAAAGCTCTAGCCATTTTTCTCATTAAATATGCTTTCTAAAATTAGCTTCTTATGGAGATCTTCAGATTATATTCCCCGAAATTCGAGTATCTCTTAATATAAAAGTGTATGAATACCTTCTAACAGTTCTGGTAACCATGGAAATTTAGTTCATACTTTGATTGGGTCTCCTTAAATGAGGGACTAAAAATGAGGTAGAATCAACTGATCTATAGCAGATGTATGTTTTCTGCAGATTAGTTTTCCTTATTTACTGATTTGAAAAAAAAAAAACAGCCAAAAACCAAAGTTAATTTAAAACAATTATTTCCACTGACAAGCAACTACCATAAATCTTTAGCAAAGGCAGTCAACAGAAGGAAAATCAATTTATTCAAATACGTGTGCAGATTTGTGTGATAAAAAGGATAAACCCAATACTAAAATTTCAATAGTAGATTTTTCCTGAGGACAATTTGGCTCCTGCTCTCACTGTTAACAGAAATATTGACTAGGTACTGTACTGAAAGATTTCAGCTTATTTTTCAGTGATTAAACCCACAGTGTAGTATATGGAAGTAAACCTCTAAATCCTTCTGGATTCCCAGTCAGGTCCAAGAGACTTCAAATGTACAAGCACCTTCTCTTGTCTGGATCACAAATCTGTGGGGAAGAAATATGCTGCTGGGGGGATGATCCATGAACATGCAGAGGCTCACACATCTAATAGAAAGGGAAGTCATAATCCTACCCAGGAAATTAAGGTCAATGAGGTATGAGGAAGAAAATTCAGGTGGTTAGTATTTCTCATACAACAAATTTTCTGTGCTTTGTGTTGAAAATTTTGGATTAGGGAAGACGCAGTTTCAGTGGCAGTCAATGGTCTTTGAGGTTTTTTGTTGCTCATTTTCATCAGAGCTAGATACTATATATGGCTTTTGGGAGAGATATGTGGGATTATCATCACTTTTATTTATCAGGAAAGTTAAGTTTTATGATATCAATTTGGTAAGAACAATAAGGGGATTTATAACTTGGCATATTTTTGCAATGACTGTACTTTGTTCTCCCTAACAAAGCCATCTTTAGCTGAGAGTGCAGTACTAAAAAAAATCTGTGAGTGAACAGTAAGCTCAGCATGTACTCAAGGGTGAACTGGCAGTGTGATTCAGTGTGTAAAGGGTGTTTTTCAATTTTCTTCTTGATTAAAGTATCTTTTTTCTAGTTTTACTCTCCTTCCACTTTATGTTCATTACACTAATGTAGCAGTTACAGATTCTGAGTCAGTGTTGCTCCACTGTACTTAACTAGATGCTTTTGGTGTCAGCAGTTTTCCAGAAACCGGTTCATCATTTATTGGTGTAAATTAATTTCAACAAAAATTTACTAATTAATTTTGGCTATGAGGGGAATATATCCTACTATCAGGGTAGAATCTAAAATTCTCTTAATGGTTATACAGTTATGTTAATAAAATTATTTAATTTTCTATTTATTAATCTTCATATGTTTTTTTAAAGTTTAATCATTGGCTCAGATATTTAACTTCATTTGTAAAAATATCCTTTGTAAAAATAAGTTTATAGAAAATATTTAGAAATATACTCAGAAAACAGCTAAATGCAAATCATATCTTTCAGAGTAATGACCGAAAATTACCGAAAAATGCAATTAATAGTATGCTTTGAAGAAAGAATTCTACAATAATTTTAATGATGAATTCCAGTCCTTGCATCAGGATGGTCACAACAGAAACTTGTTGTCTAACTCAGAGATTCACCATTTAGGTTAATAAATTCTCATAGATTTTAATATTACTAGACCTCGTACTTCCTGCAGTTGAGCATGACATTGTAAAATGGACCAGTATTGCAGACTGTAAGTCTGTAAATGACCTTCTGACAGTTCTGGTCAAACCAAACACAATAATCACAAATGAGAATGGTGATTTTCATCTGCATCTCCAGGGGCATCCACTGTTGTCATTCACTTGTTCTCTTACAAACACTTTAGTGCCACCAATGTAGGTACGGAAACTGAGAGTTTATGGACATCACAAGTGTTCTGTTTCCCTACACTTTCTGAAACTCATCTTAAGTCTCATCTGGGGACAGAATCTCTGCGCCTCCTGAAATCACTCACTAATTACTCACTCACTAAGCTTACTCCTTTACAGATGGAATCTACAGTCAGTGTTATAAGCATCACCGACAACATTTCCTCTTTTCATATATCTTTAATTCAAGGATCCTGCAATAATCAATTAACCCCAAAATTCTTTTGGTGAAATAGAGTTTATCATCCTTAATTTGCTGAAGTAGGCATTTTGCTCTAGAGAATTAATCTCTTCAGTTCCCTGGCTAAAAAACAAACAGTCTGAACTTCTAAAGTGAATTCTTCTTCAATTCCTTATCATAATTCAAAGTTTGTCAAAAGTAACTTTTCCTCCATTTAATCCACTGAGTTACAGCGAGTGGAATACACTCTTTTTATCCAGGCAGGTACACTCAACTTTCATCTGAGACCAAATATCTAAGTAAGAGAGACTTTACACCTCATCTAATAATTTTTTAAATCCATTAACTCTTCTCCAGTTCATCCAGTCAGATGAATCTGACTTCAGCATATCAGTGAAGGTTTTTTGAACAATAGGTAGGAGTCACTGAATACATATTGTCCAGTGAATCCAGCAAGGTATCATTCTTCATTCTGCCAGTAAGTTTCCCTTTAATAGGCAGAAAAAATTTATGATTGACAGATGATACATCCAAGCTATGAAATAGCATTTTGTCATTGCAAGTCACATAATGGGTCTACTGGGAAACAAATAAATTTAAAAAAAATGCAGCAAAAATGCCCAATCTAGATCAGTTAATAACACATCATTATAGATTAGAAAAGGTAATTTATTACTCTTTTTTCCCCTACAACAATGATTTTATCAGTAACATCAAATAATCATTTATTCTCTCATATACCTTTAGATATCATAAGTGTACACAGATACCCTAATAAGACAGGGAAGTCTACACCCCATTTCCCCAAGTTGTTGGACTGCAAACCTTGCCAACGAGGTATTACCAGGAAGGTGGGAAATCAGGGGATATTTTTCACCTAATTACTTAGCCATGCATAGGTTGGAAGCAGAGTCAGTTTATAGGGAAAATAAAATTATATTCTCGAAAAAGGTGCCAGCATTGTTCTCAGAGATAATAATTTCTGGGCTTTGGAGATAAAGTCCTTAATTAATTCATTTAAAAGATATCTTGAAAAAAATCTTAATTAGATTAAATCATTAATTCAGGAAGCAATATGCCAAATTACACAAAACTAATTAGGGTAGTGAAGAAATCAGCCTATCCACTGATTTACAGGCAACATGGGCAGTCTTTTATCTGTAACTGTCTCTGACAGCAGGAACAGAATTTTTGTGGAATTTATCAAAGAGTGACAAAAAACAATAGTCTCCCTAGCATAGTGAGAACTGTTTACTTACAATATGAAATAATTCAAAAATACTTACTGAATATGTAAGGAATAGTGACATCTCAAAAAATAAGTTTTATTTGAAATATCAGTTTGCCCTTTTAACCCAGTGAAAAGACTAAAGACATCTTTTTTGTCCTATTAAATATGATTTTAACCCTAACAGTAGCCATTAACTTGGAAGACAAGATGGAAAGTTTACAAATTCTGATTTGTTTGCACATATAATAACAACTTAAAATGAATTCTCTGAATTTTAACTTTACAGTAAACTAGAGCTGTTCTTTTAAAAGAACAGCATCAGTTCATTATTAAACAATAATTGGCTAATTGTGTCTCATCAGAAGTCATGTTGTTAAATGAAATTTACTAATGTACTTTCATTTCATTTGTAAAACTCCAAAGCAAAACCAGTTTATCACCAGACATTAAAAATTAATTAAACATTTTAAAAACACACACAGTATCTTGCCCACAACTGTGCGATGATGGTCTCGTAACAAGTAATTCACAAATAAACAACTCGAGAGTTTTGACAAATTTATTTTTTGGTACTCAGCAATTAGCTGAAAAAACACACCCTTCTGGAAAGGAATAATATATGAAGTTTATTTCTTGTAGGTTAACCCTGGTAAGTAGCTAAGCACCACAATGATTCTCACTCATTTTCCCCAGCTGTGATGGGGAGACAATCAGAAGGGTAAAAGTGTGACAACTCATGGGTTGACACAAAGGCAGTTTAATAGGTAAAGCAAAAGTAAAATAAGTTACTAATTTACTATTTTTTATCAACAGAATGATGTTTAGCCATTTCCTGGCAAACAGGGTTTCATCATAAGTTACAGTTACTTGAGAAGATAAATTTAATACTCCAAACATCTCCCCTTCTTACTTCTTCCTCAGCTTTATGTTCAGTTGGGATCAGCAGTGTGAGAAGGTCAAAAGACCTTGATGCTGTGTCAGCAGTGCTCAGCAATACCTAAAACATCCCTTTGTTATCAGCAATTACAAATCCAAAACACTTTCTGGTTCCATAAGATGACAGTTTGTATTGCTCTAATGGTAGCACTAAATAAGAGTAATCATTAAGGCAGAAAAGCTCTTATTGGGCATTTTACTGATATTTAGGCAAAGAAAAAAATAATTTTGCAATATAATTTGAATATTTGTAATCACTTCTAAAAAGACAATAAAACCAGGGCTTAAGTAAACAAAGTTCCTGAAAACTTGTCACTATTATTATTCCCACTCAGTGCCTGGGTAATCAGTCAAACAGTTTCTCTGTGCCCTTTGTGTCTCTACTCCCCTTACATGACACTAGATGCCAACTGACTTTTTATTTTCATATAGCTATTTCAAGTCAGTGGCAGTCATGCTTATTTGGTTGCTAGATGTTTAGTATGGTGGTTGAACCTTCCTGGAACTTTCCTCAAACCTTCCCTTACAAACCCCATTAGCTGCTTTTGAAAAAGGTGTAATAACTCTAGAGAGTTGATACTTGACTAAAGTGCATTCAGGCGCAATAGAGAATCAGCAGAATCTCACTGATTAGTAACATGCAGCAAGGGATGAATCATTTCTAGTGCAGGAACATGCTTGCCATAAATCACACCAAACTAGGAGATGAGGCAGATGAAGAGGATATGAATCTTGGGTAGTTTGGGGTCCTTGAAAAAAAACACCTTTTAGCTCAAAGAGAGGTTGCATTTCATGTGTTTTATCTTTCAACAACAGCAATTAAAATGGGATAATTTATAGGAGCTTAAATATTCATTACCTTCTGTAAATATAGTGGTATCTGATTCTCAGTTTATACAAATACCACTAATATAGGAGTTCAGTAATGAAAAAATAAATGCAAAACAGCAAAACAGCAAAATGGCCAACAAATCAGAATGTAGAAGCCTGCATTCATGAGTTATAAAAGACACAGTAACCATAAAACAGATATGCATCATGCACTGGACTTTCTAGAGTGAACAAAAAACCTTGCATGATTACCCATTGATAGGTGTCAATTGTCTCTGTGAAATGTTATAGCTGTTAATAATATAGTTACTGTGTATCAGTTAAAAGGTGGCCGTATGGAATGAGTTTAAAAACAAAAACTTCTAATTAAAGATAACATACTCTGTATTTATAATACATTCATCTCTCTGCTGTTTATATTTGATTTTTTTAAAAAAAACCTCTGCCTGTGCAGCTAAGTGAATGAGTTTGGCCTTCCAATTACATATCATAGCTGTGACCTGCTCAATAGAGTTGATTAGTACACGGTTCTTTTCCCACAGGCACTCTTCAATGTACAGAAAATCCTTACAATATCATTTCACAAAGTTCAGATACTGGCAGCAAGTGCCAGCTGTCTTTTCTAAACATTGCCACTTCTTTTTATATCAGCCTACATGGTAGCTGGTATAAAATGGTGTTCAAATTCAGTCTGGTGGTCAGCAAAACTTAGCCATGAGCATCATGAACATTGACAAATAAATTCCACCCATGGGTTCAATGCTAGCACACTAAGTCCCTGCTTTTCAAGAGCTAAGAAAAATCTGAAAAAGTGAAGAAATTTCTTCTATCAAGTGTTGATTTTCATGAAGTGGGTTATTTCTGGGAAAGTCTTAATACGATCTATCAAGCATTCCCCAAATGATAATTTTTTCAAATCAACTTTACTATTTTTCATGCTGAGGTGAAGGAACTCAACTGCTAATCCAAGTACATATGACTGAGTGCAGTCAAAACTGTCTTATTTATCTGTTCTTCAGCCCATTCTAGCTGCCCTAGATCAAGCATTAGAAGCCCATAACCAAGCACACTGAAAAACTACATTACAGCAGTCTAGTTAATACTGGTTTTTCTTATTATTGCTCTGATACATCTATTCTCCTGTACTTAGATTCCCCCACCTAGTTGTCTCAAGTAGATTATTTCTCTGTGTGTTCATTCAATGAGCTATGTTAAATAAGACCTCCAGAGATAGTTTTATAGAGGGAGGAAGGGCTGAACATTAATTATATCAATTATAGGACACTTCAGCATGGTCAGTATTCTCAGACTTCTGGAGACATCTAGTGAATTTGTAGATAGAGAATGTCCACTATTGGCACTAATGTTTCCTCAACAGCACTTCTACATTTGTCTAACATAGTCAGACAAGATACCTACCCTTTTAGAACCATATTTTTGAGGATATGTGTGGGTAATGAAGAAGACATTATGCATGTCTCAACCTACTTGATCTGTTCTGGTAAAAAGTCAAAAACCAGAAGTCATATCAAATTCTTTTACTGTGCAATGGGACTCCCATAACTGAGTTCACTGAGCATTTACTGGAGAGTCTAGGAACCCAGGTTTCCCACTACTGTTATGTATTTGCCACATTTGACCTTGAATCTTTTACCCTTATTTTGTATTTTGGACTTAGTAAAGACAATAGCACCCACTAAGCACTGTTATTAATTATAAATTCAAAGGATATTCAATGTTTTGTTGAGGCTTTTCAATGGTGAAGTGCACATTTAACAAATTTTTCATATGCAGTACCGATTTAGTACTCCCACCAGCTCCTTTGTTAGAGTGCATTATGACATTAAATGTAATTTCAGAGAATTGAAGTTATCCTATGTGTAATTGAGTCCAGAATAAAAAATTAATCATTTCACAGTCCATGTTCATTTTATTTCCCTCTCTCTTGAGTATAATTATGTCTTTATACTGGATAGACATGCGATCTACGAATGAAATTAAGAGATTAATTACTTTCTCTGATTTCTTTGAGATCAGATATGGCACTTAGCATAGGACAACCTAATAAGGTCAGGGCAGATAATTATGAAGCTTTAAAGTGTATTGTTTGCTGGTTTCCCTTTTAGATTATCAATAGACAGAGAATTGTGTCATAAGTTTTGAAAAAAATCAGAGCTCCACTTTAAGGAGCATCTTGGGTCAGTGTCAACCATATCCTGTACTCTGAAATGTACAATACATACAGATGTATTCCAGGCAATAGATAAGTGACAGATGATAGGGAACAATCTCATGAAGTATTAAGGTCTCTGACTACGTGCATAAAAGGGATTATTATGTTAGAAGGAAAACAAAATAATTTTTTTTATAAATTGTTTATAATTTTTCAAATATATTCTGTTAATAATATTTTAACCTAATTGCAATATTGATGCAATTTTTTTTTCATTAACCCTAGACTTAAAGCAGCTGTTTAGCACAAGAAAATATTTGGGATGCTCTATATTCTAACAGCTGTAAATTCAGTCCAGAAATTTTTGGTTTAAGTTAAAAGTGTTTATTTAAAGAAGTGTGTGCCTCTCCTTTCAATGCTCATCCAAGTAGAAGAGAAGTTTGGACAGGCAATTCTACATGCTCTACCTTGCCTTTCAAGCCCTCACCTTCCAGGCTGCTACAAATACAGAAGGAAGGGGAAGGTCACCTTAGTTCCCAGTGCCTCCAGAACTTTCTTATTCAGTACAGCAGAAATAAGCTGTTCTACCAGATGTCAGAATACACAGTTTATGAATAAAAATGAAATAAGTATAGTCAGCTAATACCATTTACTTTTCTCAGAAAGTGACAGTGATGCTCGTTTGGGATGAACACCTTTATCTCACTTTGTATCTGCAGGTCAATGAGAATCCATTTGTGAGACTGTGAATCCTCTTTCAAGAATTCAGAATAATTCAGAACCTGTTCTTCCAGGTGAATTTCATAAATACAAAAATAGCTGCACCAGTCTTCAGAATGTTACTGGATGATTACTGGGCAGCTATTAAATAATACATTATACAGTAATAATACTAATTTCCCCATAGCTTTGAAATGGATCTGCTGTAGTTTGCTCTTGTCTTCAATTCTAAGGTTAAGCCTGAAGAAATACTTAGTTTCAAAAGATCTAATTTGCTATTTCTGAGGTCTTCAAAACAGGGTACCAGGAAGTGGCCAGCAAGATGATTGACTTCCAAGAACCCTCTGCTCTCAAAGCAAACCAACTGTAAGTCTACTTTGGTGTCCATTTTTGTTCAAGTTTAGTTGCTTTTCCTGTGAAAATCCAACCTCTCTTGATTGAACCCACTGTTTCCATTTCAATCTTGCTTATCATCACTACAAGTTCAGTTCAGCTCATGGTTACACTATGGTTTGTTTTGAACTTTGGATTCAACAGAAATGAAATCCAAAATTAAGAGAAAACAAATTCTGCTTCAAACTTTTTATTCAGCTGAAATATTGTCCAGGACCAGGGTGTTTGAAATTTGGCTAAGATGTGAAATGTAAAATGAAGACAATAAGATATACAGCATACAGTTTTGTAAAATGCAGCAATTTTAACAGATTTCATAGTATTTGGAGTTAATATTTCACGTCCATCTCTCTGGGAGCCTCTGTTTTGTATGTCTGAAGACTCCAATATCCATCAGAGTAATTACAAATGCTTTAAGCACTCAGAAAATCTCTGTTGTTTTGACTTCCAAAATTTTTCAAATTACTTGAAAAACATTTTGAACAGAAACTTCAACAAGGCGAAGTGCAAGGTGCTGCAGCTGGGTCAGGGCAATCCCTGCATCAACATGGGCTGGGGGATGAACAGATCTAGGGCAGCCCTGCCAAAAAGGACTTGGGGTGCACGAGAGGCTGGACATGAGCAGGCAAAGTGCCCTCCCAGCCCAGAAAACCAATTATATCATCTCAAGAGCAGCATGGCCAGCTGGTCAGGGGAGGGGATTCTGCCCCTTCTCCACTCTGGTGAGAGCCCACCTGGAGTGCTGCATCCAGCTCTGGGGCCCCATCACAGGAAGGACAGGGACCTGCTGGAATAGGTCCAAGAAGGTCTGAGAAGATGATCAGAAGAATGGAACCCCTCTGCTATGAGGAAAGGCTGATAGAGTTGGATTTGTTCAGCCTGGAGAAAAGAAGTCTCCAGGAACATGTTAGGGTGGCTTTTCATGACTTAAAGGGAATTTATAAGATGGGTTCAAGCTTTTTAGTAAAGTCTGTTGCAACAAGAAAAAGTAATGTTTTCAAATTAAAAGAGGGTAGATTTGGATTAGCTATAAGGAAGATATTCAGGGCTTATTGCAAGGGCATTGGACTAGATGACCTTCACAGGTCCCATCCAATCCAATTCTGTAATTCTATGATTCTCTGCATTTTACCTTGACTGGTGAGCTAAAGCATGAACTCTGTGCTGCACATGGGGTAGGCAGGACAGGATTTTGCTCACCTGTACCAGCAGAAACTCTGACCTGCGTGCTCCACACAAGAACTGATGGCCCCTGGCTAGGGTGAAATAGGGTGACACTGAACCATGGGCAGGAGTATGGGGAGGCCCTGGTAAAAATTGTTTATAACAAGGAAATAATAGTCTCCCGACTTTGGCACTTTAGGGCAAATTCTGTTTGCCTTCTTTTTACACCTGTAACCTTGGCCCACAGTGGTCTGAGTACAAACAGCCAATGAAGTGATTAGCAATCTCTGGGTTTGGGTCAACAATATAAATATTTCATGAACAGCCCGAACTGTCTTCAGGTGGATGTCAGAACCTGAGAACTGGTTATTCAGTTGCAATTGGAAGCTGATATTTTCTTGTTGAAATACTTCTGGCTTTTCTTTTAGCTAAAAATAATTACTATTTAAGTTTCTTTATTAGGTTATGTTGGGAGTTTACTTTCTCATTATTTTCATGCTTTATTCCCCTGTTGAACACACACTCCTTTTCTGTGTTTTTAAAGCCTATGGCTTATGCATGCTAAAGGAATGTACTCTATCTGTTCATAAAGAGATCTTAATTTTACCATTTTCAATTGTTAATTAGTTAACATGTGCTGTTAAGTTACTTTTCAGTTAATTGGGTGTTTAGGTCAGCAATTTGTAAGTCAGTGATGGCCTAGTGAAGAAGAACTCATGTTTCATATTCATTCCACAGTCAAATATGCCTCAAAGTTTCTTTTCAAGTTTCTTCATTTTTATCTGCATTCACTTAATTTTTGAATAGCAAAAAACCTCAGCAGAATGAATAAATATATAGCTTGACACCAACAGCATGGGGAAGCCTATTAAGGAAACAAGAATAATGAGTCATGATTTAGTCAATTGCAAAAAAGTGGTCTTGCAGTTTCTCACTCTACAAGAACAGAAGTGATATGATTATTCCTAGGACCACAAAAGAGAATTCTCCTCCTTCCAAACACCACTTGTCAGGTCATCTTTAATGCTTTATTTGGAGTCAGTTGGTTTTCTTTCTGAATGTAGCAGAAACTGCTTTTCTCTCTGTTAATGATGCAGATTAGACTCCTGCTTTGATAGATGACAAAAAGGGCTAGATTCTGAGGTGTGTCCTCACATTGCCTAAAACTTGCCAAGCATTCTCTCCTTTTGGGGCTTGGAACCTTTTGTTCAAATATCAGTTGCTGAAATACTCTTCAGCAGCAGTGTTTCCACTGATAGTGTCATTTCCTTGTGATAGGAAAAAACAGTCCTGTGAAAGATGCAAGGATGCATGGGGTAAAATTGTAAAACTAATACTTTTTTAGCAGATAAATATAAATTTAGAAGCTAAATTGTATTAAATTTAATTTCTTTGATGATGATCTTGCTTAGCACAGAATGCTTAATTCTGAAAATCTGCTGATGAAATATTATATATAATACACAAGAGACCAATTTGGCCTTTAGAGGAATGATTTAAACTAAGTGTATTGAGCTCAGGAGAGCACAGAGGAATCAATTTATACTATTCCTGAAAGTATGTAATAACAGAAGAAGAGGGTGTAGGAAGCCAGGGAAAATTGCTGGGAGAACTGCTCCAGGTCTTAGATAAGTTCCCTTATTGAAGATGAACAGCAGTTTGGTAAACTCCAAATTTGAAATGCATACATTTTTCAGTCAGGTTTCTCTTGAGGAAATGTCAGGCTTGAGTGCTGAATGGCATTACTGGTTGCAGTACTGTCAATATTAACAAGATTTTGGATTGTAGTGGGTTGACCTTGGCTGGATTCCATGTACTCACCAAAGCCTCTCTTATCACTCCCCTCTACAGCTGGACAGGGGAGAGAAAATATAAAGAAGGGTTCATGATTTGAGATAAGGACTGGGAGGGATTGCTCACCAAATACTGTCATGGGCAAAACAGGATAGAATTAGAGATATTACTTGAATTTACTACGAGTGGAATCAAAGCAGGATAATGAGAAGTAAAATAAGACCTTAAGAACACCTTCCCCCCATCCCTCCCTCCTTCCCAGCTCCACCTTCTTCCCTTCACTCAGCAGCACAGGGAGACAGGGAATGGGGGTTAAGTCATCACTTTCTGACTCTGCTCAGGGAGAGAAGTCCTTTCCCGCTCCAGTATGGAATCCTTCCCATGGGAGATAGTTCTCCATGAATCCAACATGAGTCCATCACACGGGCAACAGTTCTCCACAAACTGTTCCACCGTGGGTCACTTTACCACAGGGTGCAGTCCTTCAGGCACAGCCTACTCCAGTGTGGGTCCTACCAGGAAACCTCCTCCAGCATGGGCTCCTTTCTCCACAGGTCTGCAGGTGGCTGCCAGGATCCTGTTCCAGCACAGCCTCCCACAGATTCACAGCCTCCTCTCCAGCATCCACCTGCTCTGGTGTGGGGTCCTCCACAGAGTACAGATGGATCTCTGCATCCCTGTGGGCCTCCATGGGCTGCAGGGGCACAGCTGCCTCACCATGGTCTGCACGACATGGAAAACAGTTCCAGTGCCTCCTCCTCCTTCTCTACTGACCTTAGTGTCTGCAGAGCTTTTCCTCTCACATATTCTCACCCTTTCTTCTTCTTCTTAAGCAGGTTATCACAGAGGCGTTACCATAATTTCTGACTGGCTCAGGCTTGGCCAGTTGTACGTCTGTCTTGGAGTCACCTGGAATTGGCTCTGCTGGACATGGGAGAAGCTTCTGGCAGCTTTTCACAGGAGGCATCCCTATAACAAAGTTTGGCCAAATCCAACGCAAAGATAAAAACAATTGTACAGTAAATATAACCATTTACAGTCAGATCCCATTTCCCAGCTTGCATTCCAAACAATGAATGTTGGAATCACATGTCAGCTCATCTCTGCTTATGTCCCTATAAAAGGGCAGAAAGCTGCTGGACCTGGTTGTAGCCTGTCTCTATGCAGCACATGTAGCCCTTGCAGGTGCATATGCAAAGGTAGGACTCCTCTTTTCCTGTTGACACACAGCTTCTCCTTCTCTCAAATTCTGAGGCAGACATTTCCTTTCTTTACAAATGTCTAGGGATGCCAATTAATTTCGGTGACGACAAGACAGAACTGATGTGTTGGAAAGACAGCATGAAGCACAGAGAGGTGCAGCAATTCTTCTTCTAATTACTGCTTCTGCCCATGATCTATAGTTATCACTATGATAGTCAATGCCTTTTAAGTTTCAAGTGATAGACAAATATATAATCATCATTTGTATGCAGCCATACCTCCAAAATGGACCTCAGCATAGAGATCCATGACTGTCATTCTAGTGAGTCACAGCTGCTTTACTAGGATTCAGTCAAGTCAAAAAGTTTCAATTCAGGGATAATACTGCTACCTGCTCTTTAGCTGGTTGTTTCAGTGGTACCCCACAGTTTCTACTGTTCCTACAATTAATGCATTAAATGTAAAAGAGGAACCAAGAATAGGTTTTCTTTGTCAGTGGCTAAACTGTTTTAGGCAAATATTTACAATTCTTCACACAAAATTAATGACAGCTAGGGCACACTGGGGTGTATTTGTATTTTACGTATCAAACGATTTCCAAATGGTCATATATACTTTTTCTTCTTAGTCAAGATAATAATGCATTTTCAGATACAGTTAAATAGCTTCAACTTACTGTAACTTGGAAGCCCACACCAGCATGCCTTTCTGTGCCCTGGTGAGTTTCCTAGACATGTAACACTGCATTTCAGACTGCACTTATGATCATGTACCAAATACTGAACTGTAGAAATGCTCTGCTTTGCAACAACCAGGTACCTGTCTGGATCTCTCACTTTGGCCTTATCATTGATGAGGGGAGCAAAGCCCATGTGGATATTGGATAGTCTGACAAGCTTGAACAACCAGTTAATCAAAGTTTGTTTGACTCTTCTTTGCTACCTTCAGTAATGAAATAGCAGGTGACAGTCAAGAGGGAAATAACATATTCACAGAGTGTGATCATGTCACAGTAAACACTGCCTGTGATTGAACACTCAAGTAATTGTAGTGTGTAGCACAATTTGTACTGGCAATATAATGGCCTGATTATCTCAGCACAGTCCTGGTGATGCGCTTGTTGCTTAAATAATCTCAGAAGTAACCTAAAAAATAAATAATAAAATGGTGTTTATTTATACGAAAATCATAGAGGGATGAAAGAGATAAATACATTATTTTGGAACATAAGCAAAAACAGATAAAATGAAACAAAATAAACCCCTATCACCCCTTAATTTGGCCTCAAAGTAGAAGTACAAAATATAAAAAAAATCATGAAAAATTTGCAAAAAAAGAAAGCTTGCAATCTAGCATTAACAAAATTGTTCGTACTTATAAATTTGATCCCATAGACACCATGTTTTTTTGGAGAACCTGGGCCTTTTCTTAGCTTTTTCTAGATGTAAATGAGTCCCTTTCATATCATGTTTTTTTTGAAAGTTAAGCTTGAAACATTCAAATACTCAGAAATCATAAATAAAATACATGACAAGACCTTCCACCTCAAACTGGAAGCCCTTTATCCTGCCAGGTAGCTAACAAGGCTTTTAGCACAACAGAGCACAAAGAGAGGGACAACAGAGTAGTTTGCAATGGAGGTGGTTCTTCTGAAATGGAATTCCCAATCTAATTCCACAGAAGGAAGATGTTGGTCTAATGGATCAGCACAGGTATTTCGTCATATGCATGTGGAATATGGTGGCTGATTTTGTGTTTAGGATGAACACATGAACAGTAGAGAGGAATGTGCCTTTCTCTTAGAAAAAAAACCAACAACAACTAAGCTAGATATTTGGCTAGTGAAGATTTCTTTTCAGACTTTCAGGAGAACTGAACTATCAACCTGGAAACCTGTCTTACTAATGCAACTTCAAATGACAGTTTGCAGAGTCAAAATGACAGTCTTTCCATTCTTTCTTTGTTAAAGCTACTTGATACCAAAACTTTTAATGTGTGGCTAGTCATTTTCTTAAATAAATGAATTCCTGCTGTCTTTTTCTGAGATAATCTTGCTTCCCAATAGAATCAGATTTTTAACTGTTTAATTCTGTGTATTACCAATTTATAAAGTTTTGTACTTTTCCTTTTACACTGGGGAATGTTACTGCTCAACCAAATATCGGCATACAAGTTGTTTCCACCCTGCAGAACGGTGATTGTTCTGCTTTTGGGAAGAAATACCTGAAAACACAGGAATCATTCCCTAAAATACAAACAAGTCCATCAGCAGCCCTAGAAAGGTAAAAATGTTTAGGTAACACTCTTTTGATGAAGTTCTGTGTGCTTGAGGAGATGGTTAGAAATATTATAGAAAAAGTTTGATCACCGTTTTTAAACATGTGGAAACTAGGCTGAGCGATAACAGTTAAAATAGGAGTTCTGGGGTATTAAACATTTTTTATGTCTACAAATGAGATTTCATAGTCTTGAAAATAAGTAGAACTGTATAAAGCCATACTCAGATTCATATTCTATTTCTCTCAAAGGGAAACAGCCTCCAATAAAAAAACAGGGCAAAAAGTGATCAAATTGTTTTAGTGTCTGTTGGGTGGGGTTCAAGGAAGGCTCTAGAATGACATAATACAAAATTGAACAATAATATCCTTATAGTAATTATTTATTTTCAGTATAAAGTCAAAAGTCAAAGGCATTGTGGCAGTGACATTTAAGCCTCAAATAAATCATAGTGAAATTATGAACGTGAACACATGGGCAGTAGGGTTCACATTCTTACAGGTTTGCAATTTATCACTTCAGATATCAGAAACTGAATAGAATATTTTGCAATCACAGGTTTGCAACTGCGACCTAATCAACAACTCTGTGATGTCCAGCCTGAAATAAAAGTTTATCCAGTTTACCTCAGCTATTATCTTAATTTTTTTTATCATCTTTTCCCCAAAGCTCCTGCTGAAAGTATACAGACCTGCATCATCAGGCAGAAGTGACTGTGCTCTCAACCTTTGCTTCTAGTTACATATCCACTACAGTGACTATGCATATGTGAAAGCTGAAGCTTTTTCATTGTAAACTCACACACTATTCATGTTAATAGGAAATTAAAAAGTATTTTGATACCATAAGTGTACAGGCTTGATAATTCAACTACATTTCTTCCCCTTCTTTTGTTTCCATTAACAATTCATTTCCTTCCGCAAAGAGAGAGGCAAAATTTGAAAAAGGTGGAATTACAATAGGGTTTAAATCACTGGTTTGATTGCAATACCTTTATAATAGAGGTGAGCCCATCTTGCCCATGGATCACATCCAAATAATGCTGGTATTCTAAGTCCCAAAGTTGATAACTTTCATCCACAGAAAGAAGTTATTTCCTGGAATTAATCTCTTTGTTGTGTTTTAGCCTTTTGCTTAGTTAAATGCATGATAATAATTTTAAAAATTGATCCTTTAGGATTGCTTTGGATCACAAAAAGAACATTAGTTCATTTTTATCTCTTCTTGTCTATGTAGGGCAATTAGCACAAAGTCTTGGCAGGCAGTTCTTCCGTTCAGAGTGATTGTTAAAAAGGTATCATGGGAATATAACCAAGCTTTTACAATACACATATGATGCAAAAAGGCAATTCACCACATACAGCATTTATCACCAAAGCTGTCTGGAGTACGTTCAGCAGCCATCTGCCAATTAAAGAATAATCTACTGCTCATCTGCAACAGACAACACCTATTTAGCTGGCAAGCAGGCATAGAGGCAGATGAAAGGTGTTTTGGTGGTTAGGAGGGCAGTTAGCTCAGCTGGGAATGTGAAAGAAACAGAAATTATGTCCTCTACAGCATGGGACTACATAACTGTGGTGGTGACAAGCTACAAGGCTCTGTCCTCATGACTGGCTGGAACATTCCCTCAAGCAAAGCCTTTGGCCATGGCCCACTCCAAAGGAGGGAGGCTTCCATGCAGGGCTGGGACCACGGGGTGTGCCTGGTGCTGCTCCCTGGGGATGGAGCTGCTGGTGGCCTCACCTGCAGGAGCTGTGCTGTGGCCAAGACACTAAGTGACCAGGTACCAAAGCTGTGGGAGGAGACAAGCAGATTGCATAGCATTGGGAAGGAGGGTTCTTGTTCTTCTCTGCCCTCAGATGTGAATTTGCAGGATCAGTACAATGCCCTAATAGCCAAGGAAGGAGAACTAGTTCCCTGGGGACAATTCAAGGTCATCTGAGCCTGGAACACTCATTAACACCAAGGCTAAATGATGGAGGTTCCCATCTGCAGGGCAGGAAGGTGTGGATCAGAGTTGCTGTCATGGGATTCTTATCGCTTGCTGGCAGCCCAGATCAAGGACATTGCAGAGAGGCTCCCAATGCCTACACCCCTAATAGCTCACTCCCAGAGTTCATTGGTGTAAACAGGAATGACCACAAATGGAGACATGGAACAAAGTCAACAAGGACCTGCAGATTTCTGTGGCCAAAGATGGAAGATGTGAGAGCCCAAATGTTGTTCTCCTCAATTGTACAGGTGTCTGAGAATGGTTTGGGTATAAGCTGTTGTGTTCTGCAGGTTAACAGCTGTCTGCATAACTGTTGCTGCAGTTGATGCTATGGCTTTTCTAACTATGGTCACCTTTATGGGATACGGACTGTTAGCAAAGATGGGATTCCAAGAACAGAAGCACAGAGGTTTCTCTGGACAAATTTCTGATCAAGTTCCAGCTCAAAACTCCAGACCCCAGAAGAGTCTGGCCCTTACAATACTTATCATCACGCCCTGTCATATATAGAATGCCCAGTTTCAAATCTCTCCTGCACCATCTCACATATCTACATTCTCTAAAACTGACTCTGGATGAAGAGTTAGCATCTGCTCCTGCAGCATTATTTGTTATTTATACAAAATACAACAATTTAAGATGGAGAAATCAAGAAACAAAATGTACTGAATATAATCTTGTGGTTACTGCCCACACTCAGGACAACAGCGAACAATTCTCAGGACAGCAATTTATACAAAATGGAGCAGCTCAAACAGGAACACTTGTAAAACACTGGATGTTTTGCATTCCCCCTCTCTCACTCTGAATATTAGAATATTATTCTCTCCTTATCCTTAGTCCATTTTCTTTTTTTCTCCCTAAATTATATAGCTGCTCCAAAAGTTTCTGATCTGTGCAAATGTAGCTCATGGGAATTTTGGCTATTTAAAAATCTTTGATCTTAGAAGTTTCTTGCAATATTCCTTATATAGCCTAATATAACTAAAAAACAATGTGCAGAACTCTCATACTGTAAAATATGGAAAGATGAGTGATGAGGTTAACTAGGAAAACATAAAAAGTCTTAGAAAATGACAAATGGTGATCTAGGTAATAGGATGCAAACACTAAAATGCCTTCTGCAAAGCACAGGTGAAAACAAGCATAGGTAATTATTATATTTTGGTTTCCATCCCTGTAGCTATAAAATACATGCCATCAGGATCATGAAATTGGAAAACAAACTTATGTTCTAAATCAAAGAAGCAGGCCTTGGTCTGAACTCCACAATTTAGAAGACATGGTATCACAAAAAACGTTAATGTTCTTTGACAATGTTCACAAGCATTAGAAAATTGAAGTCATAATGAAACTGCAACAAACTCCCAATCTCTGGCCCTAGGATGTACATTGTTGATGTGTGTATTTTGGAAGCCCCATCTGTTACGAGCTAGGCTTTATATACTGAATAATTGCTAAATTCCAAGGAGACCAGGTGGCAAGGCAAATTAATTTGGAAAGAAATAGAAAAGTCATGGGGGAGGGAGCCGAAAAATTGTAGGAGAAAGTTAATTCAGCATTTTCTGAATGTACTGAATGAGGACAGGAATAAAGAGAAAGAAAATATACAACAAAACAGAAAGGAAAGGGAAAGGCAAGAAAGTAAGGGACATTTTCACATCAAGACATGTTTATAGATATATTTCATGGACCCCAAGAAATAAAAATATAAGGGCATGAAAAATCCTGAGGACTTTGCCATGAATTTTTCTCTTCAAGAATATTCATGTTCTCAGTAATTATTCACATATTTGAAACATCAATCCACAATGCCATGTGTAAAACAAAACAAGTCTAATCTTCCTTTTTGTGAATAGTTGAAAATAGCTCTGATATGGAAAGGAGAAGAGAGGAAGGTAAAGGAAGACAGAGCTATTTTAGATTCCCAGTCTGAGTGGCACATTCCCAGTTTTTCATGTGAGAAGTGCTCACAGAAAACCAACCAGATAGATACAAACACCCAAATTGGTACTATAAACACAGCGAGCTTTCTGTGCAAGAAATCTCTGGCAAGAACACAGGAACTATAAAGGTGGATTAGGTTCCCTTAAAGAGCAGCTGGTGTCTAATAGAGTTCTGTTGTCCCAGCCCTCATTTGCTCCTATTACCAGCAGTAGATGAGACAGAGGAATTAGGTTAAACTGATTTATTAAATTTTGATTATTGTACTAGTCTTCTGGATCTATATAAAATCTACATCTATTATATATAAAATCTAAATCTAAAAGCAGTTTGCCTAAGTACAGAAGTAAATCTGTAACCTGGCAGTAAAGCCAGTGCACAGGCCTATGACACCTATAAATTACACATGCACTACTCAGAACTGTTATTATCTTGCTTTGAATCCAAACACAGTCATTTAAAAACTGTGAAATCAACCACAGTACAAAAAAATTTATTAGCACTGTGGTAACAAAGGAAAATGCAATATATACTTAGGTCATATTATTTTACAGAGGTATGTGCTCAGTGTTACCACCAAAAGGGCAAAGTGGTATGAGGTGACACTCAAGTAAGAGAAAGTTACCAAGCCAAAGGCAAGATAATCACATAAGCAAAACTGACTCCAGGTAGGTAAGATATCCTGCTGAGTGCACAAGGATTTTTGACAAGATCCAAAAAACCCCAGAAAAACCCAATCAAAAAATCCCCAAATATCAAATAGAACAGGAATACATGTGCACTGTTTTAATTAAAGGTTCAGTTTCTCTTCAGATGTGAAATGCTGTGTTCTCAAATGCAGACCAGACCAGAAATAAAGACATCAAACAGTAGATATCTATCTGATTTGTAAGGTGTAACTGGGAGTAGATAAAAATACATGAAAAACTACACTAATTCAAATCAAGGACCTATCTATCTCATTATTCTGCCTCCAACAGTGGCTGCAAGTGGACCCTAGGGAAGAAGAAAACCAGAGAAAGCCTAAACACATATGTATAATTTTCCTAGATTTTTACTATTTTCAGCTCATATTTTCTGAATGTCTCCTTGTCCATTTACTAGCTCCTTAAAAATGCCTTTTCCAAGTGCTTTTCAGATCTGCCCAAAATACAAATATATTCTAAGTATAGGCAACATCCTTTAAAATAGAGTTTCACAGAATTTGTGCTAATGTTATGAACAACTGCCTAATTTGTTTAGGAGGATCCTAAGGCCCTGTTTCCTGTTTTAGAAAGGATAGTGAATAATCAGACCTCATTAGGTTTTATGTTTTCATGCACAGGAGCCCCAGGCTGCTTGGTTGCTCTGCCTATTTCTCATCAGCCATGCTGCCCACTCTGAACTGTTTGCAGTTCTCTTATAACTCCTTTGAGACTGGGGATCCAGAACTAAATACTGTGCTCAGGGGGAGGGGAGCCATGGATTTTATATGATGTGTATCTTCTGTGTGCTGTCTTCTTCTGTTTTCCCACTAAGTCTGAAAAATAAATTCTTAACAGTGCTGTCTTTAAGGAGGGAAATATCACAAAGAGAGAAGAAAAGATTGTCATACAGTAACCAAGCCATGCTACAGTGCTATAAATCAAGTACACCCCCTGTCCTTCAGGTATTTTTTAATGTCAACAGTTCATAACTAACCATTGCATATTTATGTATTTCTTGAGTGCCAAAATTATCCCATCCAGTTCAATGGGCTCTTTTTTTGCATCTTTTGCAAATGTCTCTGGAACTGGTAACCTGATACAGGATAATAGAATAGATGGATATCAAGTAAATTAAGATGTGACACCTCAAAAATGGATATGCAAGTGCTGCAGGATGATACATTTACTTATGCCTTCAGCGTCTTCAGTTAATTAAATGTACTCAAAAAAAATCTGTGTTAACCAAACTTTGCATTCCTTCATCTCGAAGTTAATTTCCAACTGCAAAGTATTCAACTTTTTATTCAAAGTTGATGGAATATGTAAAAAAATCTTAGAAAATATGGAAAATAACCTAATGTGGGAGGTTAATTTATATCACAGTCCTGGGTAGCTTTCCTATCATAGCCTGAAGACTAGTCAAATTAAATTTTTTAAGGATGGAATAAGAATGAACTTATAGGGCAAAATTTGAGGCACATTTTACCTCCCAGGAAAACATGAAAAGCAGATGATCAAAGAAACAACCAATGGAAAAGCACACAAAGGCAATTGTTTCAACTTATGCTTTCAGCAAAACTTCCGAAAACAATTATGACATTACTGACCAGATATCACCCCTGACATCAGAATTTGAGCAATATTCGAGCTACTTAAAATTCCCTACTTTGTTAGCTAACATTAGTATTGCCACACTTCAGGTTTTGGAGTTAATGTCAAGAACTGCAGTCCTTCAAACTTCCATACTTATCTGCACTCTGTGCATTTTTGAGGCAAAACCAGACTTGCAATTGAAGTTCAGGATATATTTTCCATACTTTTTCAGGGAGACTTACTCATATGAAGCAATTAAAAAAAAAAAAGAGGGCTTCTAAAGTGATACAAATTCTAACTGACCATGTAGCAAAGCACGGTATTTATAAATTTTCTGATACAGATTCAACTGACTTGTGTCTATTTCTGTAAAACAGAATACACAGTCTGTATTCAACTCAAGGATTCTGCAAAGGGTGTAACTCAGCTTCTACTTTAAAAATCTAAAACTATTATTTTTCATAACAGTCAAAACTCTGTTACACAGAGAACAAAAATTTCTGAGATGGGAAATGTACACTGAAGAAAACAAATAACATGGTATATTAATTTAAGAATTTTCCTTACCAAGGTAAGAATTTTGAAGGAAAAAAACCCCAAACATAACTGAAGCATGTAAGTGCTTTTTCAAAATTAAGAACCCAAAAATATTTCCTCTGAGTTTCAAGTAATTCCAGTTTTAGAAAGCTATCCACATTTTTATATAACTATGGATTATATGTGTGTATACAGGTAGTCAAGCATGTATGGCACATACAGACACATATTTCAAAAACAGATCGAACACCAATTCGGGCTCTTGCTGACAAATGACTGTTATATTAATTTTTGCTATACGTCATATTCCCTTTGTCCGTAAGTACTGAATACTTTTTCATTAAAGGAGGTTACTTGTTAAAGCATTTTCTGTAGCACTATTCCTGAAACGGTACTGTACTCTCATGTTTTGTCATAGGAGAATTTTTTCCATAATATTTGCAATGTTTCAATTGAAAGAAAGGAAAGATGAGACAGTATTTGTATTTGAAACAAAATCAATGTCCCTCATTCTCACTGTTATGTCACATATTCAAAAGCACCAAGAATTCAGACACAAAAATGCGCATACCAAGGTGATCAAAGAGCATTCCAGGTTTTAGGATGCCTTTTGGTTTTGAATACCATGAAAAGCACTGAGCAGCTTTGTTGTGATCTTCATAACCTGTTAATCTGGATGCCAACACCACCTGCCATTCTTGCAGCCCTTCTGCCACTCATACTGCTATTCTGACAGAATGACAGATTGTTCAGTGTGTCATTCAGTGTCCTGACATTCATACCACCCTGAACATTTCACTGTATGTTATCTGTGACAAAAGCATCTCCAGTGGCTATCCAGGAAATCTAGCCCACAGCTCTGGAGTAGCAGCTCCTTCTTTGCCCAGGTATTAGAGCATTGATGCATAAAGCTAACACAAAACCATGCATTAGCTCATACTGATACACTGCCAAAATATCTAACTGGATTATACACTGAAGCAAGATTGCTGGTGGCCAGAGTTTTCAAATTAATGTGCAATAGAAACTGGTATATTTAGTATTTCAAATAGAAAAATCTCAAAGCAATTAGGTAAAAAAGAGTGACACCAAGGACATGCTCCTTTAAAATCCTCTCTCCTTGCTTGATAATAGTCCAGTGGCTCTCTGAGTCACCACTAACAACGTACACTATGTTCAGTTCCTGCAAAGGTTTCTTCTGCCTCACAAGGCCAGGTTCTCTACCCCCTGCTCCTTTTCACAGTTTCACAGGGTGAGTCTGATATGCAGGACCTCATGTCACTACTCTTGCTCTCACTTTCTGCCTGCCTTTTCTAATTCATATGCCTGGAACCTTTCCCTTAAGCTGTGTCCATTTCACAAGCAAAGGAGCCCCCACATGATTCAGCTGATCCAGGGAGGAGATACACAAGCTAAAAAACCAAATAAAACAGATACCCTCTGTCACAAAATCCAATTTCAACTATTTACTTAAAGAAATGCATGGCTCCAAAGGACTGACATTGTTTAAGTGCAACCTCTCTTTTACAAGTCACAGCTGGCTCCAGATGAAGGCTGAGTTGTGATAATCAGGTCTGGGACTACACAAAACATGGTAAAGAGCAACAAGACCAGATCTCCTGCTATCTCCATGGCTGGGCAGCTCAGAGAAGAGCTTAATTACAGAGACAAGCAAAGACACACACATCTTTTACAATTCATTTGATTTTACCTACTGTGCAGTTTTCTCCTACTATGCCTGGCTCCCAGGAACCTTACTTTAAAACATATGCTTGAAAACTGTAACCTCCAAGAGCAGCAGAGAGAGGGAAGGCAATAGCAGAGAAGAGATGACCAGAGAGAAAAAAGATCAGTTTGGCAATTTAAGTACCACTATTTTTCCATATCAATTAAGTATGGAAAACTTATTAACACCTGGAATTACCACCTGGAATTATCTCTGTATAAAGCATAATGTGACATGTTTATTGATAATAATGAGGAAACCCAGACCATCACATGGAATATTTATAAAAATTTATGCAATAATCTCTTATGACTGACAATAGTGCTGATGAAAAAAATATGAGCAGTTTTCCTGATCTTAACCTATCAGGAAAAAAAAATAAGTCTCTTTGTCACAATATTAATTATGTTTAAACATTGCTGGCAAAATATTTCGTACTTATGATTTCAGTCCCGTATCTACCATCACAACCAATTATTTTAATCTTCCTCATGGCTAGAACAACTTTAGAATGATTCCTTCCTCCACCTGGTAGATGAGAGCTGCTATTACAGAGCAAGGTGAGAATTACAAAAGCACAGTATCTTGTCACCATGGTTTGTAATCATTTTGCAAGACCCAGCACAGGAAAAAGGTCAGAGCAGAGCTGAAAATGAAAGAGGGACATTGTACTGCATAGGCTTTTGGAGAAGCCCCAGATTCAAAAGGAGAAAAGCAATAAGAATCCTTTTATTTTTTTCCCCCTCCCAACCAGAATGAGCTTTCTACATCATACCTACAAGTTCAATGAAGAAATGGGATCAGGGATTTCTTCTTACATCTCAGCTTCCTGTGTGTAGCTGCAATGAACAAAGCTAAGGAATGCTGAAAACCTACTCAGTCTACAGTCAGCTTATTTCAGAAGGCTAAGAAATAGGATTGACTAGAAATTTAGCTTCTAGAAAGTCCACAAGACTCTTCATTTCAAGACTCTACATATAAATCATCTTGGTGCAACAAGAACAATGAAAAAACTAATAACAATTCAACAGTCTAAAGATTAATACTTCAAGTGTTTTGACTTGAACAATTCTCATTAATGGATCTAATTTTATTGCTCTGTTAACATGATACCTTATTGGGTTCTAGACATTATTTTGTAAGCTTGCATATATACAGTTTGGGATAAGATGATGATCCTGTAACAATGGTTTGAGAAAATTTGGCCTGTATATCACTACAAATTGCCAATCAAGTCAAAAGCTCTTGCGCTCTACAACTCATAAATATAGATGGCACTCTAGGATATAATAAAAAATATGCTGTCCACATTGCCATTGGATTAGTTCAACTTCACATTTTTATGTTTTTGCAAAGCAGAAATATTAACCTGAACACACAAATTAGTACTTCAAGTAATATTTAGCAACCTGTTTTACTTAGAGGAAAATTATAATATGTTAATGTGTATCCTAATTATTCAACATATTCTAAGACACATAATGAAACAAAATATAAATATAAATTGCATAATGCTGAAAAAGATGATGAAATTATCAGATAAGACAAGAGAACTAAAAAAAACAAGATAGATAAATGGGAGCTGAAATGTGCAGTGATTCAGTTTTCCTTAATACAAGTGTATTAAGCTTCTGAAGTACTATAGCAAACCAAAAGAGCAAGAAGAATATGGTGAGAAAAATCAGAATATTTCTGACAATAACAAAAACTAAGTTCACTTTTTTTCCTTGTGAATTTTAGGATTTTTATTTAGTAAGGAACTTGAACTACTTGAAATTTATCTTACTTTCCTCTATTGTGTTCCAGAAACACTGGTTAGAAAATTGCTGGTAAAAAAAATTTACTGGCATCATAACTTGGTAGGACATAATCTTTGGTCATTCCAAAATATTAGGGCTTGTTGGAAAACAGTGTATAAGAAATCATGGAAATCCATACTTCCTCTCCTTACTCTGCCATGGTTTTATCAATGTAAGTCCTGTGCTATACTCACTGCAGGTCCCTCTAAGCTTGATATCCAGCTTTTCAAACATCAGGAATAAGGATCTGTTTGACCATCCAGAATTGGTCAAACAGAACTGGCTTGTTGCCCAGCAGCACGTTGTGATTGTAACACTAATTCATCAAGAATTCATCAATTTTCTTCATCTCTGATTGCAATCAATTTTTCATCTGTTGATGACGTGTATATTTTAGAGCAACTCTGAACCTTCTCCACAGTTTTCTCAATTACTCCCCTGCTTTGTATATAATATGTCTCATAATCAAAATTCCAGACTTTCTAATTTATCAAAATTTAACATATATATTTGGCACAAATGAAGAGAGAAAGACCCTCTCAAATAGGTGAACAGTTGTAATTTACTTATTTCTTATTTTCAGCCTGCAGCCTAGATGCAGTTATTTCTAGCTGACAAGACTTTTTTTTACTGCCAGTTTAGTGTATTCCAGATTTTAATTATGTTGTAATAACAGTCTTTATGAGTAACAGGATTTACAGCACCAGATACAATTTCTGCATTTTCTGATATTAGCATGCAAACCAATATAAAACAGAGCCAGCAATTTGTTTTTGCATTTCCTATATCACTTGACATCAGACTACTTGCTTGCTTGAAAAGATGGAGGGAGGAACACTGTGTTCCATATTACTACATGACATAAATGAGCTAGGTGAAAACACTAAACCACACCATGAGATGATGATTCTCAAGACTCCTATCATACTATCCATCATTTATCCTTGGACAGACTCCCCAAAACCTGCTTACCTGAACTGGAAACAGAAGGAAAACCCACTGGATAATTCTACTTTAATTTCAGGCTTTCATTACTTTCACATATAATATGAATCTAACCTTTATCAGCGCATGGCTTAAGAGTGTTAAATTGCTAGAGGCTTGTTCTCACCTTAAGTCAGGGAAACAGACGTGTCTAGCCACAGAAAAATGTTGTAGGCTATGCAGCATGTTTCTGGAATAAAGATCATTGTGCTGCAAAAATTAATTCCTTACAATTAATGGAAAGAAATTGGTGTTCACAAGACAAGATTAACTTGAGCAAATATAAAGGGCTACAGCTGGTCAGATACGTACAGCCTCTGTACCTAGACAAGCCAAGGAATTCTTGCAATATAGTGTTATTGATTTAAATTTCAGTCTCACAAATCTACCCTGAGAACAATGTTCTGCAATCCTGTTTAATTATTTTCTGGCTAATTTTGCCTTGTTTCTGCCATTAAACCTGAACATTTTTAATTACTAGGAATGGCTCCTGCAAAGTATTTGTTTTCTTTTACTTGTTAAGACTCCAAAAATATGTTTAATCAATTAACATTTAAAATTTCTCCTGAGTAAAACAAATCAAATGAATTCACAACATTCATCTATACTTCCCAGTTCAAAAATCATCTTTAATTTGAGAAAATACCCATAGTTCCTCAACACTGTTGCACTGAACAAGGACTTTGAAGAGAAATGTCTGTGATAGCAGGAATGTGAAAATGGAGTAAGGGTAACCGACTATATGAATCTTTGGCTTAGGGACCATTCAAGTACTTTTAATTCAATCATTTTGCCACTGGGACTTTTCTACTAGATCCTAAATTTCCAACCAAGAGGAAGACTAACACATTTATTGCTATCAATATTTGAAAGTCATGTTTAAAAAACAGAAGATAGATATTTCTGTGTTTTTAGTTTAATTTGCTAAATCCTAAATAACTCGTGTTGCATATTAACACATGAATATCCATTACAGCTGAAACTAAAGAGCTGCTCAGCCCAGTATCTTATCTCTGAAAACTGCCAGAAGCAGACACTTAAAGAAAAGATATAGTAACACTTAGTGTTTTCTATTCCTTTGGCAAATTGAGCAATATATTACATATCTCATTTAATATTTGGTTATCTCCTATCTGAGTTACTTCAGAAATCCTGTGCAAACACCATTTGGTTTCAGACATTGCTGTAAACTTGTTCTGGCAATTGTTTTTATCCATTTTATTAATTTGCTTAGAAATGTTTTGTTCCGACACTTTTATTTGACACATTTTCTCCAGCTTTTCCAGAAAAAAGAATACTCTACTTTGGGAAAGTCCTGATAACACACTGTGGTGAATGGACTTTAATCTTCTGTGTGGGCACCCTCAGTAACATCCCTGTTAGTCATGAACTCTGAATAGTCTCCACCTTGCTTCTGTGTCTGTTGTGCTCAGAGAGCCTTATAGCTTTAATATCTCTGGAAAATCATATTGGAAAATATTCTTGGATGGTTTATTATGACTTTCAGTTGCCACAGTTTGCATTCTTTCCTATTTTAGTCACTTTGTCACACAAATGCTGCTATGTACACATATATAATATAATAAAAACATAGTACAATGCTGGTACTAGTGCAGAAAAATCCAGAATGTTTTGATTTTCTGTTTAACGTGTTTTTAATCCAAGAATAGCACATTCCTCTTGGGTTTGAAACAAACGGTGTTTTTTCAATTTCCTCTTTAATTTCTATGTTTCTTTAGTGGGGATAGAATCCCTACTTTAAGCCACAAATTTTACCCTTTTCTATTGTGGTTGTTGATGATTTCTTTGGGAAAATACATGTAATGGAAAGTGCATCCTATTTCATGCTATCCACTGTTTTGAAAGGAAATGTCTTTTTGTGAAAAGAAGTGATTTTAAAGACATAATCAAACAGTAAATGGAAGCCAGATAGTAGACCGGGGATACAAAAAGACATGGAAAAATAATGCTCAAAGTGAATGCACCAAGAACCAATTTATTCTGTCTCATTTTCCCTAATAAAAGTAGGGTTTGTTTTTGTGTCAGGAAGAAGCACGTTATAAATTACAACATGCTATAATTTCATTTGTGAATATCTCATGGCAGACCTGGCAGGTTTTCATCATCCATTATCCTGTGCAAGAATCTTGAGGAGCTCATTACTCTTCTTCCACCTGTTGCATATATGCATATACTCTGACTTAATCTAACAATAAAATCTTTCTTCATTGAATTCTTTAAATGCTGAGCTAATTTCAGTTCAAGAATGCTGTTCATGCTTTGTTCAAGCTCTGCTTTATGCTTTTTGAAGCTCATTTCCCTACTGTAACTAGAAAGGGTAACCAACCCTTTCAACACTCACTAAGCCTCTGTCTTGCTCATCATTAGGAACAGTGGTGTAGAACTCCTCACTAGGGCAGGAAGCATTCAATACATTATGCTGAACTTTCATTTGCAGTGATCTTTGCTAAAAAAAATCAGTTATTATTTGCCTATAGCTCATCTTTGCCTTGCAACAGCAGGACTACTGCCACTGTAAAGATAACTTCAAAAATTATGTCCTCACTTTGTTAGATCCTCCCATCTCCCACTGCTCTCCTAAAAGACAAATTTGGCTGGTGATTAGCAGACTTGCTTAAAGAGCAAGAAACCCAAGCACACCTCACAGTTCATCTGTATATTTACTGTGTAACCCAATCTGTTCTTCTGTCTATAAAAATCATAATAATAGTACCCACTCCTGTAAAGAACTTTAAAGCTTCTGATAAAAAATGCTATAAAAGCTAAATGCTATTATTAAAGCTTCCTCAATAAGCTGGGTATCAGCCAGAGGAACAGAAGGCTAGACACAATCCTTTGCCATCAGAAAGGCTACATGAAAATGGAGGTTACTGCAAATGACAAAACATCTCAATTCTCACAAAAACTTTTAACAAATTCCATCACCACTTTGACACACATGTCATAGTATTTTTTATAAATAGACACTAGCAGAATCTGTCAGTCTTCAGAGAGTTATTCTATTTTGGAAAAGAAAACTCTATTCAATACATCTCCAGGGTTTGCAGAAGTCTTTCTGGACACCAGCATCTCAGTTATAGAGTAGATTACCCTTGTGAAGCATCCCACAGGCTACAAATTAAAAGCTGAGTTGTTGGTATGGAAAACTACAGTTGGTAACCTTATACAAGCTTTACAATATCTGAACTCTGACCAGCTGGACTCTCCCTGATCAACCTGAAAAGAAGCTGAACCTTTCTCCAGCATATACTTTACTGCACTCTGGGAGATCTCTGGGCTGGTATCTGAGGGCTTGCCTAATAAATGCTCACAACACTATGACAACTTTCTCTTTGCAAAACTTAAAGGAGAATGGGCAGCTCTTTCACATGACAGAATACACTCAAAAAATGGTTGACCTGAATTCAAGGAAAGCAAAAAGAAGTGGCTTTACATGGTGCATGGCTATGCTGTACCACTACTTGCCATACAACATTCTGAATGACAAAAGTTTCCATAAATGAAAGGGGAATTTGGATGGTTGAACATAAAACAATGTGCTGAGGCTTACTAAGCATGCAGAAATCACCACTGGAACATAAAGCCCCTGTACTGCAAACTGCTGGAGGCTGACACAATGTTTAAGGGATATACCACAAAATGTCTCCTCTGCATTAGCCATCCATTAGTAATTGCTGTTGAAGACAGACCACTGAACTACACCTACCTTTGGTTTTGGCTACAGCTCTGCTCATGAGTTGTGTGCTGAATCTCCTGAAAAGAGCCTGGATTTTATAACAATTATTGTTCAAGTTGTTTTCCCCATTCTAGGCAGAGCATCTTGCTACCCACATGTACAATACTTCAAACTTCTTTTTGCTAAACTTCATGTAATTCTTGTTGACCCTGCCTTTCAGCCTTTTATCTTCTGTTCATAAGGCAGTTCTTCATTCTGTAGTATCAACCTCTCCTTCCAGGATATCATGATCTGCAAACTTGATGAGTATACATTCAATCCCCTCATGAGGAATTTTTGTGAAGATTTTGGATAATATCAGAGGGGAATTTAATTTGTGACAAGTAACTCACTCTTTAAAAGGAAAAGCTTGAAAGTCTCCTCTAAAGCCTGCTCCTGCAGTCATTGGTGAAGTTTTCTGGCCCCAGATATCAAGGTATTTCATAGGAAATGCAAAGCACTTTGAAATAGTTCCAAGCCTTGCTATGTGTCTGCACTGGTAGGAGAGATGGAGAATGGGGATAAGTAAGAAAGGGGATAATTGACAAGGGAAAGGGTGACAGTGACAGCTGTGGAGTATTTACCGTTGTGGTGTTGGTGTGTTGTCCTTGAGGGTGTAACAGTTTGACCACTGTTCTTAGTGCCATGCCAAGAATAAGAGAGGTATCAGGAGAGAAAGAGGTGTTGACTTTAATCTCAGTCAATCCTTGAGTTGCAGCATTCCTTTATGGGAAATACTTGCTGTCCAGGTGCTATTTTCTGAGCCCTCATAATACATGAGAGTCAGTAGACACAGAGCAAATATCTAGGCATGCAAGTTTTTTTGAAAAGATCAGTATCTGTTATGGTGAATGAGTGATTGGCTAGACAAGGCATATGTAGGCTGGGGAAATATTGAAATTGGTGTATTTTGAGAACAACTTGCACGCCACTTCCAGCCTTCATCATACTGAAGAAAACCAGACCACAAAGGGTGAAGAATCTTTCTAAATAATTTAAAGCCACAGATCTATATACCAATTGACTATCTGACCTAGGAGAGTTACAGTTCAAGAACATTCATCAAAATTACTGGAGAACCATTTGAGTGCAGTTTATCTAAAATAAGGCAAAAAGAAGAAGTGAAAAAACAAGGTCTCTGGCATTTTTAGTCTCTATTTTTTCCTAGTAAGGCTTATCTTTTACCTCAGACACAGTTTTGATTAAAAGTGGCATTCTCAAATTGCCAATAGTTTAATATTTTATGAGACAGTACTTGACCTATGAAGGTCTTATTGTGTTTAAATTTTGTAGAAATATGTAGCAAATGATGATCACTTCTGGCAAAATCTTTTCACCTAGAACAGGAATGGAAAATATGCCTGAAAACTGGTACAGATTAGATTCTGATTACTGAGGAAGTGTAGTAGAGTGTTTAGAGCTGTGGGGTAGATTTAGGATGAGTGATTTACTGGGAAAGTTAAACACAATTGCACAATTACCAGGAACCCAATCTTAGTCAAGTGCATTTCTGCAACAGAGAGATATGCTTCAAACATTGACAGTCTCCTAAAACGCCTATTAGTGTTCGCAAGCTCAAGCTGATATATGTAACAATATGACATTTCTTCACGTGATATTTATATGAAATTTCTAAGATACATGCCAGAATTTGTGTATTCACTACCAGTGAAACACAAGAGACCCTACATGGGTCAACAATATTCACATGACAGCCTCTGGAAAGGCAGCTGTCCCTAGAAGACCAAAGGTAAAAAAGCCAGTAAGGAACAAGTGGTAGTCCTTAAAAGGTCTTCATGGGCTAATGGAGAGCTGCATCTACAAACACCAGTCTTTAATCCAAACACTCATAAAGAGTTTCAAACAGTGACTTTATGTCTATCATGTTGCACAGATACACAGAGTTAGAAGAAGAGATGTCTTGGTGTGGTTTACATCAATTATTTTCCTGGGTGTGTCTAAATAATCAGGAATTAGGCTTTCATTTAAAATCTTTTCCCCTGCTAGTGAACAGACTTTATGGAGCTAAAAAGGGAATCATCACACTCCTAGAAATAAAAGGATGACTGGAGTCCAGAATGACAAGCAGCAACTAGAATTAATAACGTATCTACAACTTACCTTGTTTCTTGTGGGCAGTACATAAAGGATGAGACAAATTTAACAGTTCAGGTAGCATGAGCTGACCACTTTTGACTGACCAGGTAGGCATTTTAGTGCAGGGTAAAGGTAAGGTAGGGCAAAACAGTGACAAATCTTGATGCTGAACATGTTAGCTCAAATTTGCTATGAGCTTTCGTGGCTCAGATGACATGTGGGAATTTACTATATTTTGATGGTTTCATCACATCATTGAAACATTTTTCATCGACATTTAGAAGCAAGAAGTTCTAGTTCTAAAGATAATTCCCTACTAAGATGAAAGAAGACAAAGGTGACAACAGTTTTTTAAAGAAGCCTTTGTATTCTTCTGATGCAGGATCCATGAAAGGTTTGACTTTTTCATTTTTTAAAGATGCCTGACAAACTTGTGTCAAAGTTTATAGCTCAGAGCTCTGACTAAAAATTACTGAGGGAGTAATAATACATTATAATGGAATATGGGCATAGAAATTACTTTGCAGAGGGACTCTACACATTTTTAATGTACTAAAAGTCTATCTTAGTAGAAGCAGTGAAATTCTGTGGTATTAGTCAGACTTGTTTTTGACATGTTTCTTAGAGATTTTTAGAGCACTTTCTTTCTTACCTGCATATTTCACAAGAGAGATTATTTTAGACACAGGTAATAAGCTTTATAATCTCCATACTATCCTTGTCAGGTAATGTAATGAGACTTAGGTTTATGCAACTTCTGACTCTCAATTATGCTTTAGTCCTTTTACACCAAACTCAAGTATCCATGAATGCATCACAAGATGTTGATCCTCCAGCTGATTGTACTTAAATTGTCTATGGTACTCATCCAGAAACCATTTTCAGTTATGGCATCAAGTCAAATACCCTGCAAGAAGGATTTTTGGTTTATATTGTGAAAGAAATTGAAATACAAATAATGCTTGACACTTTGCACTATGATTTATACATTAGGATAAAAAGATTTACAGTAAAGTGGAAGGAATTTACCAGTCAAATAAAAATAATTTTGGGTCCCTCACCAGAGGCATATAGATAGTGATATCCTATAAAATAGATTGTCTTAAAGCATTACTTTAAGACATGCAGGTTACCTCATCTTATGTCTCTGCTCATTATATTTTTGTATCCTGCTGGGAGGAAAATTCTATACATACATCACTCCTTCATTGCTCTTTTCAAACTGCCCTGAAAAATTTTCAGGAAAATTATGTAAAAAGGAATGATTGAGTTGCTACTACATTCAGTCATTATATTTAAAAATGACCTTTCACAACCACCACCCCATTTGAAATTGTACCTGGATTCATTCATTAGTTCTAACAGGACCATGATATTCTGACTGGTTGCTAAACCATGGTTATGTAAATTCCAGGCCTCTTGATAAAAATATTTAGGTATTTTAGAGGAAAGAGCAAGTCTTCATCTATGTACCTCTCAGAAAGATTTAGTGCCGCTTTTATTATCAAAATTAGTTGATGAGCACAAGTTGGATATTTTTGTTTAATAAACAAGGGGGGAAGCAGTCAAAATGAGAACAGTTGAAACAGTTCTGCAGTGTTTAATGGCAGAAGTGGCTTTCCATTGTAATCAAATGCAAACATAATTAAATCCTGTGAGGTGGATTAGATAAACTGGATTTAGATAATATCTAAAAATTAATCATTAGCAGGTAAGTACTCGCTGTCTACTTTTCATTTGTCATGGAAACTTTTCCTTCTTTAATCTCTCATTCACCTGAGATATGCTGGTATCCTACAAAAAGGCTACTGTAACTTTTTATTCCTTTTGACATTGACAAAGGGATTATGGAAAGAGAGAAGATCAATGTGTGCCAATATTTTTTCAGTTTTCTTTTATTAGAGCCAAAGGGTAGGTTAGGGTAAAATATTCAACTGACTTAAATGGAAGTGTAAGAGATGTGAGGAAGGCTAGAAAAATCAAATATGAACATAAAGAATTGTACTCCTTAGCAGAGAGTTAGCAGAAGTGTGATTCCACCCTATTATCTGTAAAGTATTTGGTTCTGCTGAAATCCTTACCTGTACAGCCATAACTTAGAGCAGATGTTAACTCTGAGAAGGTTGCCCTGAAAGGCTGTGTTATTTCACAGGAGGAAGTTCCCTGCAAACCTGTAATTCCCTGCCATTCTCCCCGTAACATATGAACATAGGCCAGGTAGAAAATAATAATCTAACTCTACAAACACCAACATAACTATATATATTATTCTGAAGCTCACACAGTTAAGCTGAAGAGTATTATGCACACAGGGCTCACTGAAGCTGAGGAAACTATTTCACTGGCTTTGCCAAGTACAGGCTCATCTTGTTGCACTATTTGACTACCAAGTGCATGAAAAAAAGAATCAGAGCTGTCTGTTCTTCCTCAGACATTGTACTCTTGATGCCCTGCAATGTAAAACAGGACTAATGGCCATTTCACAAATAGCAGGATGCATTTGTAGTAGGAACTTCATTTTGTATTTTTTGCTAACACCTAACTTGCACTGGATAGCTTATTGAATTGCATTTCAGACAGCTAGTCTGGCCAATAAAATGGTTTAAAACTTCAATAAAAACTATTGTTGAGAAATGGTCAGTGCTACAGTCAAGGACAACTGGCTGTTTATCTTTCAGGTGTGTGTGTACTTCCATGCAGCAATGAATTGTTGGCTCAAAGACCCTTTGCAGAGAAAAGGGCAAACTTGCCACACAAAAGAAAGGGATAAAAAAGTGGGAACCCGTTTTGAATATATATTGCTAGCATGAGTGGTGCAAATATGTAGAGAAGACAACAAAATAGTCATATCTTGCAAGAGGAATGAGGACAGGTTGAGCTGTCCAGTTTGTTACGTTGAGACACATCCAATTTACAAAAGGTGAAACCAGAATGGGCAGGGAATATATCATAGAAAGCCTGACATCTGGTAGTGAATTCCTAACTTCTGAAGATATGTCATGGAGTTACTTTACCTTTAAGAAAGTTTAAGTTGCTGGGATCTGCCTGGCGTCTTTTCTCCTGACCAATTATCGGTCATTGCTGAGAATTGACAGCAGTTTAGGCCATTGAAAAGTGGGATCAACTTGTGAACCCTACCTTAAAGTGTAAAACCAGACCTCTCTTGGCTCTCTTTGTTTCCTGGCTGGGAAGGGCGGCGGCAGAGCCCCAGGCTTCCCGCTCCCTGCCCAAGGCCATGGCGGCCGGGCGGGGACTGGGCTGGGCCCAGCGTCTCCCGGCCGGGGGATGCTGGGCCCTGTGGAGGGGTTTTTTTCTCCGGGCCCGGCCGGTCCGGGCCGGGTGTTCTCTGGCTGGCTGCATGTTTGCTGTGTCTGGATTTACTGAAGTGCTTCAAGCCGGGGCGGCTGGGCCTGCAAGGCTGGAGTGGATTGCCTGTCGTTTTACTTCTTCAGAGCAGCCATGAGGAACTTTCATCGACGGCTCCAGCTCCTGCACCGGCCGAGGCCATAGAACTACCTACAACAGCCTGGGCAAGATTTTAACTCTTTCATTTCCCAGATGAGAATTGCGGATTAATCTTTTTATCCAGACAGAGAAAAGAGAGTGATCAACATGAAAAGAGACTTTATAAACTACTAGTGACAGGAAAGAAAAGAAAAGGTAGAGAATTAAGAAGATGCTTTTAATTAAGCTGAAATATCTTTCTGTTAAAACTATGGAAATGGACAATAAGGTCTTGAAAACGCTCCTTTAATTCATGACAGTAAATAGGGAGGAATAGAGTGTTCAAAGTGTAAATTTGAGTAAAAAGTAGAGTAATTATGGTACAGTGAAGTGCTGGAAGATTTGAAGCCTTGAGAGGCAAATGAGAAAACTGTTTTCTGGTGAGGCCCACGAACACAGATGAATAAGACTTTTTTGCCTTTGAATAACTTATCCTTAAAAATCCCATCCCTAGACTCATGGCCCTACACACTTGGATGTGGATGAAATGGGAGGAGAGGGCTCTAATAACAGCTGCTCTGGGCAGCTAACATTAGAGCAATGGAAAACTATAAGAAAAATAGTTTTTCTTGTGTGAGAAACTCCCATAAATTAACAGGAAAGAAACTTCTGTTTCTTCTCTATAAAGACTGGTGAAAAGACTGTAGCAAAGGACGTGTTAACCATCAAGAATTACAAACAAATTTTTTTGTCTCTTTTGTCATGTGAACAAGAGAGTGGGTAGACGGGGATGAAAGGTTTTTCTGGAAGTTTAGGTGTATTTATTGAATAAGTTTGTCTTTCCGTAAGTTTTCCCTTTCAGTTATTGTAATGCATGCCTGTTTTGCTCTTGTTCTAATCCATATCTCACAGCAAGAAATAAGTAATTTTCTTAGTTATTGGTTTAAAACCACGACAAGATAAAATTCCATAAAAGTAAGCATTGTAAGAACTTTCTTTGCTAGGCATATTTCTCCACACCAACATCCTTCCCTTCCCCCCAGAAAATACTCAATAGAAAGTTTAAATTAGAGGATCAAATCACCAGCGGGCTTATCTGAATCATAATGGGAAAGTGACCGTGGCAGTCTGAACTTTCAGGCATTCAACTCGAGACAAAAAGCAGCTGGATGGCAGCATGATACATAGAGAGTACTCACCACCTAGGCTGAACACAGGAACACACCCTAGAGCATAACAGCATGTGTGGAGCATGTTATGTTAGCAACCTGTTGTACCTAGCACCTGGCCTCCTGTGAAAGAAGAAGGTGGGCCATGCAGGGAGAGGCCTTATCAAGTGGGAACAAAACAATGCACAACTCTAAAGACTAAGGCTGTGTAATGTGTGCTACTCAGACACAGACTGATATCCCAAGAAGTTACCCTGCAAGAAACCCTTCTTCGGAGGAAATTTTATTTAAGATTAAGTACTTATCTAAATATCTTCATCTATTTTCTTCTGCTGAAAAATGAGAAAGACTAAAGGATTTTTTATGGATGAAATACTATTATACTTACCCATCCAGACAAGTGACACCTTTCTTTTCATATTTAAAAATCTGTGGTGAATTGAAATTTAAGGAACCTAGCAAAACTTTCAAAGGGTAAGTTGTTTCAATAGAGTATTTATTGTACTATCCTTTTGGTATTCAATCAAACCGTTTGACTATAATATGTTGGTGCAAATATTATAAAGCTGGAATTACCTGCAAGAACAACAGAATTGCAATATAACTGCCATTAACCCACAGCTCATTACAGGCTTAAAGCCAATGCCTGCATATAAGCTTGGTCTGAAGTCCCACTTAAAGCAATAGTATTCTAACACACATCTTCAGAGATATAAGTAAGTGTTTTGTTGTAAATAAAGCCATGTGCTGAGGCTACTCAGTGCCTTGTTTGATCAGACTTTAATTGTAATTGTAGTAGATAAAAAGGTTTTGATGTTCCTGGTTGAAAAGATGAAAATGATCCATAATGTGCTTTTAAAGTATAGACAGTGAACATCTGGAAGAGTTAAGATGGAATCAGGTAGCTGATTATGATGAATCTTCTGATTTATGATGATATCTACCAGAGAGTCTGGCACTCTAGGTAAAATGAAAAAATGCTAATCCCTGTGCTATGTGAATACAGCAATTTGTGCCTAATTTTTCACTTTTATTACTCTTTAGGTTAACTTCCAGATTTAAAGAGCTCCCCATTTACTTTGATAAACTCAAAAAATTGTCAGAATAAATAAACATATCAGATTCAGCAATATTTTGTCCCTAATACATTATTTGAACTATATTTATTGTTCTAATGCATCTTTCACAGGGCCTTAAATTTTATCATACTCTCCGCATAGCAGTAAAGCCATTTCCATTGCAAACTTGTAACAGTAATGGATAGCAGCCTTCCGGGGATAGACTTCTGAGAAATTTATTTCACCTCATGTTGCTCAGCCACCCAGCAAATGAATTTGTTTCCATGACAGGTAAGGATTGCAGAGATCCCTTTTAAAATTATCATAGTACACCACAAAACAGCAGTTGAGAAAAAAAAAGGAAACTGTAGGACCTACCCATTTTTAAAATTTTCTTTAATCCTCCCAGTTCATGATGTAGAAGACTGAAACGTGTAATTTTTCATTAGCAGTCATTAAGAAATCTGAGAAATAGAGTCTAGATAACCTTTTAGTTCTCCAAACTAAGTGGCTTTCTATTTATAATTTTAATATACAAGTTGAGCCTGTTCTTCTAGCAGATATACACTGAAATCAATAAACCTGGATTTCTACAAAATGTATTTCAACATCAATGTCATTAATAGAGAAAGAGTTACAACTCACAGCCTGATTGGAGTGCATACACCTCTACTGCAAAGATAAACAAAATAGGTTTATTTTGACACGATATGACCATCTGTTGACTTGAATGATCCACTCATAATGCATGAGATGAAGTATAGATGTACTCTTGGCTTCATGTTTACACTATATACAGGTTGTATCATTAATACAAATACAAAAATCCACAAAGATGAAAACATCTCTATACCTGCAGAGGCTGTCAATTGGTTAGCCTACATTAAGAGATTTTTACACAGATGTGGCTTTCCTAACGCTGTATGTGGGCCTTTTCTGTCTTTCTGAGTTGGTGGTAGTGCTTCAAAGCCCGTTTTGGCAGCCACATCTTAATGGTTTTCTGATGCTGTGTTGAATCATTGATCCTGCAAAGTGTGCAAACTCTGTGACAATGAAAAAGGCATCATGTCGCTTCTTTCACACTTCCTCTTTTAAAAAGCAGAGAAAAAAATCTTCAAGAAAATATTTTCAGTATTTTTCATTGAAGTACTTTTGAAAAGAAACCTTGAAAATAGCCCCAGAAAGCACTGGAGAGATGAAAATAGTTCCCTAAACTTCTTATTACTATTGACATTTAAGATATTTTTAACATCTACATTCCAAAATACATGTGCATTAATTTAAACTGGAGTTTGTAATTATTATAGCAATCATCAGCTTCAGAGGAAATAGAGTGTGAGGTGATGTAATGAAGCAGTTTGTTATTAATACTTGGATCCAAGAGAAAGCAACACTAGATTCTGTATAAATTTAAGTACTGAATGAATCACACCAGCCGCTGTCTTTGCTCACCTAGTGAATGGGTCAGCAGGGGGGATTAGCTCCCCACAGGCAATTTGAACACTGGCTCCAAATGAGCATCAGTAAAAATTTTCCACATGTTGATTCCTGCCAGAAAACCGAAGACCCAAGGAGAGAGGTATCACGTAGATAAGCTTTTTTACACCATCTAGCTTGACCCATTTCTAGCCCAAGAGAATTTTGCCACAGACTACAGTTGGAGTGTATATGTGCATGTGTGAGTCACAGGAAAACATAATCTTCATTCTTTCAGCTATTCAGGTGCTGCAGGCCTACTCTGTATTGCTCTGAATGATTACCCTTGGCTGTTCTAAAACATTTCTAGTAGGACAGAAAAGCCTTGGCTTAAATAAAAAGCTGGACTTCATTCTGGTGTTTTTATACGTGCACACCCCTTCAATGATACCAGTGAAACAGGATTTGCTTATCTGTACATAGGCAAGCAGTGCCCAAAATCTCTCATAATTGTTCTTCCCATAAACCATACTTTGTACTATAATTTCACACTGTTTTCTGTTCCAAAATAACAAGATTATGTTAAACATTATTTTTTGTAGGATTGTACGGTGCTTACCATAGCTAATGAACTCCTTGCAAATTTGAAAGTATGGGGGAATTAAACTTACAGATCTCCAGGATGTGAATGACTTTTAAGTGGGAAATGGTAGAAGAAGGAGCACTTGTCAAAAATCACATCCAGGGCTCTGCCCTGACAGAAACAAGGGCTGAAACCTCTTGAGCACCAGTCCCAGCTTTAATTCACAGACTTTAATTTTGAACCAGCAGCACTTTATATGTTTTCAAAGGGTTATTACATTCTATTTTCTAATATTTAATTGTGCCATTTTATAAAGAATATATTTTCAACACTTTTTTTCAAGGCAGAAATAGTTCCCTTCAATAACTTCTCATAACATTTGCACCAATACTGAACTACCTGCACTTCTGCATATGCAACATGGAAGAGGTCTCACAAAATGGAAATAGAAAATAACATTAATTACTTGCAAAGGCAACTAGGAAGTTTTTCAACATAATATCCAGAGAACGTGTTTGTAATGGTGAAGGCCATGCAGTGCATTCCTGTGACAACGTTTCACCCCTTGTCAGCTGGGCTGCAGAAATCGCCTTTTGCATTTAAATAGAGTCCTTTGCAGAAATGAAGCAAAATGCATTCAGCTCTGCAAACTACTGTGGTTCTTATTCTCTGCCATGGCTAAAAGCATTTTGCAGTTACTTCATAGCCTTCATTAAGACTGATCAGTTCAGGCTGTTATTTGAATCTTAAACCAAAGTCTAACTGTAATGCTAATGTCTTTCCTTTGCAGACCTGGCATTGTCTCAGCTCTTGCCAGATATTCAAGGAGTTTTCTTCACACTTTAGTACATTTATCTTCAATACTGGCTCTTTTGCTGCAGTTTTCCACTGCTTTGCTCCATTAAAAGTCTATTATATGATATTAATCTATTCTAATATTCACCATTTCCCAATTTTCTGAAAACTGCCAGAGTATGTAAAACCCTCTTGCTCTTCAAGAAATCCAAGTGGATTATTTAGATGAGAGGTGGTACAATGACTACAGCGCTGTTCTGTAGTTTCTTGATGTACCTGATCATTAAGCTTTGTTCTGCATTTTCTCTATTTTTTCAACAGAAATCTAAAGTTGTTATTGTGGTTATTAGGTTTGGAACACCTGATTTTTTTTAAATCTCTCTTCACCCAGCTATAAATCCAGGAAATGGTTTATATTCTCTTCAGATTCTGGCTGAAGTTGTAAATACCAGCATCAGCAACAGCAGTGATCAGTTTTGGTAAGTTCAATTATAAAATGCTGAGATAAAATTTATAAAATGTATCAACATTTATATATTTATTTTTAATAAATTTGGTATTTATTTATTTTTTATAAATTTGGTATCTCAGCTTCAAAAAATACCTTTGCCATTTTACATATCCCGTCTTCAAAGTTTTGTGGAGGCCAAGACAATTATCCCAACGCTTGAATTCTGCAGACGTATTTTCAAACCATTTTCCCCTCAGTGTGCAGCTGCAGTTTCTCCTGTGACCTTAGCTTAACCCCTGTACTCATTCTTTGTTTGCAGTGATCTTCTTCACCCTGCATACTACATGTAATTTAATTTAGGACCAATTATTCCATGAATTTCTGTTCTAATACAGTTATCAGGATTTTAAGCTCTTTAAGCTGCTTTTCCTTTCCAGTGTAATGACAAAATCTTGGAAGTTCTCAAGACTTAGATGACAAACCTTTACTAGAGAAATGTGAAAACCACACTGGATTTAGAGATTCTCCACACATTTTGAAATAAAGAGATGCTAATTATCTCCTGCTTATCAAAATATTTCAATAAAATAAAACTTAGATTATGTTTTCAGCGAGGTATGTATTTCTGATTGGTTTGAATGGGCTCAAAAATATATGATTCAGTACTCTGTGAACAGTGTGACATTGCTGGAATTTTTCCTGATTTAATTTATTGCTTTTTGAAATATTTATCTTTTCACCTTATTCTCTGTGTGATAATGTATTCAGAAAAATATTTTTTTTCTACATATTCAAAATACTAGACTTGTCTTTTTTTTTTTTTCTATAAAGTAAAATGATGGTGCTTAATTTTCATAGATGCAGGCAATTCTCTAAGAAAAAATAATTCTAAGCTTCTCAACCTCAGTTAAGTATTCCTGATTCATTGTTTTAGATAAACGCCCACTCCTGCTATTCTGCTGCACAAAAATTTCTCTTGGTATCAGAACCTACTCTTTCAAAGGTTTGTAACTTCTATAAGTCCGTAAGCATTATTAACATTCATTTTGCATGACCGCCATCTTAGCATATGGAAACACTGTCCTCACCATCAAAGCAATTTCAGTTTCTCTCTTTCTAAATTTGTGTCTAAATTAGACCAAGACAGACTGAAAATAAAGGATTGCATAAAGAAATAGCTGGAAGATTCTCATGGCATTTAGCAAAAACTTTGCAATGAAAATTCAAATTAGAACTTTAAAAATGAAAGACTCGAAGATAGACAATATTCAGCTTAAGCAGTGTTGTACTTGAGTCCCAATTAATTGGAGAAATAGAGATCTCTGTGCAAGAGAGGTTTTGAAAGCTCACAGACCGACCTTATACTTGAGATATAAACTTTGCTAAATATTCATTCATGTATCACAGTAGTGGTCAGTTCTTATGGAATACTAAGCATATTCACTACACTGCTAACTAAAGCAGGTATGAGAATACAATACCACAGAAATGATACCAACAAACAAATAAAAACCCACACAAACAAACGAACAGAAACCACCAAAACCTGACCAAGCTGACTGTTTTAAGGGAGTTTGGTTGCAAAGCAAGAGCAAACAATTATGGAATAAAAGAGAAGTAGTTAATCAAGCCAAATTTTATTCATATTTGAATTCACAGATTTATCTTAGTTTACATGGGAGTAGATTGTTCCCCAGTGTGTAGCACTGCATCCTAATCAGGTGGATTAGCAGACATAAACATGCAGCTGTGTCATTTTGGCATCTGCATTTTTTGTGTTGGCCAATACAGCAAAAAAGTGTATTATTTTGTTTATACTTGAAAGATAGACAAACATAGACTAGAACACGTTTGTTCCAGAGATTCAGTTTTCCTTTGATCCTAGTGATCTTAGTCTATAGACATCAAGGGCTACCTTGATACTTATTCCACAACAAACTATCTACCATGCTTAGCAAATGGAACACAGAAAAACAGCCAAAGTTTTCTGAACTGAAAAAGAAACTATTGCATGTAACAGGGACACCAGTTTAAGTTTTTTAGAATTCTCTTTTAAGGAGTTGTGTCAAGTTATCTGTAAGTAACAACAAAACTCTTTCCAATGCAATACTCATAAATGAAACATTTACCCTGGTTTTTAGTAATGCAATAGAGATCGACAGCCAATTGCAAATATAGCTTGCATATAGAATAAATGAAAAAAGGTATTCACATATACAGTGAGAAATGAAATAGAAATTCTTTATGGATTTGGTGCTAGCTCCTGTAATACCAAAAACGCAGGAACAGAAGAAGGAGAAACAAGATAAAAAAACTAAAATACTTACAGAAACAATGTATTTTGATATCACTGCCATGGATTTTCCACATCTGTAAATCTCAGCAGTAGAATATCCTATAAAATGATAAATAGAACACTCAGTGATGAACAGATAAAGTGAGAACAAAGAGTTGAGTCTTTTTAGCAACTCTGAGCTACACAAAAGTTCATGCAAACTTTTTGTAATGGAGAGGACATATAAACACAAGTAAAACTCAACAAGAACTTTGTTGAGGCCTGACACGGTGCTGGAGTCCCAGGCTAGCCCACCATGGCACCATGACAAATTGGGACACACTCCAGGAGCAGGATGACCTGGAGTGCAGTTTAGACCTATTGCTCTACAGCATGTTATAGCTATCAGCGCTGAGTGTGGAGGCAAGGATTGAGGACAAGGCTCTTTTTATAGGGCCCAAGCACAAGTTGATTGTCAAAAGAGGTCAGGGCCAGACAGCAAAAACCGTAGACAGGTGTGCAGGGCGTTATATATGGGGGCGTTTCAGGGGGAGGTTATAAATTCTTGGCCAATAGAGAAAACTCAGGGGAGGATCAGAGGTCAAGATTCACAAAGTTCCAACAAATGGGGAAACAGAAACTGACAAGCAGGTGAACAATCCACTGGGGAGTGGTGGTCTAGGGGAATTCCAAAGGGGAGGTCCAATCCGGGGGTTGGTACAAGGGAGGATTGACAGGGAACTCGCTGGAACAGGGGCAGGATCAGGGTGGATTGACACTCAAAGGGGAAGGCATAACACAGGATTGACACCCCAGGGGGCGGGACAGAGAACATTCTGGGTGAGGAGGCAGGGCTGTGACAGGGATTGGCAGGCGACTGAGGAGGTACAACTTGGGGCAAACCAACTGAACTGAGGGGTGACAGAGCATATCAACAGAACACAGTATTTACAACCCAAAAAACACAGATGCACCGCAACAGAGGTCCTAACCTGTCCTAATATTCATTGGGGAGAAAATTAAAAAGTTTCAGATTCTTTGGGAAGTATGTAGAATTTATTTTACCCAAATATGTGAAAGCACCTGTACTGGTTTGAGCTGGGGTAAAGTTATCTTTCTTCATAGCAATTGGTATAGGGTTATGATTTGGATTTGTGACCCAAACCAGATGGATAACACAGATATTTTAGGTATTGCTGAGCAGAGCTTACACTGAGTCAAGGTATTTTCTCCTTTCTTCCTCACTCTGCCCAACCAGCAAGGAGGCTGGGGCTCATTGAGAGTTTTGCAAGGGACACAGCTAAGACAGCTGACCTCAAGTGACCAGAGGAATACCACAGGCTACATTTGTGCTCAGCAGTAAAATCTGGAGGAATAAGAAGGAAGACCTTCAGAGTAATGGTGTTTCTCTTTCCCAGTCACCACTACCTATGATGGAGCTCTGTTTTCCTGGAAATGGCTAAACACCCACCTGCCCATGGGAAGTGGTGAATGAATTCCCTGTCTTGCTTTGCTTGAGTCTTCAGTTTTGGCTTTACTCGTTCAACTATCTTTACCAAAGTCCACAAGTTCTTTCGCCTTTACACTTCTGATTCTCTCTTCCATCGCTCCTTGAGGGGATCCACTGGGCAGCTGTGTGCTGCTTAGGTGCCTGTTGACATTAAACCACGACAATACCATATCCCAAAGGGACAAAAAATATTAAAAATATACATCTGTGCAGTGCCTGCAAGCCATGGTCATGAGAAACAAGTGAGGTTTATTTTCAATTATTTGGTTAGAATGTAAAGGTTTTTTTAACCATTTTGAGAACTGAAATGTTATGGCTAATGGTTTCAACATTGTTATGAAGGCCTTTTTGCCCATTATGGCAAAACTGTATAAAGAGGCTGCAATCACTGAAGCTCTCCCCTCCCTGAATATGTGTCCTAAGGGGAACTTTCCACTATGAGTTAACCCTCAGCCTAAGGGAACGTGAGATAAGATAAAGGTGACGCTATTTTCCACTTATCTCAGGTCTGGGAAGAATTAAACAAGGCTGAGAGTGAAGAATGTATCTAGAAGAAAGCCAAACCCAACAGCTGTCCTGAAAATCATCTCTGTCTGCGTTTGGGTTGGGGAGGCCACAGCCCACAAGCTCATCTACTGAGGACAGGTTTGTACACATTTATCCACAACCAAGTGGGGAGGAGGAGAGTTTTGGGGTGTCTGGAGTAACCTCTGGTCAGAGAGAGTGAGCACCCATTCTCCTTTACACAAACTGGCTCAGTTGTAACCACACACCCCCATCCCTCAGGAAGGTCATGTCCATATGGAACATTTTCATGAGAAGCAGCTGAGGAGGCATCGTAATTCATCAAAGACCCCTGAAGCGCCCCACAGACTCATTCCTGAGGTCTTACACCAGAGCACTGCTTGTCATTCAAAGTGATGCAACAGATTCAGGCTCTGCTGAAAGAGACAGTGTCAAACTTCCCCCCCAGGGCAGGTACCTGGGTGTTCCCACCTGGACCAAACGTATATTAATCCATTGAACTCTATGTTTTCCAAGACCCTCACTATCAAGACCAGAGGAGGATTGACTGACACTTTTGGGACCCATGAAGTGGTGATGTTTTCTACTTAATCTCTCTCTCTGTCACTCTCTCCCCACACATCTTTTCCTCCCTCTCTCCCTCTCTCTCTCTCTCTCTCTCTCAAACACACACACACACACATACACACACACACACACACACACACACACACATACACATATTTACTGTTAAATAAAATCCATGCTGTTGGCATATGGTCTCGTTTTCACCTTAATTCAAGCAGAGGCATCTCTCTAAAAATGTTAATAATCTGATTGTAACAGACATCAGCAATAAAGCTGCCATTGCCTGCTGCTAATTTGGATTTAGCTCATGAAATACTTTGGTCTGATGGTCCTGGAGTTGGAGACTATTCACAGAACACAAAATGGGAAATTGCAGTGCATAGCGTAAAATTTTCCCCAATATGTCTCTGCTAAGATTTACATGAGTTACCTTTCAGGGTTGTGGGCGGGTTGCTCTCTATACTTTTTTGGTCAGACTGGTAGTGTGCAGTGAATAAACACCAAGATGACTGCAAAGGATGGATTTGTTTTTGGAATTAGGTGGTGAACTGCAGTTGAACACCTGCTTTTAGTGGTACATACATATATAAATAAACACATATATGTACACATGTGTACGTAAATATATATATACATCTTGGGAAAATGCATACACACAGGTATGCACACATGCACACAAATGCACATGCACACACCCTCATATTTATGGAATTACAAGGAATATAAGAAGCATAATATACATCATCCTAGTGGGGTTTTTTATAACCCCATAACCATATCCATAACTTCAATGGATACCAGGGATAGCCAAAAATATCTATGTGAGACTATTACACAGGTTATTGGTCAAAAAATTACGTGAGACTTGTTCAGGCGAACTTTGCTAGTGTTCAGTGGCTGAAGCCACTTTACATCTTTGTGTAAAACAGCTTTGATTAGAAATGCTGGGAAATGTCGAACTCTGAAAATTACTTTAGTTATCTCTCACATTACTTATCTTTATTGGTGTGCCAAGAGTTATTAATTGGAAACAAACTAAGAGCCCAAGAGGAGATCCAGTCTAGGCTGTATAAGCTTGCTATTGAATTGTACACACAGTGCAGGCAAACTAATATATTCCACATTACATGACCAAATGTGATGGCAAGTACTTATTGTACCTTAAGTTATGCTCTCGTGATATCCTCATAAGATGCAACAACTGACTTTTAAGAGAGCCTTGAGGACAGAAGATAAACATATGGAAATAGCCTGAATACAGAAATATGTGCTCATAAAAGGTATTCACTGTCAGTGTCTATAAGGACTGGAATACTATTCATCCTAGAGTGATTGCAAATGTTTGGTGCTGCTGATGGTTATTTTCCATGAATCAAATGTTTGAAGCTTGATTTGTTGTTGGTTTTGACTCCTTAGTGCTAAATAAAATCCAATCTAAAACTAAATTACTTGCCTTTTGGACTCAGGTTTCACTAAACAAGTATATTAATGACATGAATGACCAAAATGGAAAGGAATTTAGGAATTTCTTTAGCAACCATTCATGCAGTAATATAAACATTCAGTTATTTTTCCTTAACAAAAGTAAACAGGTCACAAATATCTAGGTGAAATACATAGAAATCAACCTGTATTTCTTATTACACAGATCTAGAAGGCTAATTTTTCTTGAAAATAATGATTTTATTCTGTTCCATTATTCATTTGGCTGTCTGAATAAAATTGGATTTCCTTACAGAATTGTTGATTTGTTTAGAGATTAAGTTCAAGTATTTGGTTAAAATTAAACCTGGAGCATAAATATTATTTTTCATTTCAGAATACAGCACTGCTTGGTTTTTGTTATTGTAATTTATTTAGAAAAACTCTATTATTGCTTCATAATTTGGATGTATTTTCACTTTAGAGAACAATGTCAAAAACTTTACAGTTATTTATATTATTGAGACTGAAGCCTCTTTTATGTACTCAAATACTACTTTTACATGAGTAACGCTCTTTATACCTTTGTCATGCTAGTGAAGAATGCCCACATTTCTGTATTTTGCTAATAACCAACTCCAGGGAAGGAAAGCAGAGAGTTGTTGTCTGACTCCCACACTTCAGCTTACCAATCTTGACTTTCCTGTTTCTTTTTTCTGCCAGGTAATAAAACAGCTTAAATGTAAAGTGACAACCTTTCTGTTATTACTTAAACATGGATGAATTGATGAAAAATTTCAAAAATCATATTTAGAAACAAAAAACTCTTTTCATCCTCTTAAAATTATACTTTAAGGAGGTATATATACCCTAGGGGAAAAAAATATCAAAGATTATTTCAATTTACCTACACCTTTTTTCTTGCCTAAAATGCTTCTTTGATGACAATTTCCATGAGGGATCAAGGCAAAGTATAGTCTAGCCTAAAATCCCACAGCAGTTAATAGCAGATGTTTAGGGAAAAAAATGTAAGAAACCAGAAGAATGCTCTTCTACCTGGTAAAAGCTCCCATGAATCTGTGGGCCAGTTTTAGCAGTCAAACTCCAGGGTTTTGTTCTAAAAAAATTACCTATTTGATTTTTAAGCCATTTAGACCTTTGACTTTCTTATTACTCTGAGGTGAAGAGGTCCACAGTGTAACAATAGCTTATGTGAAAACAGTATATCCTTTTGCTCTCCTGAAAAGTTCTCTCTCCTGCTTGTGTTGGCTGAGCCTCATATCCTTCGTGTGTTACAAGTAGTGAGTAATCATTCTCAATACCCTTGACATTCACTAGAGATAGACTTCCACCATATCAGCTTCCTGAAGCTACTGGTTGTATGAAATGAGGCCATATCTTTTCTGCAGATCTGTGTTTGGCTCTTCTCATTAAATTGTGACTAAGAAGATATTTTTTTCTTTTCCTTTTTAAGCCTATTATCTTCATCTGTGTTGATCATATATCTTGCAGTCATCCTGCTACTTTACTTCATTATTCTCCCAGGTGTTTTACCATGTGGCTTATGTTAGTTATTTCTGCAATTACTTTTTGTATCATTTATATATATAGCTCCATGCTTGCTACTTCTATATCTCCTTATCACTATATGCTTCTTGATTAGTATATCTATAGCACTGATAATCATGTGATCCAAAGTTTTACAGACTCTCCACATATTTCTGGCTCATAAACTTGAAGATATTCCCTTAGTTCTAATACTGACAGATTTCAGATGGTTTAGTTTATTATTTACCACATTGCTTGGCTCTCTTCCTCCTTCCTAATATTTCCATCTGAGTAATGACAAATTGAAATTTCCACTCTCTAGTTTCAGATGTGCTATCTTTTGGAAGCTGTTAATCCAGCCACAAAAGAGCTTTTAAATTGTATTTTATTTGCAACATCCTGCCCTAGAACAGATACCAGCAGAAATATCACATAAATTCATGCCTTGATTTTTAGGAAAACAGACATAGTCCAAAAGACTCCATTCAACTATCTATGCTATTTGTTCTTCTTCAATACATATCTTAAAGAGCTTCTTTGCATATTCTTGAAATCAACAATTAAGAAATGGAGCAAGTATATCTGTTAAAAGCATACAAACTACTAACAGATCATTTTCTTACATTTTTTTTATTTCTTTAATTTCTTTATTTCTTTATTTCTTGTAATTTTGCCAGAATACAGACAAACTGCTGTTGTTGTTTATTTTTCTCATTTTACAAATGATACAAATAATTTACTTTTAATGCAAAAAACCAACAAAAATAAACAAAATAACCTACAACAAGGTGTGAGCATAGCAAGTCAATAAAAAATTTCATTCTCCAAATGTATTCTGAATTACAGAACTATGAAAGCTGACTGTAAGTACTATAAATCAACAAGCACTGTGCACACAATCCCCCAAAGAGCAGTGTTTTTGCCCAAACCTGCACTGCACATTGCAGAGCTGGACTCCCAATATGCAAACAGCTCTCTGAGCTGGGCCAAAGCTCCCTGTACCTCCACCTTTGGATTGGCCTCTCTGCGCTTCTGCTCTGCCTGCAGAAGCATTGCACCAAAAAGAAAACGTAGCACCACTTCTGTAGCAAAGGCACAAACTGTTGGGCACTTCCTGTGCTTTAGGTTTCATACATGTGCCTAAAACAAAGCGAAGGACTCTACAAGAGCAAGTGAAACCACCAAGAGCTCTTCCTCTTGACAAGGTTATACACTACACAAGTGTAACTAAGAAAAAAAGTTGTACATTCACACATCTTTTCTTGTAAATGTGTCACACATAGGGAAACTGATAAGAGCTTGATTTGATCTCCTAGGTCCTATTTGCATGATATATGTATACACATACATTTATAAACTCTTCTGGCAGGGTTTGATATGTCCTGGCTTTGATTCTTATTTTACACTATTCACAATGTGAAACACATCCCTCTTCTCTGTGTGTGTGGAAAAGTGAGACAACTGACAGTCCTTGTTAAGTGTCTTACAGCTATGATAGCTGTGAGGAACTAATGACTTCTCACCTGGAGCACTGGTGTTTACAAGTCCCAGTGTGTTACCCAAAGAAATAAACAAGCATGACAGGAAAGCTTTGTTGGGCAGTTTATTCCTTGCACTCTGTGACTGTAATGCTTTTACCCCTCATTTCCCTAGGATTCCTAACTAAAACTCCTTTCACTAAACCCCTTATAAGGTAATCCTAAGGATTTGTCTCCCAATGCACTAGAGATATCTATTACACTAGAGATATTTCAGCATTAATGTAAGACATACTCCAACCTTAGCAGCAGATAATTTTAGATTAACATGCTCTGTTATTTTCCTAACAGTGGTACAGGATGACCCATTTCTCTGCTGCATTTCTCCATTTGCAAAACAGGGAACCTGGTTGTGCCTTACCAAACCTATTCCACTCTCTGCCCCAGCACTGCTTAAAGAGGGAGCACCCAGGGCAGTTGGACTCTGCAGCTCACTGTGAATGAACCCTGTGTTCCATGAGCTTGCCAGGGATTTCCAACAAGGAAGCAAATCAAGGAGAGTTTAGAATGCAAGATATCCTCATGTGCCTCTGCATTTTTAAGCAATGTATACCAGAACCCTTATAGCAAACATATTCATGTGTTTGAGGTCAAAATGTTCACCTACAGAACTCTAACATGTTTTTTGTTGTGTTGAACTTCTTTTTTTAGCAGTAGTGGTCTCAGAATGAAAATTAATTGCCTTTTTTTGCTTAACTACAGAGGAACAGCTTAAATATAAGCACAATTCAATAAACTAAATGAGTACAGTAACTGGAAAAATGGAATGTACTACCTGAAATTCAGGTTGAGATGCTAATAGTCAAAACATCAGCAGAGGACATTATGCTCCCTACTGTCATAAATGTGCAACACTTCTCATTTTATTGCAACAAAGATGGCTGTGAGACAGTCACCAAGACATTAGAAGTTTTATTAGGAATCCTTTCACTTTTAATCAGATGGATTGATAACCAGTTGAAAGTAGTGCCAAATGGTATTAATGAACAAAGTAATTTTTAATATTTCACTGCTGTTCTCTGCATTTCTATCTTTTTTTTTCTTCATTCTGAGTCAAGTGATTCATTTACCCATTTAAGAATTGCAGAGAAAAATAAATCTGTGAAATACACTCATAAATTACTGGAATTTTTTTCTTGATAAAACGGAAAGTATACATAATTTGATATATGATACATAATTTGTTTTCTTTAAGGTATCACTGATTATTTTCAGAACATTAGTTCACTTTATAAAGCCTACCATAACATGTAGAAGCACAACACTGTTAATCCTGAATATCTTCTTTATGTAGAACATGTATTAACATTAAAATAAAAACAGTGTTCAGAAATCCTGCTTCAAATTAATGACTGCTATTTACAAGAAGCCCTTTCTATATCTGAACAAAAAAAAAAAAAATCCTATGGATTTCTTCACCTGGCTTTTAAGTACACTCAATTTCCATCTGAACAGTGTGTGTTCTCTACTGTGTGGGTTCACAGTTCTCCTTCATGTAGATTTTCTGGTGAATTGATAAGGGTTAAATATGCAAACCACCTCTTAATGTTAATAGGATGTCTTTTCTTTACCTGTAAACCTGTCTTTTAAAAAAGCTAAATTGGTTGAGCCTATGAAATATCTTCAAACAGTAGAAGGGAAGACAGAGACATCTACACCATGCTTTAATGTACGCTCCACTTGCTTTGAAAGTCAAGATAAAATATTACTTCATGAGAATTCTCAGTAAAATTGAGTACAATATTCACCTTTACTTTTGTTACTGCATTAGAGCTACTCACAGATTTGAATAAAGATAAATGTATATACATTTTTCTACTGACAGACAACAGAATTGTGTCATATAAAGCTTTAGTGTTTAAGATGAAAGTGATTCTCCACTTGAAGGAAATAATGAAGACAAAATCTTTTGAAGTGGGATCCATAATGTATTTTTGTAAATGGGTCAAGGAATTGAGAATTATTTCAGCACACCAGAAAAATGCAGACAAAATGGGAAGCCACAAAGAGGTTTTGTATGACAAAAAATTTGTTAGCTCTGTTCCATACACCTATTGATCATACATATAAATTGCCTTTATTTGTTTCCTTAGGTGATTATCTTGCAGTTATAGGTTTTGGGTTTGATGATACCAGAAGGATTATATGATGGAAATAAATGTTCTGCAAGAATAACACTTCTAAAACTAATTTTTTTTCCGTCATTTGACTTGCAGCGGGAGGAATAAATATAAAATAATAGATATAATTAAATTAAACTAAATTAAAATAATTAAAAGCTTGTTCTCTTGCTTTTTATGTCTTTCCTTTAGCTTTGTCTGCAACGTGTATTCCTGCTCAGTCACATTTCCTAGCAACCCAGTGCAGATATGCTACAAAAAAGGCAGACACTTTGGAACACAGGAAGAGATTGTTACCATGGCAGGCACACCTTCCAAAAGTTATGCCTTGGTTGCTAATGTGTAACTGTGTCGCAAAATTTCCTTGAATTAAAAAGTGAAAAAAAGAAACTCAGGAGCTCTCCCTTCCAAAACACTCAGACCTGATTTGGGCAGATTCATGGTGCACAAGTTAAAAACAATTAGAAGTACAAGGAAGAAATGCATAGTGCAAGTACAGCATCTCATGTAGATATTGTTATTTGTGGTGGCCCAAGGGCTTACAACTGTAGGGGCCTATGACAAAAATCCCCATACCCCAGCTGTGGAAAGGAGGTGACAATTAGTGCCTCCCGAGATTGGGGTGAGAAAAGGTCTCTTCCCCGTAGGTCTTTGCAAATATGTGTTAATATGTTGTTGAGTCTTTCCCCCATTGGGTCACCAAGTTTATGTCATCCCAGTTCAGCCCCCGTTCACCATATTTGTACATCCCCTAGAATGTTCTCCCTTCCTTGTTCCCCCATTGGCCCCATTGGCCCCAGTTTGGCACAGTAGTCAGCCCCTGTTTTCCTACTGGTTCCCCTTTTTTATTACCCTGCCTCTGCACCACTTTTCCCTTTTCCCATTAGCCCTTGACCCTTTGATCCACCCCCTCCTTTCCATATATTATCCTGGACCCTCCTTTGTTATTTGTCTTTGTCCCTGGACCCCTTCGGTGTGGGATTGAAATAAAACCTATCAGAACTCCATACAAAGACCCTTCCCATCTTTATCTGGAGATGCTTCCAGAACAGCAACAATTTACCACCACCCACAGTGCTGCAGTTATTTATTTAATCTATTAAATCTATTAATTTATGTAAACATCCGAATCTCCTACTTATTCAATGCCCGATAAGTAAATCTTAGGAAGACATAAAAAAAAATTCTTGTTTCCAAATATTTGGGAAATTACTCCAGTCTGTAAAATTTCAGCAATTTTCTGAAACATTCTTCAGGTCCTGTGCAGCATAAATATTGGGTATTAAAAGCATATCAACTGGTTTTTTTTTTTTTAATATCAAAAAAAACCCCAAAAAAAAACAAAAAGAAAAACAAACCACGTAAGACTACTTTTGAATCTTTACCAAATCTTACTATCAATGCTGAAGAAGAAATAGCTTCTGTCAGCCATTTGCAGAATTCTTAAGATATTTGTGCTAATGCCTCATGGCATCCAAAAGATCCAGGACTCCTTGGACATCAGACAGGAAGGGGATTTGAAGAGGGTAATTGCCACTTATGCACCTTTTCTTTCTTAACATTATGAAGAAATACACAGGTAGTTAGAAGAAGATGAAATAACAGCAAAGAAAAAAAATCCAGAGCTGTTCTCTCCCAGTATCATGGAATTGAACTGTGGCTCATGCTGAGAAAATTATCACATCTTTCCTCTGTACACATTTCTCCTATTATGTTATGGGGAGGAGAGCAAGCACATGTCAAGTTTAGCCTTCTGATCTATATAATATGATGTTACTCCTACAGCCTAACTTCCAGTTTTTAAAAATAGTCATTTAACATTTTCTTTCAGTAAAGTCTTTATAATAAGTTTGATGTTACCAAAGAAAGCCCAATGTTTCTCAAGAAAAAAAAAAAGCAAAAACAAAGCAAAGCAAAACCACATACACATACACTCAAACCAACAAAAGCTACAAAAAACTCTACTCAAACCAAAGCAAACTGAACCAAAAACTTCCAAGCATGTTGCAGATTTTCAACCTGACTTAATTTAAGGACATCAGCTGCTGATTGATTCTACCCTTGCTGAAAGAAATTTTCATTCAGATGGTGGGTCATCTGTGTTTCAAAAAACTAGATCTGTGGATATTGTGACCCTAAGTGAAGCCTTATTTCTGAGGACCTGTGTTGGAGCCTATGATATAAGTTTTACATTTCAAGTTAAATAGCAGGGATTTATAAACAGGAATATTGGGGTCTGTAAAACTGTCTCTCATGATCTGCACTGCCTTCGGAGTATCAGGAGAGGAGATGAGAGGACAGGACAGGACAGGACCATGGACAAAATCCTTTCCCCTTTTTCCACTTTTTCCCCTTTTTCCCCTTTTTCCCCTTTTTCCCCTTTTTTCCCCTTTTTCCCCTTTTTCCCCCTCTTCCCCTTTTTTTCCCTTCCCTTCCCTTCCCTTCCCTTCCCTTCCCTTCCCTTCCCTTCCCTTCCCTTCCCTTCCCTTCCCTTCCCTTCCCTTCCTTCCCTTCCCTTCCCTTCCCTTCCCTTCCCTTCCCTTCCCTTCCCTTCCCTTCCCTTCCCTTCCCTTCCCTTCCCTTCCCTTCCCTTCCCTTCCCTTCCCTTCCCTTCCCTTCCCGCACCTTCCCGCACCTTCCCGCACCTTCCCGCACCTTCCCGCACCTTCCCTTCCCTTCCCTTCCCGCACCTTCCCGCACCTTCCCGCACCTTCCCTTCCCTTCCCTTCCCTTCCCTTCCCTTCCCTTCCCTTCCCTTCCCTTCCCTTCCCTTCCCTTCCCTTCCCTTCCCTTCCCTTCCCTTCCCTTCCCTTCCCTTCCCTTCCCGCACCTTCCCGCACCTTCCCGCACCTTCCCGCACCTTCCCTTCCCTTCCCGCACCTTCCCGCACCTTCCCTTCCCTTCCCTTCCCTTCCCTTCCCTTCCCTTCCCTTCCCTTCCCTTCCCTTCCCTTCCCGCACCTTCCCGCACCTTCCCGCACCTTCCTGCACCTTCCCGCACCTTCCCTTCCCTTCCCACACCTTCCCTTCCCTTCCCTTCCCACACCTTCCCACACCTTCCCTTCCCTTCCCTTCCCTTCCCTTCCCTTCCCTTCCCTTCCCTTCCCTTCCCTTCCCTTCCCTTCCCTTCCCTTCCCTTCCCTTCCCTTCCCTTCCCTTCCCTTCCCTTCCCTTCCCTTCCCTTCCCTTCCCTTCCCTTCCCTTCCCTTCCCTTCCCTTCCCGCACCTTCCCGCACCTTCCCGCACCTTCCCGCACCTTCCCGCACCTTCCCTTCCCTTCCCGCACCTTCCCTTCCCTTCCCTTCCCGCACCTTCCCTTCCCTTCCCGCACCTTCCCGCACCTTCCCGCACCTTCCCGCACCTTCCCTTCCCGCACCTTCCCTTCCCGCACCTTCCCTTCCCGCACCTTCCCTTCCCTTCCCTTCCCGCACCTTCCCTTCCCGCACCTTCCCTTCCCGCACCTTCCCTTCCCTTCCCGCACCTTCCCTTCCCTTCCCTTCCCGCACCTTCCCTTCCCGCACCTTCCCTTCCCTTCCCGCACCTTCCCTTCCCTTCCCTTCCCGCACCTTCCCGCACCTTCCCGCACCTTCCCTTCCCTTCCCTTCCCGCACCTTCCCTTCCCTTCCCTTCCCTTCCCTTCCCTTCCCGCACCTTCCCGCACCTTCCCGCACCTTCCCGCACCTTCCCGCACCTTCCCTTCCCTTCCCTTCCCTTCCCGCACCTTCCCTTCCCTTCCCTTCCCTTCCCTTCCCGCACCTTCCCTTCCCTTCCCTTCCCTTCCCTTCCCTTCCCTTCCCTTCCCTTCCCTTCCCTTCCCGCACCTTCCCTTCCCGCACCTTCCCTTCCCTTCCCGCACCTTCCCGCACCTTCCCGCACCTTCCCGCACCTTCCCGCACCTTCCCGCACCTTCCCTTCCCTTCCCTTCCCTTCCCGCACCTTCCCTTCCCTTCCCTTCCCTTCCCTTCCCTTCCCTTCCCTTCCCTTCCCTTCCCTTCCCTTCCCTTCCCTTCCCTTCCCTTCCCTTCCCTTCCCTTCCCTTCCCTTCCCTTCCCTTCCCTTCCCTTCCCTTCCCTTCCCTTCCCGCACCTTCCCGCACCTTCCCGCACCTTCCCGCACCTTCCCGCACCTTCCCTTCCCTTCCCGCACCTTCCCGCACCTTCCCGCACCTTCCCTTCCCGCACCTTCCCTTCCCGCACCTTCCCTTCCCTTCCCGCACCTTCCCGCACCTTCCCTTCCCTTCCCGCACCTTCCCTTCCCGCACCTTCCCTTCCCTTCCCGCACCTTCCCTTCCCGCACCCTCCCTTCCTGCACCTTCCCTTCCCTTCCCTTCCCTTCCCTTCCCTTCCCTTCCCTTCCCTTCCCTTCCCTTCCCTTCCCTTCCCTTCCCTTCCCTTCCCGCACCTTCCCTTCCCTTCCCTTCCCTTCCCTTCCCTTCCCTTCCCTTCCCTTCCCTTCCCTTCCCTTCCCTTCCCTTCCCGCACCTTCCCTTCCCTTCCCGCACCTTCCCTTCCCGCACCTTCCCTTCCCGCACCTTCCCTACCCGCACCTTCCCTTCCCGCACCTTCCCTTCCCTTCCCGCACCTTCCCTTCCCTTCCCTTCCCTTCCCTTCCCTTCCCCTTCCTTCCCTTCCCTTCCCTTCCCTTCCCTTCCCTTCCCTTCCCTTCCCTTCCCTTCCCGCACCTTCCCGCACCTTCCCGCACCTTCCCGCACCTTCCCGCACCTTCCCGCACCTTCCCGCACCTTCCCTTCCCGCACCTTCCCTTCCCGCACCTTCCCTTCCCTTCCCTTCCCTTCCCTTCCCTTCCCTTCCCTTCCCTTCCCTTCCCTTCCCTTCCCTTCCCTTCCCTTCCCTTCCCTTCCCTTCCCTTCCCGCACCTTCCCTTCCCTTCCCGCACCTTCCCTTCCCTTCCCGCACCTTCCCGCACCTTCCCTTCCCTTCCCGCACCTTCCCTTCCCTTCCCTTCCCTTCCCTTCCCGCACCTTCCCGCACCTTCCCGCACCTTCCCGCACCTTCCCGCACCTTCCCGCACCTTCCCGCACCTTCCCTTCCCGCACCTTCCCGCACCTTCCCGCACCTTCCCGCACCTTCCCGCACCTTCCCTTCTTTGGCATACACTGTCAGGGCTTTACAACAAGGTAACTTGACAAAAGTTGACTTATAGAAAGGCAATATGAGTTAGAAGGACAAAAATAGAGTTCTGGAGTCTTTTGGGACAGCCCATAGATTTGAGCAATACCTTCTTCTCAAAAGCAGTTCATAGCAACCTAATAGAGATTTTTTTTCAAGTCAGCCTTTTCCCAAGCTCAAAAAGGGTAGGAGGGGAGATGTGACCTTTGATGAAGTTACTCTCTCTTTTATTCCTTTAGTTCAAACAAAAGACTTCAGGCCTTTGAGCTGCACTGGCTTCATATTTTGTTTGCAGAAAATGAAGATATGAGGCAAGTTAAAGGCATGCAGAATGAAATTTCTGTCAGTTATTTAAATTTTAGGGCCTTAATAATGAGAGTTGTGATT